>NC_052047.1:69155987-69455987 GCF_903992535.2 Arvicola amphibius | reverse complement strand
TCAGTCTATGGGGTGTAAGCCCTTTGGGGGTCACATATCAGTTATTTACATTATGATTCATAACAGTAGCAAAATTACGGTTATGGAGTAGCAATGAAATGATTTTATGACTGGGGTCAGCACAGGATGAGGAACTGTTTTAAAGGGTCAGAGCCTTAGGAAGGTTGAGAGCCACTGTTCTAAATGGTAAGTAGAAATTCCTCAAACACTGCTGCATATTCATGGTGGCTGTTCCCAGCAAAAACATATGTCAGCAGCAACACCCATAGCGTGTTTCCCAGTGGGCGCTGCCTGTGTGGGAGGGAAGCATACTCCAGATGAGAGCCAGATGGGGCAGGCCATCTCCCAAGACACCTTCACTATTTTGACAACTAGTTTTTAAAAAATTATTTGTTTGTTCATCCATTTATTTTTGGCTATGTAGCCGTAACTATCCTAGAATTTGTGTGGCTCCTCCTGCCTCTGTCTCCTTAGTGCTTGGGATTATAGGTGTGTATATTTATTCCAGCTTCATTAAAAAAATAATTATATTTTAGTGTGTGTGTGTGTGCATGTGTGTGAGAGAGAAAGACAGAAAGACAGAGAGACTGAGCTGCGCCGATGCTCGTGTTGGAAGTCAGATGGATGACAATTTGCTGGAGTTGACTCTGTCCTTCAGCCATGTGGAAGTGTCAAATGTTCTCTCTCTCTCTCTCTCTCTCTCTCTCTTGAGACAGGGGTTCTCTGTGTAGCTTTGGAGCCTGGAACTTACTCTGTAGACCAGGCTGGCCTCGAATTCACAGAAATCCACGTGCCTCTGCCTCCCAAGTGCTGGGATTAAAGGCATGCACCATACTACTACTTTCCCTGAGTATCAAACTTAAATGATTAGTTCAATTGCCTTTACTAACTGAGTTGTTTCGCCAGTCCTCAGCTTCATTTTTAAATTTTTGCTTAACAAATAATAAGGCCCACTCTATGTCATATTTTGAATTTAACCCTCTGGTCCTATGCTTACAATAGGCTTTTTTTCTTGGAATGGTCTTTTATATAATTTAGTATTTTTTTGTTTTGTTTTGTTTTTGATACAGGGTTACCCTGTATATCCCTGGTTGTCCTGGAACTATCTCTGTAGATCAGGTTGGCCTCGAACTCACACAGATCCACCTGCCTCTACCTTCCGAGTGCTGGAATTAAAGGTGTGCACCACCACCGCCCAGCCCCTGTTACTGTTTTTAAGAACATTGTCTCCTAGATCTCCTGAGTAAATTGGGAGCAAGGGGTTCATGGGAAAGGGTAGAAGGGAAGGGGAAAGGAAGGGAGAGGAGCAGAGAAAAATATATAGCTTAATAAAAACAACAAAAAAGAGAATAAAACAAGAAACAAAACAAAAAGAACATTGTCTCCTTAAATGAAAAGGAAACTCTGAAAGGTATTTTAATAGAAATGCTACTGATGCCTAAAAAATTGTAGTGATTATTTATGTGCTTACTCTACTTTGGGCAGAAGTACAGCTTGTCCTATGTTCACGTTGCAAAGTTAATGTGTAATACAAGAAATAATATGTGAGTGTTCGTCTGGAGTCTAGATGGCTACAAACTTGGATGGTTGAGTTTATGATTCCTGACAAGAAGCTAGGGCATATTTATTACAAAGCAGTATGCTATTTAATGATTTTTAGAGTGGCTTCCATTTTTTTTATTATGGGATCTTGAGAAATGCACAAAAATAGTCCAGGAAAGCCACAAATACCTGTTGTGTAGGGTCACAGTTCCCAACTGTGATTACTGTTACTTCATTCTCGGCCCTTCCTGGCAGCACTTAGGGTATTTTGCCACAAATCTCAGATATCATCTCATTTCATTTGTGTGTTTCAGTTCTTATCTCCAAATGATAAGGACTCTTTAAAAAAAAAAAACAAAACAAAAACAGGGGGCTGGAGAGATGGCTCAGAGGTTAAGAGCATTGGTTGTTCTTCCAAAGGTCCTGAGTTCAATTCCCAGCAACCACATGGTGGCTCACAACCATCTGTAATGAGATCTGGTGCCCTCTTCTGGCCTGCAGACAGACATACAGACAGAATATTGTATACATAATAAATAAATATTTTTTAAAAAACAAAAACAAATAAACAAAAAAACCATTCTGTGACAAAGGCTGGCCTTGAGCTGACTGTTTCTCCTGTACACTGAGATTAAAGGTGTGAGCCACCATGCCCAGCTTCCATGTTGATTTCAAAGCAGGCTAAAATTAGCCAGTTAGTTCTAACATGGTCCATAAAGGTGCTGAGTCATCCCATGCAGAACACAGACATAAGTTTTGGTGAATTAAAAGAAACATGGACTCTTATACATGTCACATGGAAATACAACTATAATTCTAGTCTAAAATCAGTAATTCCATAGATTCCCTGTGAGAAAAACATTCTTCTCAGTAGTTTGGAGTAGTATGGTTAGGTCTTCTGTAGCCTAGGTTAGCCTTGAACTTGCTCTGTAGTTGAGGAGGAACTTGAACTTCTGCTCCACCTCCTAAGCACTGGGCTTGCTTCTGTGAGAGGCTCTTGCCTTGGTTTCTGGGCTGGTCTGGAACTCACACTGGTTCTCCTGCCTCAGCACCCTGAGTGCTGGGATCACAGGCATGGGCCACCATGTCCATCTTGTAGCCATTTTCCTATTACTGTCTGAGACCACCAACTGAAGGAAAGGAGTATTTGTTTCTTCTTCTTCTTCTTCTTATTCTTCTTCTTCTTCTTCTTCTTCTCCTTCTCCTTCTCCTCCTCCTCCTCCTCCTCCTCCCCCTCCTCTCCCTCCTCCCACCTCCTCTTCCTCCTTCACCTCCTCCTTCTTTTTAGTTTTTCAAGACAAGGTTTCTCAGTGTAACATTCCTAGCTGTCCTGGAACTAGCTCTTGTAGATCAGGGTGGCCTCGAACTCACAGAGATCTGCCTACCTCTGCCCCCCAAGTGCTGGGGTTAAAGGCATGCACCACCACTGCCTGGTTTGTATTTTCTTCTTAAGTATAATTATTGAATTATGTAATTTAAGTGGCATATATAAATGAAGGTGTATTTTATATTGACAGCTGGATTTTGGTCAGAAAACAATTTGCTTCATTTCTTCCTTTACTCCCCACCCCCTTCTTTCTGTGTGTGCACTCAAGTGTGGGCCTGTCTGTGTAACCCTCGAGACCCTGCCAGTCCTGGTGCAGTCACCCCACCCATCAGGGAGGAGCAGCAGCTTTCTGGGCACCGTGCTGCTGGCCAGGGCTTGCCCACCTTGTACCCTGCCCACAGTGTTCTTCCCACTCTTCTCCAATTAGCCTCTTACATCTCTGCTCAGATGCCGACTCCTCTCCAGACCCTGCCGGACCCTTCTTTTTATAGCACAGGCCACTGTCTGATACTGATGTGGGTTTATGAACCTGTGTTCCCTGTTAACATGGGTACGCCAAGAATCCCCAGTCTATCCGCTCTGCCCTGGGCAGTGTAAGGGCTGAGTGAATGTTGAATGAATTCATGAATGGGGTGTAGACATTAGGTCTCTTGCCTTCATTCATTCTCTTTTACTGAAAATGTGATTTTCTTTGTTGTTTTAGCCTCTCCTTGCTTATCTGGACACAGCTTCCGTCAGTTTCATAGCTCTAGAGAAGAGGGGAGGCCGGGTCCACACCCTGCTGCAGTCAAGATGCATAGATAACAGTCCTTAGCACTGTTTCTCTATTCCTCACCGTTGGCGTGCACTAGGCAAGTCTGGTTTTAAAAAAATCATTAAAATCTAGTATGCTTATTTAGAGTGGAATCAAGAACCACCCACCACACCTTTGACCTTATTGCTTGAGAGGTCGGGGCAGGAGGATCAAGCCTTCAGTTCAAGGCCAGTCTCAGTTAGCTCTAGGTTAGCTTGAGCTAAACAAGACCCTGTCTCAAAAAAAAAAAAAAAAAAAAAAAAAAAAAAAAAAAAAAAAAAAAAGAGTAGATCCGAGGAAAATGAACAGAACCAGAAAAAGCACATTCCTGCTGCTAAATGACATCTCGACCCCATTCATGGCACATTCTTCTATGGTACAAGTACGATCATCTGAATCTCTGGGAACATAACCCACAGGATGCTGTGTATTGCCAAGGCTATTGGTGTTAAAGTCTATTTTGATGGCTTTTGATGACTTGTGAGCCATTGGCCTTTTTATTTCCTTGTTTGCTTGTGTGAGACAGGGTCTTTGTAGCCCAGGCTAGACTTTAACTGACTTTATAGCCAAGGATGACCCAGAATTCCTGGTCCTCCTGCCTCTATCTCCCAAATACTGGGATTACAGGTGTATTCCGCCATGCCCTGCTTTCTTGCCACTTTTAGATTTGATTTTCTTTTTATTTGTGTGGCCTATTTGTGTGTAAGCATGTGCCATGTATTGGTGCCTGCAGAGGGCAGAAAGGGCATTGGAGCTTCCGAAGCTGGAATTCCAGGTAGTTGTAAACTGCCTAATTTGGGTGCTGGAAGCAGACCTCAGGTCTTCTGAAAGAGCAGCAAGCACTCTTAACAGCTGAGTCATCTCTCCAACCCCTCATTTTTTTAAAATGTATTTTTAATTGTCTTTATTTAAGGTAGGCAGCATAATGTATTTTTGTTTTTGTTTTGAGACAGTCTCACTACGTAGCTCTGGCTGGCGTGGAATGCTCTCTGTACACTAGGCTAGCTTCAAACTCTCAGAGACCTGCCTTCCTCTGACTCTGGACACTGGGATTAAAGGTGTGAGCCACCACACCCAGCCCTGCAACATCATGTTTTGATGTATAAGATTAGATAGGTCAGAAAGCAGTTGACAGAGGTTGGCCTGATTGTTATGGTTTTGGTCCCTGTCCTGTTAAGAGACAAGCCACGCCCATTCCCTCCCCATCCGCTGAGGCAGGCTGATCTTCAGCTTCCAGCCTGAGCTCTTTCTCTTTTTCATCTTCCTCTCGGAGAGGCAGCTTCGCCTCTGCCTCTCTCCCCACTTCTCTGCTTCCCACTCCCTCCCTCCCTCTCCCTCTTCCCCTCCCTTCCCCCTTCATAACCCCCTTGAATAAATATTCAACCTCACCATGTCTCTGTCTTCTGCCCGCCCGCCCTGTGTCTCCCTGCCTGGGACCAGCCACTGCTCGGGGACCGGCAGCTGTCTGCCTGGGACTGGCTGCTCCCAGAGCTTGCTGCTTGCCGCCACATGGCCCGCCACCACCACTCGGGCCACTGCTCTGGGACTTCATAGCATTTTTAAAAGAACACAACACTGATATTAATAGAATCATCTAGTCCTTAAAAAGCAAAAATATAAGGCCGTTGGTGGTGGTGCACACCTTTAATCACAGCACTCAGGAGGCAGAGGCAGGCGGATCTCTGAGTTTGAGGCCAGCCTGGCCTACAGAGCAAGTTCTAGGACAGCCGTGGCTACATAGAGAAACCCTGTCTTGGAAACCAAAACAAAAAAAGCAAAACAAAAATAAATAAATACCAATCTTCTTAAAATAAACAAACAAACAAATAAATAATAAAAAGAATCTAGTCTTGTGACTCCAAGACTGACTAGGCAGCAGAATTGCCTAGGTTGGAATAAGGCTCTGACGTGAAACACACCACACATATCTTATCCCCTCCTCCCATCCCTTCAAATGTAGCTGCCCTTGGTATCTATCTGTGCAGTATTTGTTCTGGTCCTCTGAGGAGTCCGCAATGCTCACGTTCTTGTTTTGTAGTCTTATGTGCATCCCTTCGTGTATTTTAAGTCGTCTTTCAATTGTTTAGAATACCCAACGCGATTAGAGTGCTGTGTGAGTGGTTTCGGGGAGTGATGAGGGAAGAGATGAGTGTGTGTGGAAGCTGGGTTTAGAGCTGGACGTGTGTGTATCCCTAGTGATAGTGAGCACCGTGGGCCAGACGAAGGAGGCAGAGAGGCAGAGATGAGAGGGGCTTCTGAGGAGGCAGTGTTTATCTTGCAACTAGAAATATTAGAGGAAGAGCATTTGGGCAGGAAATGGGGAAGTGTGTTCCCAGGATTAAAAGCAGACCAGTGTGGTTTGACCACAGTGAGTGAGTAAGGGAAGAGCTGGGCTTACAGCAGGGAGGCCTTGAAAATACCCACAAGACAAACCTTCATTCTCCCGGGACCTCTGAGTTCTGTGTGGGAAGTGCGTTGTAGAGCTGAGGAGGCATCCCTGAGACCTAAACTGTTACCCCATGACTAGTGGGGCCAGAACAGAGGTTCTAAAGATGAGAAGGGAAAGGGAGGTACAGGAAGTCAGCAGGGAACTGCTGTTGGTGAAGGAAAGAATGTCACTGACGGCTTCTGCTAGAGTCCCGTGGGGCATATCCTATGTGGGGCGTGAGCAATAGCGGTGGTGCACACTCATACATGACGTAGATACTAGAATTGGTGTGGATGGTGGCCATTTATCCACAGAGCTGGTCTGCGACAACCCAAGACAGTAAGCCCAAGCTGAGCCTCTGGTTTTGTGTCTGTCACTCTGTGCTGAGCCGCCGCCCTCTAGTACCTTTGAGCTTTTGTGTTAACGCCCTCATGGTCCATAAGGACCCACATTTAACATATTAACGTTGCACCAGGCATGATAAGTTGCTGTGGTTTTCTGTGTCTCCTCGGATTCAGATTTTTTTTGAGCTATCCATAAATGGTGCCGTTCCAGACAAAACACAGCGCCTAACTGGTAGGAGGAAGGTGTGACTGGGAGGAAATGTCCGGTTTCTGAGTAGTCAGAGAAACATCTTTCGGAATAGAGCTGTGTTCCTATTGTCCGCATGCCTGGTACTCTAGAGCAGGCACAGGCACTGCCCAGTAGAAGACAGCATCACGTCCTTATTACCGGAAGTTATAGGTCGCTGTGTGCTAGGAGGAAGAACAGAGGAAAGCTAAGAATGTCGGTGGAACTCCTCCAGACTGTCAGGGTTCTAGTGATACATCTTAAAGAAGTGTTTGAAGTGCTTCTATCTGTCAGCTTCAACTAAGCTAATTTTAAAAAATTGTTCTTTGTACTCTGCCTTTCTCATGAACCTCTGTGAATTTAATGCATACAATATGTGGGAGGAAGCCTGTCAGCCTCAGCTCCCATCTCCCAGAGTCTGAGAAGCGGATTTTAGAAGTGCATGATTGCACCTGCAAGGATTCGTCATCTCGTGGAATGGGACCTGAGACCATTTTCAGCACATTTTCTAGGAAAGCATTGCAGGAGGAGGTGAGAGAGCGTGCTGGCCCCGCCCTCCATTGCCCCCTGTTTTGTTGCACCTCAGACGATGCTGGGAGGACTGTTCCTCATTACCAGGGAATGTGAGTCATTCCCAGATTTGTGTGATTGGGATTCCAAAGCGTTGCTGTATCCGATGGCCCTTATTAAATCCAAGTGTCAGAGCAGCCTTTCAGACTGTAGGGGAGCACTCAGTTACAGCTGGTGACCTGGTTCTAGTTACCACACAGAGACGCTGGCGAGAGCAGTGGCCCCCTCCGAGTGCCCAGAATTCCATGTGCGTGGCTATTTGCAACAATTCTAGATTTGGGGATTTGTCTCCTGACTCACGTCATTGGGCTCCAGTATATTTCAGCTCCATGTTTATATCCTCACTGGGACCTGTAGACTTCAAGGGGAAGTGAGTGCCCCAGTGACCCAACAACCTGTTGCCAACGGTGCCTAGCGTTGCAGGGCCCCTCTTTGCAGATTCCCTCAGTCCATCGGGCTGCCCAGGATCTAGCAAACACAATCCATTTCTAGCTTGGTCCAAACAAAACAAATAAAACATTCACCAGAGAGGGAGGAAACTATAAATGTTGCCAGAAAATTAGTATGCTGTTTTTTTCCTTCTTCCAGAGTGTTTCACAGCCAATGGTGCAGATTACAGGGGAACACAGAGCTGGACAGCACTGCAAGGCGGGAAGCCATGTCTCTTCTGGAACGAGACATTCCAGCATCCATACAACACGCTGAAGTACCCCAGTGGGGAAGGTGGTTTGGGTGAGCATAACTATTGCAGGTAAGATGGGCCTTTGTGCTGTAGGGGGATCTCTGGTTCTTCCAGTTCTGTCCAGCCCTTCTCACAACAGCAATGCTTTCTTGTCTCCTCCTGACCAACTCAGCCACATCATTCTTATTAAAATGAATTAATCAGTGCTGGAGAGATGGCTCAACAGTTACGAACACGGGCCGCTCTTCCAAAGGACCCAGGTTCAGTTCACAGCACCCACAATACCGCTCAGAATAGTCTGTAACTACAGTTCTGGGGGATCTGACACTTCTTTTGGCCTCTGCAGTCACTGCCGATGGGAAACACACACAAGAAATAAAAAACATAAAGATGAATCGGTCTCTTCCTCTGTTCCTGTCTGTCTCGGTCTCTTTCTCTCTCTTTTCTCTAACTTAGTTTGCTTTCATACTGGCTTTCAGAGCTGTGTCCTGTCTGGTCACTCTTGTCTCTTTGGGAGGATTTTCTCAGGTGAGTCTCCCGCCAGTGAGCATTTTACCAAAGCTGCTGGAGATGTTCAGGCTATCTGGGACCCAAACCTCCCTCTACCATGTTCCTAGGCTGTACTTGAACTCCTGGATTCAGGTAGCTCTACTCTTCAGCATGCTAGCTGCAAGGAAGCAGGCATGTGCCACTTTGGGCTCCAGCAGGGAACTCTGATCTCACCCCATGATCTTCAGGTATATATTTATGATTTTCTTGGGAGATGAGCCCCAGCCTTGGTCAGGTTCTAAGACTGAGAGAGTTACTAGACGGCCCAGTGGTTAAGGTACTGCCTGTGGAAAAGTGAGATTCAGAGTTGGGATCCTGAGAACTCAAGTCAGTGCTGGGTTGTTGTAAAGCCTACCTGCCATTCTAGTGCTCTGAAGGCAGAGGTGAAATTCCAGGAGCATGCTGGCTACCTAGATGAGCCATATTGACTAGTGTGAGACTCTGTCTCGGTGAAGAATGTAGAGATCGAAGGAGAAAGCCTCCAAAGCCAACCTCATACCCCCACATGCATAAATCCACAGGTTCGAACATGTACATATATGTACACACATACCCACGAACAGACAGAAAGATAAAAATAGAATTACAAGTGTTTAGAAACTAGAGGAAAAATCCAAGCGCCTTGTTTATACCTTTCAGCTCCTTACACCCGAGACGGTGCTAGCATGACTCATGGTTCAGCAATGCGTTGAATTTAATCATTCTTGGGACAGGTGCACAGGCTGCCTCCTGCACCATTAGGACAAGAAAGAGTGCAGAGCTCTACTCTGAGTTCTGGTTGTTGTACATGAACATCTCAATCACCGGGCACTGTTGACCCAGCTGAGCCAATACATATATTTCTGCATTGTGTGGGCCACTGTTTGCCTTCCATCCTCTGCATGCCCAAGCTAACACTCCAGGCCTTTGTGGTGTCTTGCCATTACCAGGCTTGTAGTCCATGTCTCTTTACATCATTTCTATCCTAGCTTGCATCCACGGACCACCCCCAGGAGTGCTGTCGCTGTGGTTCTTCGTGTGTCAGTCACTGTAGGAGCGTTACAGGTTTGTTACAAGCCAAGCATGGTTGTGTGCATACCTGTAATCTCAGCAGTTGAGAGGTTCTGGGAAGAAGATCAAGAGTCCGAGTTTGAGGCCAGCTTGGGCTATGTAAGATTCTGTCTCAAAAACCTAAATCAAACAAAGTAAAAGCTTTATTTGGTGTTTGGATATCCTGAGCCCTGCCTGGCAACACTTCCAGGTGCTAAGTGTGCCATCTTTCCACTCTGCTGTCATTTGTATTTTTTAAAGATATATTTTATTATTTTAAATTGTGTCTATATGTGTTTGCATGGGTCTTTACACAAGTGCAGGTGCCACAAAAGGCAAGAAGTGCCAAAACCCCTGTAGCCGGAGTTAAAGAGGGCTGTGAGCTGCCTGAGATGGATTTTGGGAACTGGACTCCAGATCCACCTGGAGAACAGTGCGTGCTTTTAACCTCTGAGCCACCTCTCCAGTCCCTGTCCTTTGTGTTTTATAGTTAGTGCTTCTTGGGCTCATTAATCAATTCTTCGCTTATTTTCAGAGTTCTGCATATTAATATTTTGTATACATCAAAGCTTACAGTCTGCTAAGGTGGTTAGTGGGGAAAGGTGCTTGCTGCCATGCTTGAGACCTCAGTTCAATGCCCTGAACCCAATGACAGAAAGAGAGGACCCACTCTCTGGATGTGTGCCATGCACATGCTCACTCACAAGTGCGCACAGACTTACTGCCGATAAGTAAGTGAATGTTTAAAAAAAGTGCTAGGGAGATAGCTTGGTAAAGTGCTTGCTCAACGATCTGGCTTTGATTCTTCAGAACCCATATTTTAAAATGTACTCTGTACCAGGTGGTGGTGGCACACATCTTTGATCCCAGCACTCAGGAAGCAGAGTAGATCTCTGTGGGATCAAGACCAGCCTGTTCTACAAAGCAAGTTCCAGGGCAGCCAGGCCTGTTACACAGAGAAACCCTGTCTTGAAAAACAAACAGACAGACAGACAAAAACCCTTAAAACAAGAAAAAATCTGAGTGGTTGTGCTCTTATAATCGCAACAGTGGGAGGCAGAGACAGGCAGATCCCTGCGACGCTGGCTTGCCACTAGGCAAGTTTCAGGCCAGTGAGAGAAACCCTGCCTGAAAATTAAAAAAAAAAAATGATGAGCTGAGCCTCAGAATGACACCCAAGGTTGACCTCTGATCTTCAAATGTTCACTCATGCACAAGCATTCACATGAACATGCATTCACACACACTTGAACATGCACACATACATGAGCATGCATAGACAGGTGACCATGCTTACACACACATACCCCACTGTTGCTCCATCTGCTCCATCCCCTTCCTCTAACATATGGCCACTTGTTGTCTAAGGTGTTTTTGCTTTCCTTGGCAATGCTGGGGGAAATGCTCTCCACTGTGCTGTCCCTGAAGTATCTCCTGGTAGTTGGTTTACCCTGTTACAAAGAATTCCCAAATCTCAGAAGAGCTATTTTAAATTTGACTCTAAGGTAAGTTTTAAATTTCAAATGAGAGAAAAGCAGCATTTTACTAGCTGAGTGCATGTGTCTGCCCGCAGGCTTGCAGGAGTGCGTCTGTAAGCACCAAGGGCTGCACCTGAGGGCTGTGAGCACCTTGCCCCAGTACCTTTCCCCTTAACTCCTTGGACTACAGCCCTCTGGTTTGATGGAATGTACCAGACCTGAATTACCAGTTTATACTTCAAAAGGGGAGAGGCTGAGCCTCTCACGTTGATAATATCACATCAGAGCCCAGGCTTTTTGCTTCAGCGCTGCAGAGGAGTAAGGATGGGTCTGCCTGCTCTTTATTAAGCTGTCCAATGCTTTTGAGAACGGCTTTGACGTTGATAATAAACACTTGTTGTCTAGGGGTTTTACCCAATACTACATCAAAGCTGAACTCGGGACAGAGGGAGGAAGATGCTGGTGAAATACTGTTTAAAGCAGGGCTTTGTACAAGCTCTGCCACTTTGATTTCTCAGCTGATATCTGACACCATGTTTGTCTTGTGCGACTTTTCAGATCCATCTCGTCTGAGATGTCTACCCGCTTTCCAGTGATGGGAACAGGCTTCTCCTGGCTGGATTAGAGGGGGAGGCAGGCCCAGGGAAGAGCAGAGTCGCCTCTCACACCTGCCTTTGGGCACAAAAAAGAAAAGAACCCTTTGTGCCTGGGGAGCTTATCTCTAGGCCACACAATGGGCTTGTCTGCTCAGGCCCCTGAGCCTGCTGCAGAGCTCGCTGGGGTGGGAGTGTTGGAGGGGGGTCCTCATGTCCATTTCCTGCCTAACTGGAGTGTCAGGTTTCCAGTGTTCTGAGTCTAAATAAAGGAGGCTTGAGAAGGGGTGAAGAGAGGTGAGCTTGTCTCACTGTAGCTGCCCCTGTCATCTGTTGAGCTGCTTCACAAGCATGACCCTTTACTGCGATGACATCTCTGCACCAAAATGACCTTGCAGGTCATTTACTCCAAGCTTCTCTCACTTGGGAATATGGAAATAAGTCTTTTAAAAAAAAAACATGATTGTCATGTTAGAAGTCAGTGTCCTGACTGAGACCTCTGTGAGGTCTGTGTGGTGATGGAGGAGCCCACTTCTGTCATGTGTGAGGAAGCCAGCCTTGGCTCAGTAGGCTTGCCAGCTGACATTGTGTTATATGAGTTTATTTGGTTGTTTAGAAACTGTACACTTGGGATATTCATTATTGAAGAAGGTAGAAACTAAAATCAGAAAAGAAAAAACAAACTAAAATTACCAATAGTCTTAACACCTAGGAACAAACATTCTTTAGACCTGAGATTAAACCTTTCCTTAAATGTGCCTTTTCCAACTTCAGAGGATTGTATTGTCTGTGGTTTCATTATTATTTTGTTTATCTCAGCTTCTTGGGTGTTGTGATTACAGTCCTGAGCCACTGTGGCCGACTTATGTTTTCCTTCCTGATGAGAAATGACATTGAAATGCACAGCAGTTATTAGAAGCGACAGGAAACAATTCTGTAAAGCTAAATGCCAGGTGGCTTGAAACACAGCAGTATCATCAGTGTGTCCTTGTTCCCAACAGAAATCCAGATGGAGACGTGAGCCCCTGGTGCTATGTGGCGGAGCATGAGGATGGCGTCTACTGGAAGTACTGTGATATTCCTGCCTGCCAGAGTAAGGCTGACACACCCTCTGATGGCTTGGGGCCTGAGTGTTATATCAGAACAGAAGGCCCTGCTCAGGTTAACTTCTGTTGCTTGGTTTCAGTAGTGAGTGCAAAGAGAGGTATCATGGGTTGTGGGCTTCCACTTCTCTTGTTGAGTTTTTAAGCACTAGGAATGCCCAGTTCCATGGCATACCATTTCCTGGGTGTTTCCCAGGTGGGTAAGCTCAATGAAAAGTCCCATATTTGGTATTATTTGGCCTTAATTTCTCTAAAAAATGATAGTAACTGGTCACATAGGACCCACAGCTCTTCAATTCATAGTATCTATTGTGTTTTTAATGATGATTCATAACTCAGTCTCTTCAACCTTTTGTGCTTATGTATATGTGTATTCATGTGTGTATGGATATGTGCATGTGTTCATAGGTATGCAGAATATATGTATGAGCATGTGTTCATAGGTGTGCATATATGTGTATGTACATGTGGACATATGTCCTTTATATGTGGAGGCTGAAGGTCAGCTTGGGTGTTGTTCCTCAGGAGCCACCCACCTTGTTCGCTGAGCCTGGATCTCTAACTGGAACATGGGACTGATGGGTTAGTCAAGGCTCTCTGGGCAGAGCCATGAGATCCTCTTGACTCCACCTTTCTAGCTCAGGGATTATAAGCCTTTGTCACTGTTAAGTATTTTCTGGTCAACAAACCTCTCCGCCAACGCAAAAATCCCAATCAGACCAAATCAGACTGAATTAAAAGATACCCAGCTTTAATGGGTGCCAGCACTCCTGGGTAGCCCCGGGAAACACGGAGGTGGGGGATAGGAAAACCCATACGACCACCTGAGAGGAAAAAGGGGAGACCATGTGTTCATTCTCTGGTGGGCAGTTTAAAGCCTGTGGGAGTGGGCTTGACCCTCCCTGGGGAAGAGTCACCATTTGGCCGGCTTTCTTGGAGGTGGAGTCTGGACTGAGGCAACTCCCAGAGGAGGGAGCTTGAAATGGAGTTTTCTGCCAGCATTCCAAAAATGGATGTCATGGGGCTGGGGTGAAGCCCCCAACTAAATATTCCAAACTCTTTGTATAAAGGGGTGCAAGGGAGCTGAGGTGATGCTTCCAACCAAACATTTCAGACTCTCTTTGGATAAAGGGATGCCAGCTCACGTCTGGCTACTTACTGCAGACATGGGTGACGTGGGAGGGGGGAGAGCTAGGAGTTGGTGGCTCATGCTCAGCGAGAGGTGTGGCTAGAGAGGCATCTGGTTTACTGCCATCCTGGAGATGTCAGACATCTGTTCCTTGAGGGAGATGAGAACACAGGTGGCTGAGTTCAATGGAGAGCTCGGTTAGCTGTTGTTTGATGAGTCCATTGGCCCTCTCCACCTTTCCTGAGGATTGTGGGCGGATGGGGGTGTGGAATTTCCAGGAGATGTTGAGAGCTTCTGACACAGCTCCATGACCCTGGAAGTGAAGGCTGGCCCATTGTCCATCTGGATGGTCCATGGGACACCAAACCGAGGAATGATGTGGTCCAGGAATACCTGAGCCACCACATCTGCCATTTCCCTGGAGGCCGGAAACGCTTCTATCCACCCTGTAAAAGTATCCACAAGTGTTAGGAGATAACGGAGCTTTTTATGAGTAGTCATATGAGTGAAATCAACCTGCCAGTCTTCACCCCGTTGATGTCCACGAAGTTGATGCAGAGACTGACATATATGGAGAGCCCCCTGTGGATTGGCCTGGGCACACGTCTGGCAGAAGGAGCCAACCTGTGAAATACGATCTCAGAGATGGGTGGGGTCAGAGGGTCTCTAAGAAATGGAACAAAGCTTTGGGGCCTATGTGTAAAGTCTGGAAATGTCTGAAATGATCAGCAATGCCTAGTCTTGAGGAAGGACAAGACAGTTATTTAAGCAGAACCATCAATCCTTTGGTTTTGTGGCCCCCTTTTTTATGAGCTTGGCTGGTAATAGGGCTGATAGGAGGGAGTCAAGAACAAAATATGTTCTGTGCAATCAGAGGAGCTGGAGGCCAGCCCCCGGGCCACTGACTCAGCCTTGGTATTGCCTAAGGCCACTGGGTCCTTGGAGGACTGGTGTCCCCATCAGTGAATAATGGCTACTTTTGCAGGGAGCTGGAGGGCCTCCAAGAGGTTGTCTGTAAGGGGTCCGTTAACTATGGGAGTACCCTTGGTAGTAAGGAAGCCCCTTTCCTTCCAGAGTGCAGAATGGGTATGGGCTATTAAGAAGTCATTATAAATATTAGTCCATTGTCCCTTGGCTATCTGGAGTGCCCTAGTCAAGGCAATTAATTCTGCCTTTTGTGAGGAGGCTCCCATTGGCAGGCAGGTCGCTTCAACTGTGTTAGTGGAAGTGACCACTGCATATGCTGCCTGGCTGTTTCCTGATTTGTCTATAAGGAAAATTCCGTCAACAAACAGGGTGAGTTGGGGGTCTGTAAGTGGCTGGTCTAGAAGACCTGGCTGAGATGAGCTTAAGACCCTGGGCAAGAGTGAGAGGAGGTACCAGAGCGGGAGGGAGCAGGAAGGAGAGTTGTGGGGTTTAGGGCAGGACTGGAGGTCAAAGTAATTTGGGGGTTTTCTAGAAACAGTAAGTGAAAGACCTGGACTTGTGAAGGCCCAAGGAGAGAGAGAGGAATGACTCAGAAGGTCTGAGAGGCAGTGGATGGAATATACCGTGATTGGCCTGGGCAGGGTGATCTTGAGAGCCTCCTGAGTGAGTTCAGCTGCTGCTGCCAGGGCTCTCTGGCATGGCTGCCATCCACAGATGGTGAGGTCCAGCTGTTTGGATAAAAAGGCAACAGCCCGATTCAAAGGCCCAGCCTGTTGGGTTAGAACTCCGGTGCCCACTCTTGACCTCTCATCTGCATAAAGGTGGTAAGGTCTCATGGGGTCTGCAAGAGCAAGAGCAGGGGCTGTTGCTGTTACAAGGGCATCTTGCAGTAGAGAGAAGTGGCAGCAGACAATGGCCAATGGCCGGGTGGGTGAGAGGTGCTGTGGGGGCCTCTCTGGCTGCCTGGTACAGAGGGTTGACTATAATGGCAAAGTTAAGGATCCAGTGGTGGAAAAACCCTAGCAGGCCCCAAAATGAGAGGATCTGAGCCCCTGTGGTTGTGGGCTGTAAATCCCACAGGGCCAGAACCCTGTTAGAGGTGAGGGTCTTAGACCCCAGACTGAGTTAAACACCCACATATACTACTGTGGGAGAGCACAACTGAGCCTTAGCTGGTGAGACTCGATATCCTAGGAATCTGAGGAAGTTCAGGAGCCCAGAGGTGGCCTGATAGGGCCGAGACAATGTAGGACATCAGAGAAGGAGATCATCAACGTACTGGAGAAGCATGCTAGGACCTGGGTCAAAGTTTGAGAGATCTCAAGCCAGAGTTTGGCCAAAGAAACGGGGGCTGTCCTGAAAACCCTAAGGGAAAACAGTCCTCATAAGCTGTCTGGAGGACCGGGGAGTCAGGGTCCTCCCAGGTGAAGGCAAGGAGGAAGGTATGAGTCAGGGTGTAAAGGAACAGTAAAGAGGGCATCTTTTAGGTCCAGAACTGTAAAGTAGGAGGTGGTTGGAGAGACGTTAGACAGGAGAGTGTATGGGTTGTTAAACAGTGGGTGAATTGGAATAACTGCCTCACTGATGAGGCAGAGGTCTTGAACCAAGTGGTAAAACACCAGAAGGCTTCCGCAGGCATGCAGGGGAAGGGTGGAGTGTTGCAGGGTGAGTCAATAGGAATTAAAAATCCTTGAGATAGGAGGTGGGTCATAATGATGTAAGACCTCGGTGGTGGGTTTCAGGAATAAGAAAGTGGGGTCTGGAAGGGAAGGACGGAGGGTCTTAAAGGCAAACAAGGACTGGCTGGTGGTGAGTGGCTAGTGGACTTGTTCCCCACTGTTTCAGTCACTCTTCTCTACACTCAGTTGTTACAGTCCTGATGTAAAGGCAGGAGGACCCCCAGTCTTGTTCTGGGGTGTTTGGGCTGTTGTTTTGTCTGTCTGTTTTTCCTGTGAAGCTGTCATGGTGGCAGAGGCCTATAATTCTAGCATTCTGAACACTGCAACAGGAAGAGATTGAATTCCAGGCCAGTTTATGTGGTAAAATCCTGTCTCGAAACAAAAATTAAAAATAATAGTTTGAGGGGCTGGCGAGATGGCTCAGCGGTTAAGAGCATTGCCTGCTCTTCCAAAGGTCCTGAGTTCAATTCCCAGCAACCACATGGTGGCTCACAACCATCTGTAATGAGATCCGGTGCCCTCTTCTGGCCTGCAGGTATATATGCAGACAGAATATTGTATAATAAATAAATAAATAAATAAATAAATAAATAAATAAATAATAAATAGTTTGATGGCACTGGCTGCTCCTGGAGAGGACCCGAGTTCCATCCCCAGCACCCCCATCAAGTGGTTCACAACTGCAGCTTCAAGGGTTCCAATGCTGGGACTTGGTGGCACCTGCACTCAAAAGTGCACATGCCCACAGGCACGTACACACATAGCTTAAACATAAAGTAGACCTTGTGTGTGTGGGATGTGTGTTTTGTTTTGTTCGACGGGGTTTTCACTATGTATCCTGGCTATCCTGGAACTCACTAGGTAGACCAGGCTGGCCTCGAATTCACGGAGCTCCACCTGCCTCTGCTTCTGCCCAGATCCTAGCTAACTTTTCCCCCCTTTTTTTTTTTTTTTTTTTTTTTTTTTTGGTTTTTCGAGACAGGGTTTCCCTGTAGTTTCTAGAGCCTGTCCTGGAACTAGCTCTTGTAGACCAGGCTGGTCTCGAACTCAGAGATCCGCCTGCCTCTGCCTCCCGAGTGCTGGGATTAAAGGCATGCTCCACCACTGCCTGGCAACTTTTCCCCTTCTTATAAGCCTGCTCCTTGCCCTGCTTCTTTGTCCTCAGGTCTGTGAGCTTGTGTTTGTACTGTGAGATGGAGGTCTTCCTGAGGCCTGGGATCTCTCTTTCGTAGGACAGTTGGAATACTGACGGCTGCAGGCAGTCAGCCCTGTGGGTCCACTGCTCCCACTGTCACTGCCCTCCAGAGTAGGCTGCTGTAATGCGGGTCTCAAATGGGAAACGGTGAAGACCAGAAGAATGGGCTCTTTGCTCACTCTGCTTAGCCAAAGCCGTAAAATGATTAGACGCATCATTTGGCGGTGACTGGGTAAAGAAGAGGCAAAGATGGCCTTTTCCTCAAGGGCTGGGCCATTCTCTCAGGAAGATCACAGGGTATTTCGATCTGGGCACTTTCATTTCGAAAGGTAATGTTCAACCCATATTTATAAAGTATGATTCAGTCCAGCAGGAGTTGATTCATGTAGTCATTGAAACTACTTTCAAGAAAATTGTGGCAAAATCCAACCAGCACATGTCTAACATCCCCACAGCTCTAAGACAGAAAAGTAAATACCGTCCCGTCCTCCTGGCCCTTTGATGGCCTTCTCAGATGATCAGGGTATGGAGGCTCACAAACGGTAGAAAGGAGGAGGTGGTGGTCCTGAGGTGGAGGGTGGGTGGTGCCTGGATTTGGGTCTGTTGTATCGAATCTTGTCAAGCCAAAGCCCTGGCCTCAGTCAAGTCTCTGTTGTGCTGGATTGGCATGGCTGAAGAAAGGCCATATGCCATTTGTAGCTGGGGACCTGGGAGTAGCCCACGGTTTAACAGAGATACAGCTTGCCTCTTTTTGACTGTATTTGTCCTCTTTCTGGATGTTGAGCCACTGGTTTTATATATATATAATGCCAGCCTCTGTAAAACTTGCTTGGTCATGACTAGCACCAGGGGATTCGTCATACAGGAAAATGCCTGTAACATGATCAAGTTTCTGGAAAGTTCATATCTGAGTATAACAGGCACCACAGGAGGCAGGAGAGTGGATGTGTGGGGGCAGAGCTGAGTGGTGAGCTTCTCTGCTCCTGGTGTGCTGGGGGCAGGGCTGCGGCAGCAGGTGGGGGCGCAGGAGTGGGGTGCAGAGAAGCAGCTAGACTTCCCTCAACCCTCTAGAGCTGGATCACAGCTTACTGTTAAAGGACTCAGAGATCATTGTATTTGTCCCCACTCCCACCAACTGCTTTTGCCACCATCTTTCTCCCCAAGTTCTATAGCTTCCAAGAGAACAGATTCCAAGGCTGTGGGATCTCTGAGGGGAACTCTGGGCCTGGCGTCCTTTGCATCTTTCTCTTATGTCACATAATCGTTCCTTTGTGCCACGCTGTGTAGTCTCTAACATGGCTTTTGATTTACTCTTTTACCTGTGGATTTATTTATTTATTTATTTATTTATTTATTGTCTTTTGAGCTAGGATCTCAACTTGTAGCCCAGGCTGGACTAGAACTCATAACCCTTGTCCTCAGCCTTCTGAATTCTGGGATTACAGGCATACGCCACACATCAAATTTAGGATTTTAAGTAAATAGTATAATTTCTAAATGAAGAAATGGTCTGAAAATTATATTTAAAGGCAGATGCTGGGTTCAGGAGATGCTCAGCTCAGCAAGTGAACACCCCAGTGGACTGGAGACCTAAGTTTGACCCTGAGGAGAGAACTGACTCCCACACGTTGTCCTCTCATCTCATACACGTGCCCCCCTCCTCCAGAAATAAATAAAATGTCACTAAAACAACCTTTAGAGATGTTGTTTATTTTAATTATCTGTGTGAGGATAAGCGTGCATGTGTGCAGGTACCTGGTTTCTCTGAGTAGAGCCTTAGGTGGTGTGAGGCACCTGACGTGCATGGCAGGAACTGAACTCAGGTCCTCGGGATGCTCAGTATGTGCTCTTAACCACGAGGCCATCTCCCTGGCCTTTAATAGAAAAAGTAGAAGTCAAATAGAGTTTTCTGCACCTGGCTGATTTGGGTCTGAGGCTCCTGGCATGAAAAATTTACCCTCTCATTTCTGAGAGCTTTTTTTTTTTTAAAAAAAAAAAAAATCTACCCAAAATGTTCACTTATAAATCTATCTATGAAAATTCATCTTTGAATTAGAGAAATTTGAAAGGGTGAATCCTATGTTATTAATAAATTTCTATTAACTTTAGTAACTAACACAATGGGATGTGGTTTATGTCTCCCTGGGATCAGGTACCCATGTCAGCCTCCTGCATAGAGCGGGCTGTAGGTCAGAGGACAGTTTCCAGGGCCGTTTCCCCCTTTTTTTTCCTCATTTTTTTATTAAAGATTTCCATCTCCTCCCCTCCTCCTCCCCCTTCCCTCCCCTCCCTTCTACCCATAGCCCCCACCCCCTCCAGGCCAAAGAGCCATCAGGGTTCCCTTCACTATGTTAAGTCCAAGGTCCTCCCAACTCCCCCTAAGTCCAGGAAGGTGAACAACCAAGCTGACAAGGCTCACAGTGAGCCCATCCATGCTGTAGAGTTCATGCTCATCGCCATTGTCCTTGGTTTCTCAGTCCTCCTCCACCGTCAGCCACATTCAGAGAGTCCAGTTTGGTCCCCTGTTCCATCAGTCCCACTCCAACTGGACTTGGTGGTCTCCCGTTAGATCTGTCCCACCATCTCCATGGGTGAACGCACCCCTCATGGTCCTGACTTCCTTGCTCATGATCTCCCTCCTTTTGCTCCTCATCAGGTCCTTGGGAGCTCAGTCCGGTGCTCCAATGTGGGGCTCTGTCATTTTCTCCATCCAATGCCAGGTGAAGGTTCTATGGTGATATGCAAGATATTCATGAGTATGGCAATAGGATCTGGACATTTATGGCTCCCTCTCCTCAGCTGCCCAAGGAACTAGCTGGGGGCATCTTCCTGGATACCTGGGAACCATACCACACGGTGGATCCTGGGATTAGACTCTAGCTGTCAGGCTCAACTGCAGTTGCCTACTGAACCAGTGCTTGAAAGAACCTTTTGTTTTGGTTTGGTTTGGTTTTTTGTTTTTCTAGACAACTGTAGCTATTGAGCCTGTCCTGGAACTAGCGCTTGTAGACCAGGCTGGCCTCAAACTCACAGATATCCATCTGCTTCTGCCTCCCGAGTACTGGGATTAAAGACAAATTCTTACTCTGTAGGTCTTGCTGGCATAGAGCTTCCTAAGTAGTCCTGGCTGATCTTGAACTCACAGAGATCTACCTACCTCTGCCTCCCAAATGCTGGTGGTGCGTGCCACCATACCCAGCTATATTTTTTTTAAAATAAAGTTTCACACCTTGTAAGATCTTAAATATGTAAAAGTGTATATATTTACCACTCAGAATATCTGGACTGAAATATGTACCATGAGACCAGCGCAGGGGCTCTCTCACACACTGGCCGGCAGCCTACTACGAGGCAGTGTTCCCGACTCCTGCAGCACTTTATGTTAGCTTGTCAGTGCCTGAATTTGTTGTTAAAGTTTGTTATTAAGGCTTTAATTAAGCTTATTACAACTCTTAATTATTACTTAAAGTTGTGAAAACTATTCATTATTGAAGTAGTTATTAAAATTAATTATTAAAGTTTAAAATTGTAAGAACTTTAGGAGCCAGCAAAATGGCTCAGTGCATAAGAGTGCTTGTAACTAAGCCTGGTGACCTGAGTGTGATCCTTAGTGCTCACATGGTTCAGGCCGAGCCACTCCTGCCGCTTGTCCTCTGGCCACATGCTTGCTGCGTGTGATCCTTAGTGCTCACATGGTTCAGGCTGATCCACTCCTGCCGCTTGTCCTCTGGCCACATGCTTGCTGCGTGTGATCCTTAGTGCTCACATGGTTCAGGCTGATCCACTCCTGCCGCTTGTCCTCTGGCCGCATGCTTGCTGTGGCACGCTAGCCCATATGCAAGCACACAGAGATAAATAAATATAATCAGATTACAAGAACTTTAAGAGTTGTTAGCTGTGACAAATGGTATTTATTTCTTCCCCTTTTATATGTATGGTGCTGGAGGTAGAACTCAGGGCCTTGACACATGCTAGGAGAGTGCTCACGACTGAGTTACACTCCCAGCCCCTAACTCCTAGACTATATGCAAGATCTTGTACCCAGGTATGGTCTGCAGCCTATGGAAGCCTGTACTTTAAGATAGAAGACTGGCACATGAACAGATGAGCATGTACACAATGCTCTGTAGAAGTGAGGTTGACGGAAGTCACAAACGTGAACTGGAGGAGTCAGGTCCCTGGTTGTCAGCAGGACTGTAAGTGTAAGGTTCTAGAGCAGCAGGTTCTCAGCCTGCGGATGGAGAACCCTTGGGTGGTAGAATGACCCTATCACAGGGGTAGCCTAAGACCTTCAGAAAGCACAGATATTTACACTATGATTCATAACAGCAACAAAATTACAGTTATGAAGTAGCAATGAAATAATTTTATGGACTGGGGTCAATATAACATGAGAACTGAATTGAGGGGTCTCCACGTTAGGAAGGTGGAGAACCACTGCCCTAGATGTTAGAGTGAAGAAATGACCCAGCAGCTAAGAGCACTGGCTACTACTATTGTACCCAGCTGTGATTCCCCGCATCCACATGGTGGTTTACAGCCATCATTAACTCTAATCCCAAGAGAGGCGACACCTTCCTCTGGCCTCCTTAGACCCCAGCCGTGCATGATGTGCAGACACAGCACCATACACATGAGAGAAAATAAGTGAGAACCAGCTCTGAAACTGTAAAGCTGAACAGTAAGAACAAGCATGGCGGAGGCACACATCAGTAATCCCAGCTCTCTGAAGGCAGAGATAGGACCGGTCTGGCCTACAGAGCAAGTTAGTTCCAGGCCAACCACAGCTACACAGAGAGACAAAACATCCCAGGGTAGTCTCATCCTGATCGATGCCAAGCAGGTCAGTATTCTAAAACAAGAAGGAGCAGAGATAAGATCTGAGACGACAGTGAAGCCTGGTGTGGTCTGCCAGTAACCTGCACTAGGAGGATAGTGATGAGCATCTCCAGAGAGATGTTCTCCATAGCACCTTTCTATTCCACTCGTGTGTGTGTGTGTGTGTGTGTGTGTGTGTGTGTGTGTTCCCTCTTGTGGAGATCAGAGGATAATGGGAGGGAGTTGGTTCTTTCCTTCCACCATGTGGATTCTGGGGATCCAAGTTAGGTTGTCAGGCTTGATAGCAGGCCCCCTTTCACGCTAGCCATATTTCTTGCCATTCTCCATGACTTCTTAAGCCTGTCCAAGGATTTGGTGTGTGAGTCTCTGTTGACTGTCACTCACATGGGCTAGCCTTGAGAGCATGCTAGCAAGGGAACTTCTGCCACATGGATCCCAGGTCTGTCTTAGTCAGTAACCTCACCAGCTATATCAGGGTTCTCTAACGGAGCAGAATTGATAGAAATATAGATATATATTTGGGATATACATATATGGGATTCTTTTTAGCATGGTTTACAGGCTGTGGACCAAGAAAAAAAGCCTAGGATCTGGAAGTTGTTCTGTCTATGAGACTGGATGCCTCAGAACCCGAAGTCTGGTGCTGGAGTCCTAGGGAAGTACTAGAGAGCTGCTCCGTCGGGATTCCAGCCAAGTAGGCTCCACCACCAGTGAAGCTTGTCTTAGGCATGGGGACAGGGAACTTGCCAGCGAGAGTGAGGCCAAGTAGGCAAAAAGCACACGCTTCCTTCTCCCATGACCTTTTATGTGGGCTGCCACCAGAAGGTATGGCCTAGATTTAGCGTGGGTTCTTCCATCTCAAATCCCTCACAGGTGTGCCCAGCTGCTTGGGTTTTAGTTAATTCCAGATGACATCATGACAACCAAGAATGCTCATCACACCAGCTCAAGTTCCTCTTAACCAAGCGGCACTCTGGCTTGTATTGGTCTCCCTTAGCTGATGTTCATTTTTGCCCCAAACAGAATTTGAAAGCTTTCAACTGAGCTGTCTTATAAGAGTCCTGAAAGCTGCGCAAGGGTGCTTTGGCCATGGCAGCCAAGGCTGTCTCCACCGTAGGACACGTGTTACTGCTGGCACGCCTGTATCATTGATGTCAGCAGTCACTTCTGTGTCATTCAGCTATGAGTGCCCAGCTGGTACCACACACATCCATGTTCTCCAGCTGCGGAGAGTGTGTCTGCTCATCCCTCCCCCCCATTCTTCAGTAAGAAAATGGAGGCTCGTTGGTAATGCCACCTTCTGTGTCAAATTGGGTCTAATACAGGACTCTATGGCAAGACCTTTCCTTTTCCTTTGGTCCTTGTAAGCAGCCTTGTTTCCTTGAAAACTGGGGCCCCAGGATGAATCTGGACTTCAGAGGTAATTGTGTATGTGTGTTCTTTGGGAATTAAAATAGAAATTCATATAGAATAGAGAAGTATTAAGGTTCCCTTTTTGACATTGTGGACATGAAAAGATTGACTCATTGATGACAGGTAGCAGGTTAGCAAATGATGCTGCTAGCTCTGAGTTGTTTTCTTCTCTGGGCCTGGGCAATCCCAAGCCCTGGGAGCAGAGCAAGCTGCCACAATGTCCAGCAAACTTCTGCTGCATATCACAGCTGCACTGAATGCTGGACTGGCACTGTGGGTGTTTTCTGCCCAGCTGTTATTGTCTGGGAATTTGCTTTGGGCTATACCCTCTGCACAGAACTCTCTGCCAGCCTTGTCTTGGGAGTCTTTCCCACTTCAAGTCATTGCTGTGTACTGAGTTTATCTCTGTTTTGTTTTGTAAATGTCTCTCTACAAACAACTGATTCGTACTGTCTCCTCTGGATTTTTTTTTTTTTCAATTTTTATGTGCATTGGAGTGTGCCTGCATGTGTGTCTGCGTGAAGGTGTTGAATTACCTGGAACTGGAACTACAGACAGTTACAAGCTTCCATGTGGGTGCTGGGAGTTGAACCTTGATCCTCTGGAAGAACATTCAGTGTCCTTATTGGCTAAGTGAGTTCATCACTGAAAGACAGAACTCATTGTATCATTTACATTCTGTAGCCTCAGTAGCCAAAGCAAAGGTGGAGGCAGCGTAGACACTGCAGGTCTGCGCACCTCTCTGTGTTGGCATTATGACTACTTAGCACTTTTATTCATGTGTACCCTTGCAGACTGCCCATTTTGGCACTGCCAGAATCTGTTTCTATAGCATTTGTCTTGCTTTCTGTGACAAGTTTTGTATTTCCAGCAAGATGAAGCTGTTTGATGGCAAGGGCTAGGATGGTTCTGGAATTCCTGAGCAGCGGAGAGCCTAAGTTAGAACAGGGTCTCAGGGGTTTCCCAGGAAGCTGTGCTTGCATAGCAGGTGCCCACCACTGGGATCTGTGTGTATCTGTGGAAAGGCACTGCTGGAAGTTAGGGATGATTGCCAAAGAGCAGAATGCTTTAAATCTCCCCACATCTACTGCAGGAGGCTAGAACAGGTACTAAACACTCCTCCTCGATCCCGTGAGATCGTATCTCTTCCTGTGTGACACACGCAAACGAAGGGACAGCATCTGGGCCTTAGCCTCACTGGCTGGGTGCATATCACCACGCCTTCGGTAGAGCATATCACCATGCCTTCAGTAGAGCATATCACCATGCCTTCGGTAGAGCATATCACCATGCCTTCAGTAGAGCATATCACCATGCCTTCGGTAGAGCATATCACCATGCCTTCAGTAGCTTTAGGCAGAGCACCCTTCTCTGAGCCCTCTCTGCTCAACCTCAAGTTTAGGGTCTAGCTAGTAGAAGATATGAAACTGTCACTCGCTGTTGTGTTGGTGTGTTCTCCGGGGATGGACTACCCCTGATATGCTCCTGCCATCTAATTCTAAGATGTTTGTTTGTGACCTGCCTTGGTTTCTGTCTACCCTTATCCAACTTTCCATGGGATTGGATGGTCCTTCTGCTGCACTAACCATTCAGCGGGTGCGGCAGGTCTGGCAGGGTGTTTCAGGTCTGGTATGGATTCAAATTTTTGTTGTTGTTTTGTTTGTTTTTCAAGACAGGGTTTCTCTGTGTAGTTTTGGAGTCTGTCCTGGAACTTGCGCCATAGACCAGGATGCCCTTGAACTCACAGAGATCTTTCTGCCTCCGCCTCTGCCTCCCAAATGCTGGAATTAAAGGCATGTGCCACCACTGCCTGGCTGGGTTCAATTTTTGGTTTTTGTAGCTGAAGTTATTTAATTTCCCATGAAAAATGCCAACTCTAAGGGCTGTTGCTGTAGTTCAATGACATGCTACAGCATTTGCCTAGAATGCTTGAGGCCGAGCATTAATCCCTGGTACTTTGAAAAGAAAAAAAAATGAAGAAATGAAAAAAATTAAAACAATACAAAAAAACAACAACTGTAGACTTTGAGAACCAAGTAGACAATTTCTTCAGTGGCAAACATGGTGTTCTAAGCACAGTTATGCAACGTGTAGTAGTGCAAAGGGAAAATTGGGGTGAGTAAGATGGCTTTGTGGATAAAGGGAGCGCTTCCCACTCTGACTACCTGAGTTCACTCCTCGGGAACACACAACATGGAAGTACAGAACCCACATATCCTCTGAGCTACACACACACACTGGCACACGTGTATCTCCACATAGACAGAAAATAAGTAAATAATAGGCAATTCAGAGTTTTGGGCAGCATGTTGAAATCTAGTTCCCCCTACTTCCTGTTCTGCCTTCCATGCTCTCTATGCTGCTTGCCGTTGGTCCCATTGAGGTGGCACCTCTTGTGTTCAAATGACATTTATTTATTCATTCATACCCATGAGAAGCCCTAAAGGTCTTCTTTTAATGAAATAGGAGGGAATTACCCTAATCAAAGTCTTTAGGTCAAAAGCCTGGGCTCTAACTGCCCCAACAAACTAGGCTTATCCAACAGGGCTTGGCCACCCATCCTCAGTCCGCCAAGGCTTAGCCACCCATCCTCAGTCCGTTGGCTAAAGAGACGAGTAAAAAGTAGAAAAAGGTTGTTCAATGAGATCATGCTGGGAAGAGAACAAATAAAGAGTTAAATAAAAATAAAGTGGCCCCAGATCCTTCTTTGAGATATTGACATGAGCTTCAGGCCTAAAAAGCCTCCATTCTGCAAAGCAGTCCACAGAAATCTTTGTCCTTGAGGGGACAAAGTGATTCTAACTGATGATCACTTTTGCTCCAAGATGTATCCCCCCACAGCCCACTCCTCTGTGGATAATTGCTTTCTTGGGAGTCATACAGACTTAGGGCAATGACTTAGCAAAGGAGACATTGTGCTGTTGTGTTCTTGGCTGCCTTTGAGCAGCCGTAGCTCCTGAGTGCTTATCTCACTCTGTCTGTGCACAACAGCTCTTACTGCAAAGGGAGCAAAAGATAGTTATCCACACATGAGCGCTCATAGCCTGGGAACACACATTCACATTGCCCAAACCCCAAGTTCCAATGTGCTAAGTCTCACAAAGGTTTTATGGTAACAGAACAAGGAAAGTCATAAATCAAGGCAACTTTCAAGTATATTGATAGAAATACCAGGTAGATGGGATACAGCCAAGCAGGGAACCTCAATGTGGGTTCCACAGGTCGTCTGATAACCTTTGGGTTAGTGGAAGCTGAGGCTCTGTGAAGTGACTACGTCCCCGTGTTTTCACGTGATGTCACTAGAGTGTTAGGTCAGACACAGGGTGGGCACTGAGGCAGCTAAAGGAAGCTCGAGATAATTTGACTCTTGATCCGCGTCATTTCATCTCTCCACAGTCACAAAGTTCCAGTCAACCAGTCGGTCTTGTAAAATCACAGACGTAGCTGTTTTCTTGGAACCTGAGTTCACAGTCTTTAGCTGAGTAAAGAAAGGGGAGAAATATACGCTGAGGTTTCTGACATCTGTGGTAAGAATGAATCTTCTATCTGTGAACAATTGTTAGGAAGAGAAGCCAGTGCTAGTTTTGTGGTCACATCTAGGACTGCACAAGTTTGAGCCAAGGGCTCAGTCTGGATGGAGAAGGCACTGAGACTGTGTGCTCTCCTGTAGGAAGGAAGATCAGCATGTGTGTGGTTGGGTACAATTTGTGGTTTCTGGCATCCTCTGGAGGACTTTGGACTCTATCCCTTGCAGATAAGGGGGGTGGGAGCGCTACTGTAATTAATTGTCATGAGTTTCAGAGCCTCAGCTGTGATCAACAAGAGGCCTGTTTGCGTATTACAATTTAAAAAAAAGTGATGAAACTTCCTTGTAAGACAAAAAAATGTATGATAAAGCCACAGACTTTCAAGTGGCCCTGAAAGCAGAAGAACTTGAGAACAAGTATCCCTTTTCAAAGGACTTCCCTCCCTGCTTCTGGGAAGACCAGAGGGTGGGACACAGTCTGGAAGCCCTGCGTGATGCGTCTTCTCGGTGAGACTTGGAGCCACATTTTCCAGTTCGAGTTGAAGAGCTGCGCCCCCCTCCCCCCCACTGGCTGACGCTGTCCCAGAGGCTTTTCTGTGGGTGCACACAACCCTGAGGGACCGATGTCTTTAATTACTTCGTCTTGGCAGGCATTGGTGGAACATGCCTGTAATCATTGCATTAGGAAACTGAGGCAGGAGAAGCAAGAGTTGGAGGCCAGCCTGGGCTACATAGCGAGGCCTTGTCAAAAAAGAAGGAATTCCATTTCGGGCTGGGGTATATAGTCAGTGTTAGCTGCTGTTTGCCTCCTGTTGTTGGACCCTGAGTTGGATGCCGAGCACTAAGGTGGGAGGAGAAGCTGTCTGAATCCTTCTGGTGATGTGTGTTTGCATAGGCAATGTGAACAAACATCTCTTCATCCCGTGCAGGGCACCAGTAGACTGAACCTTGAGTGCATTTGGGGCTTGGGGTTAGTTCCAGGAGCATGGGTTATTCAGAATCAGCTGTGTGGCTGGAGATTCCCCACCTCCAAGTCAACCTTCCTCCTCCATTTCTTTTTTTTAAATTTTTTTTAGATTTATTCATTTATTATGTATAGACCATTCCTTCCATGTATGCCAGCAGGCCAGAAGAGGGCACCAGATCTCATTATAGATGGCTGTGAGCCACCATGTGGTTGCTGGGAATTGAACTCAGGACCTCTAGAGAAGCAGTCAGTGCTCTTAACCTCTGAGCCATCTCTCCAGCCCCCTCCTCCATTTCTTAACAGTTCCTCCCAAGACCCTGTGGAGCTGGGAGGCTGTGCCTGGTGTAATGTAGTCTTGGGTGATGGTCTGGTGAATTCCCTCCTCTTACTAAGGGATGCAGGCAACTGAGTTACCTTAGCTTGGTAGAAGCATGTTGCTTCCCTCATCACAATGACTGCAGGCCAAGCTGTTTTGTAAGAGACCACAGCAGTTTCTCTTCCATGATGGTAATAGTCATGTTTACATAGTACAGTCAGCGGGCTTCTGCACCCTGACCTTATCCTGCCTCCAAGGCCTGCTTATGTGTCCCCACGAAAGGCCCTTCGCATGCAGGGTTCTTTGTCCAAAAGGAACAACGTCCTCTTTCCTGCCTTCCCCAGGGGGCTGGTGCTCCAAGAGAGATGACCTGGTGAAGCATGACGGGGCACAGATGTAAGAGATGAATATTTTAATATCTGGGGAAACGTTTCTGAGGTGGCCGCTTTTGATGTCGCCTTTTAGATCAGTGCTGTTTTATTCTTCTATTACCCAGCGAGTTATTCCTGTTCGTGTAATGAACAGTGAAAGCCTTACTGTACATACATTCTGTACTAACCGGCTTCGTTCAACATACACCATGCTGGCCAGCCTTATGGCATTTACCTACATCACCCACTTCTCATAAGATCTGAGCGTGGAAAGGCTGCCGTGGGTGGGATGGTGGCTCAGTGCTAGAGCACTTGCTTATGCTGCTCGAGCCCCTGGCTTCCGTCCCCAGAACTGAAAAGGGAAACAGAAAGGAAGCCATGCAGGCCACGATGGAGACGCCTGAGTGTGCAAATGCTGCTGCTGGGCACCGGGTGTGCAAACCAGAGTCTTCAGGCCCCTGCCAAGAACTGGGAGTGAGCTAGAGGAACAGTTCCTGGGCTACCACAAGGATGAAGAGTGAGGCGGGAGCGCCCTATGCAGCCCAGGTTAGCCTAGAGAATTCTCCTGCCCCTCCTCAGATGCTGGAGCAGGGTGCAACTCTGTGCTCAGGATTTGTTCTGTTTTTATAGCACAGCTCTAACAAGCTGTATAGTTTTCTTCTGAGCTGTGAAGTCCAGAGCACAGATACTAACAGCCGTAAGTAGATACCTGCTCAAGACCCCTCTGAGGATCAACCCAAGGTTCCTGAAGCCACCACAGCATCTGTTTTAGAATAGACATGCCCTCCCAAATTTCCTATGTTGAGTCTTATGTATGTATGTGTGTGTGTGTATATATATACATATATGTATGTATATATATGTATATATATATATATATATATATATATATATATATATAGAGAGAGAGAGAGAGAGAGAGAGAGAGAGAGAGAGACAAGGTCTCACTGGGTAGCCCTGGTTGTCCTGGAACTTGCTTTGTAGACCAAGCTGGTCTCCAACTCACAGAGATCCACCTGCCTCTGCCTCCCGGGAGCTGAGATTAGAGGTGTGCACCACCATACCCAGCCTCCTATGCTGAGTCTTAACCCCCAAGTACTGTCTGGAGATGAGTTCAGGCAGTAATTAGGTTAGAGGTCGTGAGAATGGGGCCCTCAGAATGGGATGAGAGACTAGGGCTCATTCCATGCCACACAGGAGCGTGTCGAAGACAGCAACCAGGGAAGCGTTCATAGGAAAGTCAGACATGAGCCGAAGAAGGCACCTGGTGTGGCCATTTTGTTGAAGTACAGTTGATGATCTGAAGCCACCAGGAAAAACTTAAATTCACGTAATACCTTTTAGTAGGCTTTAGAAAGGTTTCATGCATTTAGTACTTTTAAGTTTTAAGTCTAGCCTGTATGGAATTAGTGTGCTGTTTCTAGATCACAAGACAGCATGGCCGCTGTAAGCAGGTGCTGCTGTGTGTCTATTCACCACTTCCTGAGAAGGAGCCTCGGGTACTTCAGGGTCAGCTCCTTCAGAGTCACGGAGCGTGGGGAACACAGCGACGCGAGGAAGGTACTGTCCTCCCCTTGAGCTATCCATGGCTGTTTGGAGAGAGAGACAGAAAACCGTTTGGAATCTAGCTCACCAGGCTGCTGTGGTGTTCTACTGCTTAGCCATACAGCTCACTTTCGAGTGGGGAAAGGTGGGGAGGATGGGCAAATCCAAGTGGTCCCTCACGACAATGATGCTCATACTGAAATCTTAAGTGTGGTAGAGTTTTCTAAGCAGAGAGAATACGAGCGTAAAGATCCAAGGCTGGGGAGCAAGGTAAAGTTGGATGCTTACAACAGTTCAGTTTGGCTGAGGAGCAGAGGTGAGGTTGTGCTGTTGGAAAGGGGAGGAGAGGGCGGGAGATGCAGATGGTTCTGTGCAACCTAGAGAACTCCAGCCAGGAGCCGTGCAGGGTAGATGTAGGCCCACACAACTCTTAATGCTGCTCCCCCCAGCAAACACCCTGGTCATTTTTTAAAATTTATTTACTTGTGTTTTATGTGCATTGGTGTTTTGCTTGCATGTATATTGTGTGAGGGTGACAGATCCCCTGGAATTGGAGTTACAAACAGTTGTGAGCTGCCATGTGGGTGCTGGGAATTGAACCCTGGCCCTCTGGAAGAGCAGCCAGTGCTTTTAACTGCTGAGCCATCTCTCCGGTCCCCTGTTACTGGTCATTTTACCTCTTACTGTTCCTGCCTCAGGCCTCTGCACCTCCTGTTCTCCTGGCAGGTACAGATAGTTGTGTTGGCAGCATGGTACCCTCAAGTAGGGCAAACCTAGAAACAGATGGGACAGGAGCCCAAGGCAGTGGTTTAAGTCACAGCTCTTTAAAAATTATACTTGTTTATTTATTTATATACTTTTTGTGTGTGGTGGATGTGTACATGCATGTGCATGTATGTATTCATCTTGTAGCACACATGTGGAGTTCAGAGGACAATCAGTTCTCTTCTTCCACCATGTGGGTTCAGAGATTGAACTCGGGTAGGCAGGCATGGAAGCAAATGCTTTACCCAGTAACCACTCAGCAGCTCTAAGTCATAGCTTTTTAACTGCGAGTCACAGCCCACACGGGGTCCTATAACTGAGTGTAGGCTGTGTCACAGCCCACACGGGATCCTATAACTGCATGAAGGGTTGTGAGAGATTTGGCACAGTAAAGGTGTCTGAGTGTGCAGTGGCTATAACTAACCAGAATGAAACCTGTAATGAGTCTGGCAGCTCCTGCCTGTGTGGCACCATGTGGCTTCTATGCTGCCTACTTCTGAACACACCGTGTACACTCAACTCTGCACATACATCATGGCACAGCTAATGCTGCCTGAAAACCTCCGCTGAGACTGGAGATGACTGTGTTGTGAACTGCAGTGTTGTTACTGCTCCTGCCAAGTCTTTAAGCAGTGTGCTCAGCCTTCCCAGTGCTGTGACCTTCAACATAGCTCCTCATGTGTGGAGACCCCAGCCATAAATTCTCTCATGGCTACTTCATAGCTGTCATTGTGCTACAGTTATGAATTGCAGTGTTAATACCCGTGTTTTCCAGTGGTCTTCGGCAACTCCTGTGAAAGGGTCAGTTGACTCCCAAAGGGGTCACAACCCACAGGTTGAAAACCACTGTTAAGGAAATGTAACAGTTTAATTATGGAAAATAAAATCTTTTAATACTTCCACACCATCATTCCTCTGCATGTATCAAATTAATACACCTTTGAATTATGTTAGAAGTTTAGTTTAAATATTGCTGGTTGAGTTGCTGATGTTTCATTTTTAAAAGGAATCAAGTATGATGCCAGAGAGATAGCTCAGTCCATAAGTACTTGTCATGCAAACATGGAGACCGGAGTTTGATCTCCAGAACCCATGTAAAATGGCAAGTGTGGTAGCATGCATTTGTGATCACACATTAGGGAAGCAAATGCAGATCCCTGGTGTTCACTGGCCAGCCAGAGACTATCCTCATTGACAAGGCCTGCTTAAAGAGAAATGTCAAAGAGACTGCCTTCTGGCCTCCACATACAAACAAGGATGGACACACACACACACACACAGAGATGAAGTTCAATGATTTTTTTCTCCTTCCCCTCCTTTTAATGAATTTTGGTTTGAAATTATAGAACAGAATTTCCAGCAATTTTTCTTTCTTTCGGGGGTTGGTTTTGTTTTTACAAAACAGGGTTTCTCTGTGTAACAATGATGGCTGTCCTGGAACTCACAGAGATCCACCTGCCTCTGCCTCCCGAGTGCTGGCTCAGCAATTTTTTAATAGCCCTCACCCCCACTTCTGCCATTTTGTATGATTATATGAAGCAGTGTTCTTGGCATTGATTATAAAACCAAAATGTAAACAATTATTAAAAACCAAAGATGCAGCCGGGCGGTGGTGGCGCACGCCTTTAATCCCAGCACTCGGGAGGCAGAGGCAGGCGGATCTCTGTGAGTTCGAGGCCAGCCTGGTCTACAAGAGCTAGTTCCAGGACAGGCTCTAAAAAGGCTGCAGAGAAACCCTGTCTCGAAAAACCAAAAAAAAAAAAAAAAAAAAAAAAAAAAAAAACCAAAGATGCTCATGTCCTGCAGCATCAAGTATTCAGTCAAGATTTAATTATGGAAAAATAGGTGAGTACATTCATTTCATTTATATACAAATTTACTTTGGTCTTTAATAGATAGTAAAAGTATATGTACACCAAAGAATAGTTTTAAAGTAAACTTTTAATAATTTACTACTCGCAAACCTTTGGCCTTTACCTATTTTACATGTATGTATCTGTGATCCCAGCAGGTGTGTATGCAAGCATATGAAGCCACAGGACAACCTCAGGTGTCATTCTCAGGGACCATCAAGTTTATTTTTTTGAGACAGGTCTCTGAGTGGCCTGAAACTTGATAATTAGGCTAATTGATAATTAGGGAGCCTCAGGGATCCTGTCCCTGCCTCCCCAGCTTTGGGTGGGCATGGATATTTTGTGTGCGTTCTGGGGATCAAACTCAGGTCCTTGTAGTTAGAAGGCAAACACTTCACTGACTGAGTCATCTCCCTGGTTCCCTATTTTATGAGCCTCTATACCCTGGGTCATATAAAAGTTTTGTCATGGGGAGGAGGGGTGAGAGGGTTGTAAGAAGAGAAAGTTTAAGAGGCTGTGATCTAAGAAAGAGACAGAACTGGGGAGCAGTAACTCAGAGTGTCATAGGAAGTAGAGCTTGTGGGTGGGGCAAGGACATTACCTTAAACCACCCACGTTCAAGTAGATTAGGACAGCAGCAGAGGGCAGCCTGATTCCTAATGATCCCTTTAGAGTACATATCAGGACCCCACTGCCACGTTGAGACACACCAAACTTTTTTGAATAAAGCTTATAGAATCCATGTGTGTTCGTGTAGCCTATAGCCGTACATGTATGACTGCGCCTTGGGCTGGATGTAAACTAATACATAATAACATGCTTACTTGAGCATAATGGAATAAACCAGACAAAAATCAAGATGGTCATGACCAAGTAGTTCTTAGTAAGAATCACTAAGTGCGTGTTCGGGTCTCCATATGGAAGTCCCCTTTAGCAAGCTCAGCTTGGATCCTACGCCCCGGCTACAGCTGCTTGGCTCTGCGGTTGTTTAAGCCCTAAACCTCAGACATTCTCAGGCCTGGCCTCCACTAGAGATTGGAGTGCTCCTGTTTATACTTGCTACTGTAGAGATTTGATTTGTTTCTGAAAGATTCATTTTAAAGTTTGTATGGGGAGCCACATTGGTTACATTTGAACCATGTGTGGTGCAAGGGAACGGGAGGGCAACTGCGTGACTTAGCAGGGGGAAGTGTGAGGGCTGGAGCAGCCAAGATACTTTCTGCAAAGATTAAATAAGCTGGTCAGGTGGTCTGGGAGGAAAGTTTCCTATGTGTGTACATTACATACATGCCTATGTTTTATATGCTCAAAAGACTGTTGTGAAGACATAGCTCAATAAACTGGGCGTGCTACTTCCAGTCTTAAAGGAAAATATTATCCCAGACTCACCAGTCTCCTGTGTTAGCGTTTTAGAATTGGATCTAGAAGAAACTGTAGGGTGTTTGGAAAGGGACTTCAATTAATAATCCTGAGTTAATAGCATAGATTGAAAACTAAGTTCCTAAGAAACCGATGTGTCACTGGCTCATTATGAATTGATTGCAAGGAACTTACTTGGTATGTCTCATATATTAATGATCTATTACTTTGAAACAGATTACTCCAAAGTTTAGTAGCTTAATGTGGCATATTGTCACACATTCTTTGAGTTAGAAATCTAGTCTGATTTAGTCTTGTGCATTGAAGTCTCTTACAAAGCTGCAGCCAAGCTGTTGCCAGGGCTGAAATGACTCATTTGAAGGTAGAAAGGGGAAAGAGCCACTGTCCGGCTCACACGCTCTTAATAAGATGCAGTTTATGTGTGCTATTGGCTGGAGCCCAGCCCACCCTCAGTGCTTTGCCATGGCCTTTGCCATGGCCTATTTGTATACTTGTAATCCTCAAAAACTTGATGCCTGCCAGGGCTACATATTGAGACCTTGTCTCAACAAAAGGTGTAAACTAGGGTGGCTTACATGTGGCATGAACTTTAGGGACAGGGATCTGTTTTAGGCAATAGATATGTTTTTATTTGGTTCACATGGAGGTTGGGAGAGACAGGGTCTCAGTATGGCTGAAATTCATGATGTAGACCAGGGTGGCCTTGAACTCACAGAAATGCACCTGCTTCTGCCTCCTGAGTGCTGGGATTAAAGTGCTAAAATGCCCTATAATTTTTTTAAACAAAATTGCTCAGGCCCAAGCAGCTTCGTAGACAGTAGGCTGGGAGTCAAATCAGTGTGCTGGTGTCTGCAGTGTGCAGTGTGGGCCCTCCCTGGCTTGTTGATGGCTGTGTTCTGATGAGTGCTCACATGACAGGGAAAGAATGGGCTCTTGTCTCCTCTTCTTGTCCCATTGTGAGAGCTCGCTCTTCCCGACTTCATCTAATTACCTCCTGGAGGCCTCACTCCAAGTCCATTCACACTGTTTATTCAGACTTCAGCATACAAATTAGGGATAAAAGGAAAGAAACCAATCTTTTTCCCATATATCCAGGCTTTACTCTGACACCAGACGGGTGAGTTTTTCCCAGCAGCCAGTCCTTCAGCTCTCTAGACACCAACAAGATGGCTTACAATTCTATCCTGCCTCTGAACACCCAGAGTCAGTGCTGTGGGTTAAAGGCTTGGCACTGCGGGACCACACCCTGCTGCAGATGCCAGTCACAAATGTAGGTCTCTAGGCTTGTCTGCAAAGTAAAGGTTTCTAAGACTTCCTCCTCAGGTTTGGTAGTCTGCTGTAGTAGCTATTAGAACTCAAGGAACACATTCTCTGGTGTGTCGGCGAGGATGTGATAGGTTGAAGATGTTGAAGATGTTTGTAGGGTTAAGGTTGAAAAGGTTCTGAGCCCCACAGTGTCTGTCCCTGTGGAGTGCGGTGTTTTTCAGCATGGATATGTTAATCACCCCAGAAGCTCTATGGACTCCATCTCTAGTGGTTCTAACAGAGTCGTCATCAGGTGGGCACATCCTTGACTCCATCTCTACCCTTTTCTCTTCCCTGGAGGACGGGGGAGGGGGACTGAGCATTCCAAGTTACTAATTTTGGCTTGGTCTTCCTGGTGTTCAGCCCCCGCCATGAGGCTAACCAGGAGCTCACCACGAGGTACCTCATTAGAAAGGAGTCACCCCAGAGTCTTGAGGGTTAGAGAAGTGGCAGGAAGTGGGTAGAAACCAAGTGTATTTCTTATTACATCACAGTGGTGTACAAGTATTTAGTCCATAGAAGATCCTGAGGCCATGTGAACGCCAGCTACCATGGTTGGTACCCGTATTTATGTTCCTCTTGCCTCACTAGGCCAAACAATCTAGCATGTGGCTGTAAAACATTAATATGCTCCCTGTGGTAGGCTGAATAATGACCCCCCAAGATAGATTTTATAATCCCAAGTCTATGAGAATGTGACCTTAAATGGCATTAGACTGTGCAAGTGTGGCTAAAGACTTGGGGAGAGAGATTAGCCTGGATTATCCGTGTGGGTCCAGTGAATTTACAGGAAGCTATGAGTCAGAGGGCCTCCGACGGGACAGTGGGGGCCAGGGAGGGAAGGAGCGATACGGGAACTGTAGCCATGGAGCCATAGCTGAAGAGTGTGGGCTGCTTCTTCGAATCCTTCAAATATGGCTCAGCTGTGCTGACACCCTCATGTGGTCATTAAAACCTGCTTGGCTCTTCCAGCCCTCAGAAGATGGAAGGTCATGAACGCTGCGGGAGACGGCAGGTCTGTGACCCTTTGTCCTGCAGCAAAGGGGAGACCTGGGGAAACCACTCACTGTTTCAAAGAACAGAGCTTTAAGTACAATGTGAAGGAAGGGAGTTCTGAGGTTTTGCCCTCTAGTGACTGAACATTTTGTTTGTTTCGTTTTATTTTTTGTACAAATTTATAGGATTCATAAAGACATTGCAATGCAAATACTTTCATATACTTGACTCAAGCATATCATGTATTTTGGTCATTTTCATTCCTTATTATGCTCTCCTTTCTCTCCTGTGTCTACATTGTTTTAGTACTCATTCTCCCCTAGAGTCCCCTTTCTACGTCATTCCTATGTATACAAAAGGCTGTGGAGATTGCTTAGTCATAGAACCTGAGTTGGATCTCCCAGAGTCCAAGTTAAAAAAACAAAACAAAGCCAGGCACTGGGTCTGGAGAGATGGCAGTTAGGATCACTGCTCTTGCAGATTTGATTCCCAGCACCCATATCTGGTTCACAGTCACATGTAACTTCCATTCTAAAACCCCCATGGCCTCTGCAAGTGTATGTGGTGCACATAAACTCACACATACACTTAAAAGTAAAAGTAAATATCTTTCAGAAAGCTATGCATAGCAGGCTGTATATATTTCTCCTAGTGCTGGCAAGGCACACAGGTAGACCCCTGGCACTCACCAGACAGCCTCGCCCGCATGGTGAGCTCCAGACTGGTGAGAGGCACCCGAAGAACAGCACCGAGGTGTCCTCTGGCCTACACACACCCACACGCTATCTTTTTGTTTGTTATTATTGCTTCTTTGAGAATTTCATGCATTTTTAAGCCGTATTTACCCCTTCCCCAACTCCCCATATCCACTCCCTTTCCTCCCCACCCAATTTTGTGTTCTGTCTCTTTTGTTTTTCTTCCCATCAAATCCAATCTATACTGCCCATATATATATATATATTCATGTATATGTGGTCTTTTCCACTGGAGTGTGTTCAAACTACCAGGGGCAACACTGTTAAAGAAAACTAACCTTCCTTCCCCAGCAGTTGTCACTTGCCATTGACTGCTCAGCTAGGAGTGGTTCCTCGTGCTGCCTCCCCTCTCCATGCTGGGGTGTGGTCCTGGCTTGAGTTTTTGAGTGGGGGTCTCTCTATGTAGCCCTGGCTATCCTAGAACTCACTACACTAACTTAGGGTTCTTTGGGGAGTTTAGGGCTGTTTGGTTGTGTCTCTGTGTGTGCCTGCATGTATGTATGTGACAGAAGAGGGTGTCACAGATTGCTTTGAACCACCATTTTGGATGCTGGGTAAGGAGCCAGTGCTCTTAACCTTGGAACCACGTCTCCAGCCCCTTTGGTTTTTTGCCTGTTTGTTTACTTTTGAAACAAAGTCTAAATGTATTGTGTAGCCCAGATTGCCCTCAAACGCCTGTGCTTACCACCTGTGCTCCTCCAGTAGCCTTGGAACAGTTTAGATCAGATTGCTTCACTGTTCTTTTGCCGGGGAGGGAGCAGGAGGAGGAGGCACATGCCATAGCATACATGTGAAACCCAAAAAACAACTTTTGGGAGTTGTTTCTCTCTGCCATGTGGATTCCAGAAATCAAACTGAGGTCATCAAGAAAGTGCCTTTACCCATGAGACATCTTGCCAGCCCACTTCTCTGTTTCGTTTTGTTTTTACAGAGTTTAGGTCTTTTACTACTTTTGTACATTAAGCCATAAATTCATAGGAACAGCCCCAGAGCCCAGGCTCCTTCCCCTTAGTTCCCCCAAAGCATGCTCCTCTGGGTGGAGCAGGCTGATGCTTCAGTTGAGCACAGATGCCCTTCTCCAGGCTTCCTTTTTTCTCATCGTTTTCCTTCACCAGTTTCAGGAACCCGGCTCAGGTCTTGGTTCTTAACATGTCTAATGTGCACACTACTTCTCTTGACAAGAACCTTGCCCCTCACCTGCTTGTTTACAGTGAAGCCCACAGCCTGCTGAGTGACGTAGATGCTTCCAATTTTGCCGTAGAAATACGTATGGTCATTCTTTTTGAACATTAGCCATTCCCTTGGTATCTACAGTATCACCCTTCTTGTAGATTTGCATGTATGTGGCCAAAGAAATACCTCCATGTTTCCTACAAAGCCCATAGAACATACAGCAGGCTCCTTCTGTGTCTGTCATTTTGATGAATTACTGGGAGATGGCTGCCATGTGCCAAAAGCAAAACCACCCTCTCTATCTTAAGAGATCCTCCCTAGTTCTCCTCAGTACCAAATTCTGCCAACATTGGCAAAGAAAAATAAACGTCTTCAGGTTGCTAAATGGGGACCTACGTGCCACACTTTCTCGCAGATGGTTGGCATTTGGCAGAGAACAGCACCAGAGGGTCCATTTTAGAGCTTGTTGTCTTTTGCCTATGTTGTCCCTCAGGGCTGTAAACACTGTGGGACAGCACACCTGGCACAGCCAGGATTCCCTCTTAGCCGTACCCAGCCAGATGTTGTGAAATTCTTTTGTTTTGTTTGCCTCCAGTGCCTGGAAACCTTGGCTGCTACAAGGATCATGGAAACCCACCTCCTCTCACTGGCACCAGTAAAACGTCCAACAAGCTCACCATACAAACCTGCATCAGCTTTTGTCGGAGTCAGAGGTTCAAGGTACCAGCTCTGCCGCACATAACTACAGAAAAGAGAAGGATAATTACAACAGCCCACCTGTCAGTCACATGGGAAGCATGAGCTCAGGAGTCGGGAGCACAAGGCAGCACTCAGTTTAAAGATGGGGAGTGGGTAGTAGCCCCTGTTTGGCCTCTGTTATGAGCAGGGATGTTAATCAAGAATCAAGTCAAGGCAATGGGTCCCTTCTTTGGCAAATTGCCTGTCTACCTCTTCTCCAAATGTTCTCTTTTCTTCCTCTTCCTTATCTGAAATTTATGTCCTAATCACTAAAGTTCAATACTATTGTTTTTCTGTTGAATTAGGCAGAAAAAGATCCTTCCCTCTCTTCTTTTATTTCTTTCCCTCTTTCTTTAACCAGTTCAGTCTAAAAGCCATTAATTAATTAAACCCTGCCTGGGTTTTAAACTCATATGACTAAGCAAGACAGTTGAACCATGACCATATGGTTGGTTGTTTATACAGAACTTGAGCATAGGAATGTATCAAGCTAGTGAATTCCAACTACTGGAGAAGGCTGTATAAATGGGAAGCTGGGGAACGGAAATGAAGCCCAGAGGTAGTGTTTCCTCTGGGATTGGAGAGTACAAGTTCACGGCCTTGACAATAGAGAGGTAGACAATGGTATAAGTGTGCAGTGACTGTGTACACACACACACACACACTTCATTAGATAATGATATAAGTGTGCAGTGACTGTATGTACACACACATACACTTCTAGATAATGATATAAGTGTGCAATGGCTGTATGTACACACACATACACTTTATTAGGTAATGATATAATTGTAATGACTGTGTGTACACATACACACTTCATTAGATAATGATATAAGCGTGCATTGACTATGTGCATACACATACACACTGTATTAGATAATGATATGTGTGCAATGACTGTGTACATATACATACTTCATTAGATGATATAAGTGTGCAATGACTGTGTGTACACACACATACACTTCATTAGATAATGATATAAGCATGCAATGATTGTGTACATACACACACTTCATTAGATGATATAAGTGTGCAATGAGTACACACACATACACTTCATTAGATAATGATATGTGTGCAACGACTGTATGCATACACACATACACTTAATTAGATAGTAATATAAGTGTGCAATGACTGTACACACACTTCATTAGATAGTGATATAAGTGTGCAATGACTGTGTACACACACACACACTTCATTACTGTCCAGCAGGAGCTTTAGTACACACTGATAATGAGGAGCACAGCGAGCACTCAGCTCTCCACCAGAAAGCAGCTCTGTGGGGAAATTGCCCATGTTGTGCTGGTTCTGAGAAAACACCTCATGTAGAATGGAAACATTAATGCAGGTTTACCAAAAGGACAGAGATGCCTTGACGGGGGTTCCACGACCTAAACCCAAACCTTAAACATGCTTTAAGCTTCAGATGATGGTATTAATACATGTATCTTACTGACTCAAAAGAGAGCACACCTCTCCACAGTGATGAGTGAATGAGAAGACATATGATGCAAACTAGTAAGTATAGAAGAAATGATGTGATTATTGCTATATTACAGTCATCATAGTAATGATGGATAGAAATGACCATCAAGGTCTGCTCACCTGATGCTCTTTTGCAGTATATTTCAGTAAGAAAAGAAGATATTACCTATTTACACGAGTATAGACAACTTGAGAATAAGTTGGGCCAGAGTATCGCCTAGTTGCAGGGCGCTTGCCTGGCATGTGTAAAGCCCTGGATCCTGTCAACACTAGGAGCAAAAATAAGGAGAGGTTAATAAATGAGATTTAAGAGCTCATTCGGAAGCTGTCTGAGACTGTAGAAAACTACATGATGACGTAGACATTTACAGCTGAGACAACTCGGATATTATTAAAGTGGAAATTCCTCCCAGGATACTCCATAAATTAAACGGAATCCAATTAAAAAAATAGAGCTTTAAAAAAATGGCAAGCTACTCTGGAGACAACATTCAGTAGTAAAGCTTGCCCAGGACAGGCAAGGCCAGGGCAGGGTTAATGCCTCAAAAATGCAAAACAAAAATGGCCGACCCTGACATGCAAAGACAGAGTGTTTAAGATCACCAAAGCGGTTTTGGTTAAGGGCAGTTTTGTGAGGCTTGGTCACCTGAACTGTAGATTTCCATAAAGTCACCAAGAGCCATCATGAGCCAGTCCAGAAACTGACCACAGATAAATCCTACCACCCGGCTGTTATTTTTTGTGTGGGTAAATAAAGTTTTATTGAACAGAGCCATGCCTATTCATTTACAAATTGTCTCTAGCTGTTTTCATTGTGTGGCTGTGAAGCTGGGTAGAGAAAGAGACCATGTAGCCCACATAATAAAGAATATTTACTTCTGGCCTTTATAGAAACTTTTTCTGAAATCTGCTGCAGATCAATGTAACCATCTAGAAGCAGACCTACACAGATGCAAACAATTGATTTTTATGAACGTCTCAGGCAGTTCAACAGTGAAGGATTGTCATCAAATACTTCTGAAGAAACACTGTAGCTCTTTGTGAAGAAAAGGAAACCTTTAGTTTTGCATCATAGCTTAGACAAAGATTGACTTTAAACTGCCAAGAAAGTTACTGTGAGAGGGCCATGAAAACAGAGAGCACACAATAGACTTCACAGTTCAAAATGAGCCTATAAATCGATGGTCAGTTGATTGTCAGCAAAATTGCCAAGATCAGGAAAGACTAGTCTTCAACAAATGGTACTGAAGCAGTGGGGTAGTCCCACGCAAAATAGTGTTGCACCCTGTGTGCTTGCTCCCCAGTGCTGTGACTGAAGAGACTTAGGGAGGAAGGTCTGTTCAGCTGCACCTTGAGGCGGCATCAGGAGCGTGAGGCTCTTACAGCACAGCAGTTGGGAGACAGAGCAGTGAGGTGCTGGTGCTCAGTTCACTTTCTCCTTCTGCTAAGTCTGGGGCCTCAGCCCAAGGGAGGCTGTTGCCTACAGGCAGGGTCGAGCTTGATCTAAAACGTGTAAAAAATAAAGATCATAATAGTAAAATGCCAGGCAACGTGGTTTTAGAATAGGCAAAAGCTGACACACCAGTGGCAAATGAGCAAATAAACTTAGACACATCATTAGTCATTAAACTAAAGCAAATTAAAGTCACCATGAGACAGACAATCCTCAGAGTGGCTAAAGTCAAATATACTCACAGTAGCAGGTGTTGACAAGGGTCCAGAGCAGTGAGAGCTCACACACAGCATTGGTAATGTTGCTTGGCTCGGTTGTCCTGGGAAAGGTTGGTAGTTTCTTTAAAAAAAAAAAAAAAAGTTAAACCCAGTAATTTCACCCCTAATTATTACCCAGGACAGTTGAGAACTTCCACTCGGACAAGACTGTACACACATGCTTACAGAGCCTATTCATCACAGTGAAACCTGGAACCAGGTGACTGAGTGGTGCCATTTCCACACGTCACAGAACTGGGTTGGGTGAAATACAGGAGTGAACTGTTAGCAGAAGCTCCGATGCAATGAGCTTCACAGGAATGCTGAGCTGGGTTATTGTTGTTGTTTAGGCTATTTTATGTTCTCAAAATGACAAAATGAAACTAGCAGAAAAACTTGGATAATAGTTGCAGGGTCTGTGGGAGGATCTATAAAGCAAGACCAAAAGGCGACCAGTGTGGCACAGCTTGTTCCGTACTGGAGGATTGGCTCCTGCAGGACTATGTGCTCAATTAGTATATTAATATTAAAAAGAAAATTAAAATGTAAATGAGGCTTAAATGAGTTTTAGGGGCCTGAGAAATAACTCAGCATTTATGAGTACATACTGCTCTTGCAGAGGACTGGAGTTTGGTACCCGATCTGTTCAGCACTTCAGAATTGCCTCTCACTCAAACATTGGGAGATCTGACACCATCTGGCCTCTGTGGGCACCTGCACTTGTGAATATAGAAACACACAGACACACATACACAGATGGACAGATGGATGGACACGCAGACTCACACACACATAAAAAAATAAATCTTAAGGACTGGAAAGATAACTAAAGCTCCAGAGGACCTGAGTTCAATTCCCAGCACCCACACTGTGGTTCAGAACTGTCTGTGACCCCAGTCTCAGGAATCCAGTGTCCTCTCTGGCCTCTGCAGGCACTGCACACAGGCATTGCACAGACAGACATACAGGGAAAACACCCATACACATAAAAGTAAAGGTTAAATTTTTTGTTTCTGTTTTTTGTATTTTTGGTGTTTCGAGACAGGGTTTCACTGTATAATAGCCCTGGCTGTCCTGGAACTCACTTTGTAGACCAAGCTGGCCTTGAACTCACAAAAATCTGCCTGTCTCTGCCTCCTGACTGCTAGGATTAAGGGCATGCACCACCACCGCCCAGCTGAAAAATTAAAACATTTTTAATAAAATCTTGGCACATAGTAAACAGTCAATAAAATGTTTAGCTGTTTTCATGAGTATTTCACGTTTAAGGAATGTTGTCCTCCTTAAAGATTTAGTTACATGCAGTGGGAATAAGAGCATTAGAAAGGAATCCTCACAGACAGTGAACACAGTGGTGTGGAGCTTAGAGTAGGCAGAAAAACTAAGGGAGGTCACGGGGAAGGGTGGACTAGGTAGTGAGGCTGATTGCTCACTACCACCCCTGTAACATTTCCAACAGCCAGTGATAACATTTACCCCAGACTCCCCAAGTTCATAGCATCTCATAGTGCAGAAGACATTTGGTCCAGCTTAGAAGTCCTCACAGTCTTTTTCTCGTGTGGCAGTTTGCTGGGATGGAGTCGGGCTACGCATGCTTCTGTGGGAACAATCCTGACTACTGGAAGCACGGGGAGGCAGCCAGCACTGAGTGCAATAGTGTCTGCTTTGGGGACCACACGCAGCCCTGTGGTGGAGACGGCAGGATTATCCTCTTTGACAGTGAGTATGGTGCCAGAGGCATGATGGGGCAGCAGGCCTACCCACTGCCTTTCCATTTACTATTCATTCCCCGTCAGTACTCACAAAGCACCTGTCATATGATGCCAACCATAACCCAGCTCTTGGGACTGAAGCACAGAAAGGCTGACTGTGACCTCCTCTAGAAAGACAACAGTGTCCGGCTGTAGTTGTGACTAGTGCTCTAAGGAGCTTGGCTATTTGCAAGTGTCTTTGCTGGTCATAGACCACCATGGCCAGCAGAGGAATGATTATTGGGGACAAGTTCAGCATGACTCAGTAGCTACTGTTGGTTCAAACTTCATCTGACTCCAAGTAGTTTATTTTAGGCATATTTAAGCTGCACAATTTGGGGAAAAATTTCCTGGTGATAATCCACTCAGTCCCATATACACAATAAAGCTTAAGATGTGACTACATCAAAACTCTTTTTAAATATATGTGACATCTTCCATAAAGATCTGTTCTATAGATTGATAAGCTCATGATAAAAGTTTGGGGGAGGATCCACTGTGATCTCAGCCACACAGCACATAGGTCACCAAGCTATGAATCGCATTCCCTCCTAGCCTTCTGGGTGGATAACAGGTTAGTCATCCCTCCCTCTGGTGTGCTTGTCTTTCCTGGTTCCCCTGGTGCTAATCTGTGCGTGCAGAGCCTCTGTGCTCCCCACAGGCCATCTTGGGGCTACTTTGACAAGCAGAAAGACGAGGCTGTCAGGTTAGCCCATAGACTGCATTCCTGCATTCCCGTAGAGCATCTGCTCTCACGTGCAAAAACATCCCCCTTTGTGTGTTTGTAAGCACTGGGACTTTGGGCCTCACCAGTGTGTATCTGAGAGGATCACTTTGCAAATACTTCAAGTCGTTTTTCCAGCCCTGTATGTGCGTATGCCTGAGCCTCCACCTCTCTGCCCCACCACATTTGTGAGGCAAAGGCAGAGCTGTGCCAAGTGAAGGATGGACCTGAGCCTTGACCCTTCCAGCACTATCCTCTAATCCCTCACCCTAATCCACACACAAACACTCGGCGAGACCTCATGAGAGCTATGGCACCCGATGTTAACCCTCTAGAAAGAAAAGTCACAGAAGAGAGGCCACGAGCTTACTGAGGATTCTTCAGCCCATCTGCTGTCTTTGATGGCCTAGGGACCAGGCATGCACTTGTGACATCTCGACTAGGCAGGGAGCTCCACTTTGAACAAACCCTTCGCGAGACTTGTTTCCTAGAGCTGCTATAATGAAGATCACAAATTGTGGGGCTTAAGTCAATAGAACTCACTCTCTCACAAAGGTAGAAGTAGAAGCCCCCAGTCAAGATGTCAGCAGGCCATGCTCCTTCTCAAGGCTCCAGAAACTGTGACCGACACACAAAAGAGAAGCAACTTATGGCAGGAAAGGATTTCTTCTGGCCCATGGCATCAGAGGGGTTTCAGGGCGTTACAGCAGGAGGGAGTGATGGAGTGGCTTTGGTTCGTGGCGGAAACAGTTCATATGTCAGTTGAGCAGGAGAGTGCCAGAACCAGCCAGTGAACTATGACCTTCAAAGGCCCGCCCCTTGGAAGAGCTTACTTCTTCCATCTGTGTGCATTCCAGAACTTCACAACCAGAGGAATAAGCAAAGACATTTCAGACTCCAGTGGGAAGTCACCTCAGAATCCCCAAGTTCATAGCCATCTTAGTACAAAATGCACTTAGTCCAACTTAGAAGTCTTCACAGTTCTTGTTTGAAACCGAGACTTTATTATTTTTTCATTTTGCTTATGGGTGCTTCTGCTGTATGTTTGTCTGTGCACCACATGCAGGCCTGATGTCCTCAGAGGCCATATCCCCTGGAACTGGAGTTACACATAGTCATGAGAAGCCATATAGGTGCTAGAAATTAAACTCAAGTCCACTAGAAGAACAGCCAGTGCTCTTAACCACTGAGCCATCTCTCTAGCCCCTAACCCTAAGTCTTAACAACCTCAACTCTGTTCAAATGTCTAAAGTCTCTTCCAAAACATAGGCAAACTTTGAACCCTGATCCTTATGACACCAAAAGGAGTTACACATTCCCAATATACTGTGGCAGGAGTCAGCATCCTCATTTCCAAACAGCAGGAGCAGGAAAGCAGTAAGAGTGGACCACAGAAAGTTCAAAGCCAGGCATATTAAATCCTAGTGCTCCATTGCTGCCATCTGTATATGTGTCATGGCATTGACTCCAACAGGCTTGGGTACCCTGCCCACATGGCCCTGCCACTCGAAACACACAGACATTCTCTGTGCTCCTGGCATGTCCCAAGGTCCCCACTGACGTTTATGCTTTACTCTCATAGCTTCCTGCATAGTCTGTCAGGGACTTTCTTCAGTCTCATGTCTGTGCAGGGCTGAGGCAATGGCTCAGCTGGGCATGGTGACACCTGCTTGTCACCACAGCGCTAGGAGGTAGTGGGTCAGTCCCGGGACTCAGTGGCTAGCCAGCCTAGCCTACTTGGTAAGCTCCTGTCTCAAGAAACAAGGGAGACAGCTTCTGAAGAACATCTGAGGTGTCCCCTGACCCCCATGCACAACACCAACAAATGTCAGTGAAATACTGTGACTCTGTAGGTCTTGCCTTTGGCAGCCAGTGAGACCAGTACCACATCACAGTTTGAGCTCTATGGACAGCCTGTGATGTGCCCAGGCCTGCTTGGACTGTGGCTGCAGCTGCCTGAGTGCTAGGCACATGCGCTCGGAAACCAGTTCTCCAGCGGCCCTTCTCCAGCGGGGCACCTTGGCTGCCCCTCTCTTGTAAAACCTCCTATATACACCCAGAGCCTTCGGTGGGTGGCAGTGTGCCACTTCCTGAAATGCCATCAGAGAACTTTGTTGTCTCAGTCCAAAGTGGCATTCCTGTCTTTGACAACTGTGGCCTCTTCTTTCAATTTGTTTTGTCTGTGACTTTAAACATTCTCATTTCTGACCAAACTGTTTAATTCTCATTTTTGCTCTGTGTCTTTTTCTCTGAAGTCTCATGATAAACCTAGCTAAAAGACACCCATAATTACCATATTACAAGCAGAATGCTGTACTATCTTCAATTTTTTCTTCTGCTGAGTTATTTTCCATTACATTTTAATTTAACCTCACTCAGATTTTCAGGATACAGCAGGACATAGACAAAATCTATGCCAGAATGCACAGGACAGGCCGCAGTTCTGCTCACGAGAGCCCTTGTTGTGACCCGAAGCCTCACAAGCGTCACACTCACTTCTGTTGATATTCTGGCTCCTGCGTTCACAAGAATCACTAAGTAGACGGACACCACTCTGAGACTCCTACAGCTTGCTTCTCCACCCTCTGCCCTCCTCCTGTGAACTGGTTCCCAGACAGTCACCTACGTTCCTAGTACCAGTTTCTTGTTAGTTACTTCTGCGTCATTTTAACCAAATATCTGACAGGAGCAGCTTCCAGGAGGAAGTGTTTAGTCTAGCTCATGGTTTCAGGGGGCTCTGTCATTCAAGGAAGGATGGCAGAACAGTTCAGTTCATGGTGGCCAGACCATGAGGCAGAGACCATTCACATGGTGATAGACCAGGGATCATAGAAGGTACCAGAGCCAGGTATTGGTGTACTATATACCTTCAGCTGCTCACCTCTTCCCAGATAGCACTACCAGCTAGAGACGGGAAATCAAAACGTGAGCCTGTAGGGGACACTGCAGATTCCGACCATCACCAACTACCTCTGGCATCCATCGGCGTATAGCTGCTCACCCGCTCCTCCGTTTTCCCAAACATTCCCATCTTCCCACTTTGTGTATTTGTTTCTGTGGGTCTCATGAAGGCTCTGGCCACAGCACATAAAACCCTCTCTAACCATTTTGACATCATCTTAACGTGATTACATGTATAAAGATCCTAGTAGTAGGAACTGAATCCATCCTTTCGGGGGACACAGTTCACTCATATAGCGTAACTGTCCAGCCCAGCCCAGCCCAATTTATAGCAGATCTATTGAAGATTCTAACTTGGACATTGTACAGTGTTTACCTCAAAGCTTGCCTCAGCTATATATAGGAGTTTATCTCAAAAAACAAAACAAAAAAAAAGAAACCCCCAAAATAAAGTGAGTTACCTCAGTTAGTAAGCACCAGAGCCAAGGTAAGCCCAAGTTTGCCAGTTTTAATTCTTTTTAGCAGCTAGGATTCCTTTTATTAACAATAACAAAATAAATACATCATAATATAACTGATCCAGTTTTGTGCTTTAAAGTCTGTGGTCAGTGATGCCCAGTGTCCCTGATGATTTTCTTTCTTGGTCCACGGAAGCTTGTCAGGGTCCAAAGCCCCAACATAAAAACTACTATTCCCCAACTGGACCAATACAAAGGCGTGGGAAATAATGAGACACAGTTCACACAGCAATAGCAATATCGGAAGGGCATCTCAGGCTTCATTCATCCCTGAATATCTACCCGCGTTTATTCTTCAAACCTTTTATTTCCCCCAGGTAAACCAAGGTGGATACTCATTAATATTCTCTTTCCTGGGACCCGGGAATACCTGTAACGTAGTCACCAGTTTGGAATTCACACCTCTTCCCAGGCAATTTACATAATAACAAAGAGAAGCAGCATTCATCCAGAGTCTTTTGTTAGGTGGCTTCAGGTTTCTGGCAGAATAGCAACTGCCCTTGGAGCTAAGCATGGCCAGAGAACCTGGCTGCAAATATCTCGTATGAAATATGGGCCTACAGAAGCTGTGCTTTCTGTGTGTGCTCACACAGAGCAGTGTGCACTCAAAACTGCTGAGCCATCTCTCCAGTCCCAACATTTGATTCCTTTGGGTTTTTGAGACAAGGCTGATCTCAAACTTCATGTAGCCGTGAAATTACTAATTCTCCTGCCTCTGTCTTCTAAGTGCCAGAATCACAGTCTTGTAGTACATGCCTTGTTCACTCGACTCTTCCTGTAGTGCCCACACCCGTCCTGGGTTTCTGATCTGTCCCAGTGTGCGGCTTTCTTTTCACTATAAGCTGTACTGTACTCCTGCATGGCTGACAGTTCCAACATCTGGGTCACTCATGCATTTTGTTCGTGGATTGCTTTTTATCTTGACAGTGAATCTTTCCCCATGTTGTCTTGCTTTTATGTGTGTGCTGTGGTATTCTGTTTAATGCCACACACTGTGGGTGGAATGGTAGATGCTAAAGTAAATAGCATTTACACTTGGGCGGCCTGCTTAGTTTGGGAACTAGGCTGGGGTCTGTCAGTAGCTGAGCTAGGTTTGGGTTGTTTGTCTGTCATTTCCTTTGATGCAGGCACCCTCAGATCCCCGAAGTTGTGGTTACAGTAGAATAGAGTAGAGTAGTGGTTTTTAGTGTTCTGTTCCACGCTCAGCTTTGAGCAGGGTCTTTTGTGTCCTGCTCTCGTAGAAGGCCACTGTCTGTTACTTGCTGCTCTCCGTGGAAAGGCATGGGGGTGGCTGGCTCCCCTGCCCATCTTCGACTTAGGGCATGCCACCAGCCACAGGATCAAGGCAATTTCAGTGGCTCGCCAATCCCCCGTCCTCCTGGCAGCCACACACCACTTTGGTCTTTGGTGGAACTTGCAAAAGAATCCTGCTCTCTCCTTAAGGCAACCAGGGCTGAGGTCTTTGCTTCTTCTCCCAGAAGCAGTGGGCCTTTCTCCCTCCCCAGGAACAAACACGTTTCACATCTGCCTCTCTCCGATGGCCCTGGGAGCAATGAACTAACTGCCCTCTCCCAGCAGCTGGAGGCTGTTGCCTCCTTTGAGAGGAGGGCCCGGGAAGTAGGAGGTGTTCCAGGCTCGCCCCTTAGCGGCAACCTATCACCTCCTACACGCCTGTGCCCCCAAGTGGAACTCTGGCTGACTGCTTGACACTGGTCAGTCCTGCCAGCTCTGGGAGGCCTATGCAGAAGAGCTTGTAAGTGAAGGCAAACACCACGGTATCTCAGGCTCTCGGTGCCCTCAGTGGAAAAGTCAGGCTGACGCGGCCCCTAGGAACCTGTTACAGTTTTAACCGCAGCTGTCTCACGTGCTCTGTGGTGGTCACCTCTCTCCTGTGCTCTGGCACAGATGAGCCTAATTCTGTGGCCCAATTTGTACTTGTTAGTATTAAATTTCCTTGGCTGTCTTGAGACCTCGGCTTCTGATCTTGAGCTTTCTTCTTCCTAGGATGAGAAAGAAGCTCGCTTTGTTTGTTTTCCCAGAGCTAGAGATCAACCCCAGGGACACAGATGCTAGTCAGGGGCGCTACCACTAAGCTCTCGCCAGCGTTTGGTGTTTTGAGACAGGGTCTTGAACTGCCCATCCTGCCCTCAGCCTCCTCCGCATTAGAACTACAGGCTCCACCACCAGGGCCAGTAAAGCAGCATATTTTCTTTACTTCTGTGTGTGCTAAATAGAGAAGAACTCGCCTAGCGCCTGCTGGAGATGTAGCTCAGTGGAAGAGTGTTTGCTGGGCCTGCTCATGGCCCTGGGTCCCATCCCAGCACTGAGAAATAAACTTTCTTTTAAATCCTATTCCTGCACTCCCTCCTGAAGTCCTTCATCTCCAAGGTCGTGGTGAGACAGAAAGTGGCTGTATCACCTTTCTAAAGACTTGTCAATCAAAAATAAGTCCAGAGAAAGCATAGCTGATACAGAGCCTCCTGAATCTGGGCTCACCCCCTCCTTCCTCTTGGGTGCTTCTGGGGATCCAACCATGGCCACACATGCCAGGCACTTGTTCCCCCTCATGCGAGCACTGCGCCTCTGAGGACTTCAGTCTGCAAAGCCCTCCTCTGCCGGGAGGTCCCAGTGTCGCCATGCACTTTGTCTCTCGCGTCCTCTCACTGTCACAGGATACAGGAGCAGGTGCTGGCCCTAAACTGGAAACACAGTGAGAGGCCTGGGAATGAGGTGCAGCCCCTAGGATCACATGGCTCTGCTGGTCCTGAATCCAGACTGCCTGACTCCAGCCAAACCCCAGCGTAGGCTGCTCTTCTGAGCACTAAGTGTACAGCCTCCTGGGGGAAACCAAATAGTCGACACAGGCATTCGTTCAGGGTGTAAGTGATTCCTTTTGTGATTTGATCCTAAAACCCAAGATGGTTTGGTTTTGTAGCTGGAAACAATGTCCCTAATAGGCTCACATTTCTTAGGAGTTTGTTTGTGCCCGAATTAGAGAGGAGCCCAAGGCTGAGACTCAGGCCCACTGTCTTCTCCTCTGCAGCTCTCGTGGGCGCCTGCGGTGGGAACTACTCAGCCATGGCAGCCGTGGTCTACTCTCCTGACTTCCCGGACACCTACGCCACTGGGCGGGTCTGCTACTGGACTATCCGGGTCCCAGGAGCCTCTCACATCCACTTCAACTTCACCTTATTTGATATCAGGGATTCCGCAGACATGGTGGAGCTGCTGGATGGCTACACCCACCGTGTCCTGGTCCGTTTCAATGGAAGGAACCACCCGCCCTTGTCCTTTAATGTCTCTCTGGATTTTGTCATTTTGTATTTCTTCTCTGATCACATCAATCAGGCCCAGGGATTTGCTGTCTTATACCAAGGTAAGACATCCTTGTCTCTGGGAGCATAGGCGCCTTGGCCTTCTCTTTCTTACCAGGGTTTTCAAGCCTAAAGTGGTTCTTTAAGGGCAGACATGGACCTAATGACTCAGCTGCAGATGATCTCAACACTGATTCATCCCCATCTTCCAGTGCACAACTCCCCACTTTCCAGTACACAACACCCCACCTTCCAGTGCACAACTCCCCACCTTCCAGTGCACAGCTCCCCACCTTCCAGTGCACAACTCCCCACCTTCCAGTGCACAACTCCCCACCTTCCAGTGCACAATTGGTTTATATTTCAATTTCACTATTTTAATATTTTTGTTTATTTTAGATTTTATTTATATCTTTGTGAGTGTATGCCACGGGTATGTGGGTTGCTTTGGGAACCAGAGAGGGCACCAGATCACTAGGAGCTAAAGGTATAGTCATGAACTGCCTTATATGGGTGCTGGGAACCAAACTCAGGTCCTCTGAAAGAGCAGCCATTGAGCCATCTCTTCGGCCTGATTTAGTAGTGCTAGTGGCAGTTTATAGACAAGCAAATGGGTAGATAAAAGGAGGTGGGTGGCAGATGAAAGGTTCCTGAATGGTCAGTTCACCTATTCTGCTTCATCTGAACATCCCTGGCAGTCCCACAAACTTTCTTGCCATCTTTTCTCAGAGACGTACACTCTTCCCCTCTGATATGAACACATGTGCAGACATGAGCCTTTGCTAGCCCCTGAGAAGCACAGGTATTGAACTGCACAACTCAAAAAAAAGCTAGGGTCGTGAGCTATAGTAAGTGGTGCAGACTAATGGAGGGGGTGGGATTGGGTCAATCATAGCAAGGAGGTGCTGCAGAGCACAAAGGTGGGGTCCCGTGTCTGAGAGACCAGTCTCATAACTAGAATCAGTGGTCTCTACTTTCCGCCCCTGCATAGCCACTACCTGACAGGTTCTACTTTGTTATCAGTGAGACCAGCAGAGGGAACCGCATGTATACTTGAATCAGAACGGGCCTCATCCAGCACTTCTGGCATATACCTGTAATGCCAGCTCTTGGGTGGTAGAGGCAGGAAAATTAAAAGTTTGCTGGAGGCAACTTTGCTACATTGCTGGAGGCTAGCCTGGGCTATATGAGACCCACATACATGCACCCCACATGCATGTGCATCCACATACTTTTACCCACACACATGTATCCCACATGCATGTGTACCCCCACACATGCATACACCCACACACATGTACCTCACATGCATGTACACCCCCCACATGCACCCTATATGCATGTGTATCTGCAACACATGTACCCCACATGCATGTCCACCCACACACATGCACCCTACATGCATTTACACCCAGACACGTCACCTCACATGCATTTATACCCACACACATGCACCCCACATGCATGTGCACCCACACCCATGCAAAACATTCTCTCACATACAGAGAAAGAAAAATAGAAAAGGCCTCATCCCAACCAGAGCAGTGTTCTCCTTCTTGCTGTCTTCCTTGGCTTTCTCTGGTTAATCCTTTTGATCTTCTAGCCACCAAGGAAGAACCACCACAGGAGAGGCCTCCAGTCAACCAGACACTGGCAGAGGTGATCACCGAACAAGCCAACCTCAGCGTCAGTGCTGCCCACTCTTCCAAAGTCCTCTATGTCATCACCACCAGCCCCAGCCACCCACCGCAGACTGTCCCAGGTAGCCATTCCTGGGCACCATCAGTTGGGGCCAGCGGCCACAGAGTGGAAGGTAGTTCCCTCAATCCTTACAGAAATAAAGGTGCTTGTGGGTGCTTCTCCTTCTGACACAGGTTGGGATATTGGCTCTGCAACCTCTAGTCTGCATGACCTTTCAGAGAAAGTTCTCCTCAACTTAGGTCCCTTCCAAAGATGGACTCTGTGTGCCTTTGGCAACTGTGATTAACAGCTATGCTGGTTTCTTCATCATTATAAGAAAAGACATAATTCTGGGAGCATCTTTCTAGAGCCCCAGTGTAGAGCTTATTCAGAAGATACATACAGGCTAGAGGTTGGCTTAGCCATAGAACATGCACCAAAATGGAGAGAAACAATAAGACCAAAAGACACAGAATTCCTTCAGTGATACGATGCACTGTTCTAAACACTGGACCATACACTGAAGCAGATAAACCCCTGCCCTTCTTTTGTCTAGAAACATGAGGCGAATCTCTAAGCTGTGGGCAGCACAGGCCAGACATTCCTCCCCTTCTGCAGAGCGAAGCGCACACAGAATGCTAGGACAATACTGTGCATGTTTCATTTGGTTGCCAGTGGGAGGAAGAAAACCAGACACACTGTCAAAGGTCAGGAGCACTAAGAGCTGTGAAGAGAAGCCATGCAGGAGAGACATGGGCCATGATCTCCTTCCCTCCTTTTCTGTCGAGGGCATAGTCTCTGAATGAGCTGGGGCCGTCTATCATTTGGTCATGAGGTCAGGGAGGGAGGCCTCTCCAGCCCCACATCATTAGACTGGATTCCAGCAGGATTTCATAGGTCACACTTCTCGTTTCTCAGACAGAGAACTGGGACCCAAAGGCTTCTAGGTAACTGATTGATGAGTTCTGGTGGCAGACAATTCACCACACCCCTTTTGACTCCAAGTCCAGTGTTTGGAATTTACAGAGGAAGTTTCAGAACAAGGCAAGGCCATAAGAAAGCTCCATGCTCAACCCAGCTCCGGTTACTCCCACTGCCAGGTTTGCAGAGTGGGCAGAGCCCCCAGCACTGCCAGTCTCCTTTGGAAAATAAGGACAAATCTGGTGAGCTCTCTTTGCACTTGCAGGATGGACCGTGTATGGCCTGGCAACCCTCCTCATCCTCACAGTCACAGCCGTCGTTGCCAAGATCCTTCTGCATGTCACGTTTAAGTGAGTACAAGAGAGGGCGGGGAGGCCGGCAGTCCTTGCCTCTGTCATTCTTCCTTTGTCTGGGTACAGCTGTAAATTGAACATGACTCCAGAGGCCGAGTCCCAGCAGCACAAGGCGGAGACCATTCCACCTCTTCTCAAAAGAAACAGACAACAGGACAGATCACACTGAGGTGGAGGGATTCTGTGTTCAGTAGATTCGTTCCAGGAAGGGTTGAAACCATCCTGGCAGAGGAAACAGCAGTTCTGCTTGGGTGTTTGCTGTTCCCTTGAAGAGGTTTGCATTTAAGTCGAGCTTCCTAGGACAGTACTGTCCATTTTTCTTAGTGCCTCTAGAAACTAAGGAAGTCTTACAAAGAGAATTTCAACATTTCAGTTAGTGCTTAATAATTTGTACTAATTTATTCTTTGACAGTCGCTTACCTGTATAGAATTCACTCTGCTCACAGTCACCCCTCACCTCTCCCCTCCCCTCCTCCCATCACCCCTACCAGGTCCCCATCCCACTTTCATGTCTTTCTGGTTTGTTTCTGCTTTTACTCTGTGGCCCACTGGGCTCGGGCAGGGCTGCCCACGTGGACGAGGGTGTAGACCTGTGCACTGGAGCATGAACAGCTCACAGGGGCCACCCCCTGAAGACAACGACATCCTCACCTCCAAACCCCACACTGCCATTCGCCCACGAGCCACTCCCTTACCTGTGACTAAACGTTATACAGACCCTATGTGTGCAGCCATAGCTGCCTCAAATCCCGAGTGCCAAAGCCATGGCATGGCCATAAGACAGCACTTGCTATCACCTTCTCTTATGTTATTTCCCCCCCTTTCCATCGTGTTCCCTGACCTTTGGAGGAGGTGAGAATGGTATCCATTTTAAGGCTCAACAACCTCTTGTTCTCTGCATTTGACCAGCCATGGCCTCTGCGTTTATTGCTGTTTGCTATGGAAAATTTCTTAGATCCAGGCCGAGAGAAGCACTGACGCCCTGTGCTGTCTGTGCTGCTGTCTGGGGCTCTGCTGGTCTGTGTGTGCCCATACTCTGTCTTAAACCCAGGTGGCCAGGAAATACACCTATCACCCTAAACATTATTTTTGAACATTTATTTAAGCCAGGTACCTGTAATCATAGCTACTTAGAAAGCTGAAGCCGCATTATGACTGAGGCCAATGTGAGCAGCTCATGGAGACCCTATTTCTGCTAGGTACAGTAGCTCATGCCTGTGATCTCAGTACTCATTGGGCAGAGACAGCAATATTGCTACAAGTTTGAGGCCAGCTTTTTCTACATAATAAATATCAGGCCAGCCTGGACTACAAAGGGACACCGTCTCAAATAAAACAAGAAGCAAAACCTGTCTTCATTTTTTTAACTAAAGGATAAAGGCTTTATCACTTAGTCCAGTAAAACTGAAGAAAGGAAGATGTTCCCTGTGTGCTGTGCCTTCCAGGAGAGTGCTGTTTGTGTGCTTCGAGTTTTTGCTTTCTATAGACTCCAGTTATCTTTTCTCTGGTTCCCACTTAAAGGCCTTCCTGAACTCGGAGTTCTAGTAAGAGCCGCCTTTCCTGGCCTCATTTGACCTCTGCTGCAAACATTTACACATGGAAGCCAGCTGTGGCCACACTAGTGACCTTACCCATCTCCTCTCTGAACTTTTGTAGTAGAAATAATGTCCTTACTGTTGTCAGCTGAGCTCACCGTTCAGACAGATACACACACACACATGCACACACACGCACACACACACGCACGTGCACACACACGCACATGCACACACACGCACGTGCACAGAGGGAAAGAGTGAAATGTGGAGGAGAATGTCTTATCTTGGTATCTGTTGAGATTTAGTTTCAGAACATAATGTGGGTATCAAATCTTGAGTCTTCTCAATACCCTTGTGTAAAATTATGTAGGACTGAACATAACTAATGTCTCTCCACACAGTGTAGACTCCAGTGCACCTCTGCACTGCTCTCCCCACAGTGTAGACTCCAGTGCACCTCTGCACTGCTCTCCCCACAGTGTAGACTCCAGAGCACCTCTGCACTGCTTACAGTATCTAGCAGTGCCACTGCAACACCGTTGCTAGTGAATAATGAAAAGGAGTAAATACTAGATGTGTCAGCACAGGCTGACCTCATTGATGTAGAACCTTCACCTTCAAAGGACCTACTAGGTGTGTTAAATGTTATAATCTACATTCTAGGAAATCCTGCCTGTGTGTCCCTGCACTAGCTCCAGGGCCCAGTGTCTCGTAGCAGGGCTGAAGCCCTAAAGCACACACCTCACTCCTCTTAACCCTGGAAACCCCCCCCCCCCCAGTTTTCCTGCCTGTCAGGAGATCAAGAGAAGGGCGGGCTAGGAATAGGGCTGTAAGTCAGGGCTCTCTGCTTCACACTGACTATGTCCCCTTACCTGATTAAGATAGGCAGGCTTCTAGGTAAGTGGCCTTTGTAGATCGTATTGTTTTATGGGGTGGGGAGAGAAGAAGATGAAGAGAAGAAGGATATTTGAAAATTAATTCATAATCTCTCCAACAGCCTTTTCCAGCTTTGAATTATTTTGACAAAGTCCCTCATTACCATGAGGAGAGTGCCCTGCAGCCTGCCTCTATGCCCATGCCCACAGGCCAGATTCCATTCTTCTCTCTTTGTTTTTCCAGACAGGGTTTCTCTGTGTAGCCCTGGCTGTCCTGGAACTCTCTCTGTAGACCAGGCTGGCCTCAAACTCACAGAGACCTGCCTCCTGCTTCTTCCTGAGCTGGGATTAAAGGCGTGTGCTGCCTTACCCAGCCTTGATCCTTGACTCCTTAAGGCAGCCAGCGTCCTTCCCAAGGCTGTGCCTCACAGGTCCAGGTGCCTCGTGAAGTGATGGTCTGAGTGCTTTGTTCAGATTTGCTTGAAAAATTATTTTCATTTGGCAGGTCTCATCGTGTTCCTGCTTCAGGAGACCTTAGGGGCTGTCGTCAATCAGGGGCTTCTGGGGAGATCTGGACCATTTTCTATGAACCTTCCACTACAATCTCCATCTTTAAGAAGAAGCTCAAGGGCCAGAGCCAACAAGATGACCGGAATCCCCTCGTGAGTGACTGAAGCCACACCGCACCGAGACAGGAGGCTGCTCCTGAGCTGAAGGTTGCTGGGGTCCTGCTGCAGGGGCACTGTGGCCTGGAGTCCTCCATCCCATGCACTTAGGCTGGACACTCGAAGCTCCGCCCTTGGCCTGCAGCTCTGCCAAGACCGGGGCTGAGCTGACAGGACGCAGCTGGACCTGATTCTGGACAACTGTTGGGTGGTGGGTAGTTTAGTGTGTGATGCGTTTTTCTTTTCTATTTTGACTGTGTATGGATCAGTTTCCCCTGATTTTTACAGTTTGGAACAGAGCCAGACTGAAGAAATTATGGGGTTTTCTTGAAGGCTGGCCTGGTTCCCTGCCAAATGTGGTCTTTTAGATGTTAGCACCTCAGAGTGCACAGAGGCCCAGTGCTCTGTTCCAGGCCTGTAGCGTTCTCTCTGATGCCGGCTAAGATGTGCCTCATCTAGTCTGAGGGGACTGAGAACAGGGTCACACTAGATGTCTTCTTTCTAGAGGGTATTTAACAATACTTACTGGCCTGCAGGGCTAACCTGGGGATTGAGCATAAAATAATCCACCTGTTTGTCCATGGGGCGACACGGTAAACTGCTTGTGTACTAGACTTACCTAGCCTGGCCCCCAAGCAGTGCACAGGTCTGTGGAATCTGAACTCAGCCTGTCCCTCTGTCCTCTCAGCTAACTCCTAGTTCAGAACCAGGAGTTTAAAGGCTGTAGCATAGTGCGGAGGCTGTAGCTCAGTGGTAGAGAGCTTGCCTTGCATACATGAGGCCCTAGGGTCAATGCCAATACTGCCAAAAAGAGAGAGAGAAAACTGTAGCATAGCTGTGGGCAGCATCCTGTGATAAGACGGAGACCTGTGGATCCTACATGAGGTGTCTACCATTTTAAAAGAAGGTCACAACTACCAAGAGCTATGTCCTTTGTCCCTTATCAGGGGGACAGAGTAGTTAAGGTAAGGGCTTGTCCTGCCCCATCACTCTGTCCCTTAGGCAGGGAGGCAGAAGCTGGCAAAAGGAAAAGGCAGGGCCTGGGAACTGGAGATCTTTCCAGGAGAGGCTGAAAGATTCAGAGTCCCAGTTACGGAGGCCGCCAGTTGTGAGAGGAAGGGCCATCCCTGCTGGAGAAGTCCTGCAGTCTGGAAGTGACCTTTGTCAGCAGTAGCTGAGAGGAACAACCTGTGCCCTGAAGGGGGACCTTGGTTGCTGTCCTGCCAGCACTTGAGCTTTGGAGCTGTGGGCCTCTGATCTCCCGGGTGCCCTCCTGGAGCACTGCTTACCTCCCCTGCGTCTCTAAGCCGCTGCCATTGAGGCCTTTTGTAGGGTTGGCCAGTCCATCAGTAACTGGCTGCTCCCAGGACAGAGGACTACATGGGACCATGGGGAGCATCCTCAGGGAGAGGCAGTGACCAGAGCTGATGGGTAGAGAGGCAACTGGAGGAGGAAACTGTGTCTCTGCAGTGGGCCAGGGGTGCTGTCCAGCTCCCATGGGAGGCCTGCAGGGTACAGAGCTGCTGGGGTCATCTGGAAAAGCGGCAGGCGCCTCGGTCTGAAGACAGGCTCACCACGCACAAGGACCGCTGGAGATAGACTGACAGGAGCAGGTTCCAGGCGTTCATAGCGTGTGTGGGAGCCTCGGGAAGCAAGTGTCGAGTCACAGAGCAGCATGTGGGCTCTCCAGGGAAGGCTCAGCTGGCCAGGACATTTGTCTAGCCCTGCTCACTGGCACCACCGCTCACCTGCTTCTTCACACTGCAAGCTCAGGAAGGAGGAAGCTGCCCGGTGGTGGCAGCTACAGCACAGCTGCCCTTTACTGACGTCCTCAGGAAGGGCAGTGGATGTGCCCACACTGCTCTTGCTGCTGGCCTGAGCACAGCCCAGCATCCCAGTATGCACCTCCTCTTTGGGGACCAGCCCCAGGAAACACAAGCCCATTTTACAATAGCATGGGGCAGTGGGAAGCTGTGAATCGCCCAGGCCAAACCCCCAGCAATGACAGCACACTCTGTTAGAGCCTGCCAGCGGCATGTCTACCAGTCGGGGTAAACACGGGGAGGTGGGCAGCCCAAAGCTGAATGTGCTGCGGGGAGGGGTGTTTGAGTCGAGGTGGGTGGAGATCGTCTGAGAAGAGCAGCACAAAAGACTGCTGAGACCCTCAGAGACCTTATGTGTGGGCACACGTAGACCCCACAGGTCCCGCTGCTTAAAAAGTAAAGCCAGAGTAGGGAGAAGCCTGTGTCTTCCCCACGTCAGACAGGATGGGACTGCAGCTGCCTGGAGTGGGCAAGGTGACCAGACCTCTGACTTCCCGAACTGTGAGCCCCTGCTGCGGATCCCTCAGCCAAAAGCTCTCAAAGATCAAAGCTCTGGCAGGTATCGCTGTCCTGACCCTGAGCCAGTCCATGGGATGTGCCTGGGCCAGGTGCCAGCCCACGTCCCAATGTCAGCCCAGGCAGGACCCCACCTGACCCTCGTCAGCCACTGGCCTGACACCAGCAGGGCTTGCCCAGCTGCTGCCAGCGTGGGGACAGTCCCCACTTAACCTTCAAGAGCACTTAGAAGCGGATGGCCTCCCAACTCTGCCGGCCTAGATAGGGCCCACATTGGGCCTCCTAGGCCAGCTCCTCACTCCACAGTCTTTCATGGTTCTCTCTGGGGGTTGGAATCTCCTGTTTGGAGTTTGATGTCCACTTTGGGTGCTGCCTTGGGAACCTCTGTCCTCACCCTCCCTCCAGGCCGCTTTCAGCCTAGCTGCTTTGGTATGAGGTGGGGGACTTGTCAGACCCGCCAGCCACCCGCGTCGGCCAGCAGAGCCATGTTGGAACGGAGCGCACTGGCTGAGACTGAGTGGGCAGAGGGGCAATAGGAGGTGATTCTCCCGTCAGAGGGAAGTGTACAAGGGATCCTTTCTTGCCAACACAGGGAGCTGCCATCCCTGCCACCCTCATGACACCAAGACCTTCCCATTTCCAAACTCTCCCTCCAGCAGGGATCTGACTTTGGACAATAAGGCTTTATTTGTAAATATGCTCTTAATATACAACGTTGAGAATAAAACAGAAACATCGTGTATTTTAAAATATAAAATGAAGTGTGACACACTGTATACAATTTAATATATATTTTTAGGATTTTGTTATTTAAGAAAATGGAATGTGATGGTACTTAACTTTTACAAAAGAGAGAAAAATGTTATTTTTACTGTTTGAAGAAAATAAATATTCTCATTGTTGTAGAAACAATGGTGGGCCCAGGCTGTCATTTGTACAGGGCATCCCAGGAGCTGGGCCACAGCAAAGAGTGTAGTGCTGGGACTCTTGGCCCTCCCAGGCACCGGGTCAGGCCCTGACCGGATCTCTCCTGGTGGTTTCTGGGTTTCATGGTCTTGTCGTTGCTTGACCATAGCCGTGGCACAGCTGGTGAGCTCCAAAGACCGGGACTCCAGATCAGCTCCACCTGCTGTCTGGTAGCCTCAACTACTCACTGTGTACCCACCTCCTCTCCTCCACCCAGACGACAGATGCCCGGTGGAGAGACTGCAACTATCCCAGGAAGAACTGGGCAGCCTCCCGAATAACCTGTGCTTCTCTCCTCTGCTGCCCCCATTCTCGCTGTTGTTGGTTTGGGTGAGATAAGGCCTTTCTCTGCTGTGCTGCCCAGGTTCCTCCCATCTCAGCCTCCCCAGTAACTGGACTACCATGTCCTTATCAACCCTTTCCTTAAGAAACCAACCCTTTGTCATGGTCCGTCTTGTGCCAACAAGGAAAGAAGTCTGGTGAGGCACTGTGGGTTGTAGCTGGAGCACAGAGCTGTAGCCAGCGACCAGGATTCTGTCCGTCCACTGGGGCCAGAAGAGTGAAGCAGGAGGACTTGGAAGAGCTCCGGCCAGAGCATCAGACTTCCGGCTTAGAAAGAACTGCTCTGTGCATCCAGAGAAGTCAGGTTAGAGTGAAGAGCAAACTGACATGAGAAGCCAAAGATACAGATCCAGGCAAGAGATGTCAGCGCCTACCCTGCTCCCCAGCAGGAAAGGCTGACTCTGCCCACAGGACGGCACATGCTTGGACCCGAGAGCTCAGGTTACGTTCAAACCCCCCTTACCGTGTGGCTTCTATGTCCAGTGCATTGGGTTGTATGTGTCATTACCTACCGTGCGTCATTAGTTAAATGGTAGCTGTTGTTTTTATTCTAGAATATACCTAGGGGTTAAGAAACCAGGTGTGTGAGCTTGGTGTCTGGGCAGTAAGAGCCACTCTGCAATAAAACCCTCATGAGTCCACTGATGTCAGTGTGGGCCATCAAGGCAGGACTATTGGGCATTTGACAGATGGTCTGAGACCCTGCGTGGCTCTGGTCTGAAGAGCTCCTTCCGTGCTAATACCCTAATATCCTTGGGTGAGTGTAGGAGGTGCCCAGAAAGCTGCGGGGACAGTGTTGAGACGCCGAGGCAGGTGAGAGGACTAAAGAGGGACTCAGGTGGTGCAGGACTTCCCCATAAGTAGCAAAGCCAGCCTGCCTGTGGATGCAGGCTATCTGATGCTTGGAGAGCCCAGCTCTCGAGTCTCCTTGGCCCAGCCAGATTTTTGGAGGTACAGGCCAGGCCAGCCAAAGAATCCCACCATCATCTGAGATGTGGGCTGTTCTTCAGTGTCTGAGCCCAGTCCCAGCCCTGTCATACTGACTTCCCCTAAGATGTGCCCACCGTGTCTGACCACCACTACAGCCATTTGGGAACCTTTACTACAATCAGTTCTGGACGGAATTATCCGCACAGCCAGCTGTGCAAGTTGTAGTCCCCACTTTGTCTGCCATGGGATGGGGGTTGTTACTCAGCAGCAAAGGTTCCCAGCCCAGATGCATCACAGCACAGAGGGGTGTGGCGAGAAGACACCTGAGCAGCACAGCAGGTGTTCCCAGATCTCCCCAATTCTGCTCCAGTGGGGACACTTCTGCCACCCTTGTGGAGACCACACCACAACTGGCTTTTATCTTTTCTGAGCTTTCCTCTGTTTGCCGAGCACGGCTGTCCTTCCATGATGGGGAATATATTTGTAATGGCAGGAAATGGTTGGCGAGAACATGGGCGGCCTTGCTGATAGATTTCAGACATACTGGGCAGCAACAGGATAATAATAATAATAAATGAGACCAGAATGAGCATCTGGTCTGCCCAAAAGAATCCTCTTTGGAGTATGAGACAACAGGAAGAGACCCCCAAGCCCATCTGAATAGAGTTTAGGGCCACCTGACCTTGACCTGGCATGTCCCACATCCTCACAGCCTCTGATCCATCACCAGGGCGGCTCCAGTTGCATCCTTTGTCCTGCAGTCAAAGGCTTTTCCCGTGCAGGGGAAAGGCTGGACAAAGGTGACCTTGTCTCCAAGCCTGTGAGTCACAGGGGCCATATCCTCTCCCAAGTGGGCCATGTGTGTTGAAGCTGTAGGCAGACTCCGGGGCTCAGAGAACTGAGAGGCCTTTGTTCCTCCATGCAGTGTTGGTCCCCACGGGGGTATGTGTTTGCTCCGCTGAAGGGGACACTTTGGGGATAGACTATGTCAGCTGTAGAACACTTCGGCTTCAAGTCCCGCGGCACTGTCCTGCAGCCGCAATCCTCATTTCTGGTCCCCAGCTGCTCTCACTGCATGGGCCTACCCCTGCCGCTGGGAGTGAACCGTGAGTTGAACATAGAAGCCCATCTCCAGCACAGCCTGCTGCAAGGACAGCCTGGGAAATGAACCTGTCAGCTCTGTGGGGACTGGGCTGGGGACTTTAGAAGAAAAGGAAATTGGAGCTTAGAGGCCCTCAGGAGATCACAGAAAGGTCTAAATTACACAGACTGCAGAAACAAAACTCAGAATCCTCTTTGCTCATGGCCAGGTGTGGAGCAGCTACCACTCTTTGTCCCAGTCACCCAACAAAGCATGGCCAGGGCCCACGTCTTGTGCTGATCATGTGATTATATCTCGTTTAGTGGCAGAGACTGCAAGGAGTATTCAGACCTTCAAGTTAGCCCACTACAGGGGCAGCATGCCGGTGCTAATTGCAATGGCACCAGTAACTCCCGCTCTCTGAGGTGCCTACTGTGGCGCTGACATTGTGCCAAGCACTGCACAGACATCACTAGAGCCTTCGTTTGTTTGTTTGATTGACATTTCAGCGCTGGTCAAGATGACCTGCAAGTTTGAGGTCTTCTTATGCTGATCCAGACAAAACAAAGAATTCAATTCAAACCAAAGTCCACCAGCCACTAGAACAGCCATTTTCCATTGACAAGTGTCCCTTCAGGTCTGAGGTGGGATGCTAAGGATCATCCATCCTGCCTTGGAACTGTCCCTTATAGGATTTTTTTTTTTTTAGAGAGAAGTAAGCCTTTGTTCCCATGTTTCTCATAGAAAGTGACTGAATTGGCTTCTTTGGGGAAGAGACTAAATCCACATCCCTGTCTGATTCCTCCTCTGCTTCCTTGACTTAGGCAACAGTAGTAGCAGGAATGGCAGTGGTGGCAGCAGCCATGGGGGCCTGGACCTTTTCAGCAGGTGGGAAGGTGTCCTCTGTGTCAGCAAAGCCTGAACCCATTTGTATCCATTGAAGACAGACTGTGGTTCTGAGGCAATGATTAGGTAGCCAGTCTGCAAACACTGGCAACCTGTGAATGCCCTCCAGGAAGTGAGTGAAGAATCTCAAGCCGTGTGGCTGTAAATGCAGCCAGTGTCAAACACCTGCTGGATGACCAGCCCAAAGGGGAAGGGGAAGCTCTTCACTGAGTTCAGCAGTGTGGCTCCACTGGCCCCACCTCCTTCGCCTCTGGTCTTTGCCAGCTACACATCCTGTTGAATGTCAGTGGTACCCTGGGGATTTTAGTGGTAAGGCCTAAAACCTAGGAGAAAGAAGCCTTCTCAGACCACAGACCAGTGTTCTGGGGTCACACAGTGACCATACATGGGGTGCTGGCACCAGCATGGGCTGCAGATGGCACATTATTGGCCAGCATCAGGCCCCTGACCTTGTGAACACAAAGCCCATGTCCTCTGGATATGTGGTAAGTTCCTCCACAGCTAAGTTGGTTTCCAGATGTTCCCGGTGGCCTCACACACCACGGCGTTCTTTCCTGCTGGTACCTCAGCCTTCCCTCAAAGGGACATGCAGGTCTGCCTGGAGCCCAAACTCTCTGCTCCCACAGTGACATTTTGAGTTCTCATTCAAAAGTTGGAAGTAGTTGGACTTCCAGGTTGCTCTGCCTTCCTTGGTCACCACGGAGTACATCAGGGATCTACAAGGGGTTAAAGATGATGTCACTGTAGTGAGGATGCCTGGCAAGAACCCTACAGGTTCTTAGTTGGAAAAAGCCCCTGGTTGCACAAGCAGATTAACAAGAGGAAAACACAGCAGTCTCAGAGGAGGGGTCACGCGGTGAAAGTCGCAGCAACCAGGGTGCTGTGCCCACAGTCCACCAGGTCTAGAACTGGAGCCCCACCCCTCACCCAGCAGAGGAGTTCCCAAAAGCTCATCATAGCTGTCTCCAGACAGCCCAGGAAGGGTGGGTACATTTGCCTGAGACAAGAAAAGGTTCAGTTCCAAGCACCCACATCTGTAACTCCAGCAGACACATATGCACACATGTGGTGCATAGACACACATGCAGGCAAAACATCCATATACATGTTTTCTACAGAATCAGATGAATATGCACAGCCTCTTCCTCCCAATGATGCTATCCACAGAACTTTGTATGACAACCCTGGAGGTCCAGACATCAGGAAGCCCTCCGTAGATTTCAGGCTTGTGACTTATTTCCTCAGGAAGCCATGACAAACTGGGGAACAGCAGCAATGGTAGTGATCACGGATCCATCTTACAAGTCGTTAACACACAGGGCTTGGCAAGCTTTTGACTAAATACCCAAATACTAAACATTTCATTATTTAATATGTTTCAAAATTAAAGAAGCATTTATTATCACGGGGGCTAGGAATGGCGCATACGCTACAGCACAGATGTGGAGATCAGCAGACAGCTCTGTATGTGGTTCCCCCACTTTTATATGGATTCTGGGCATTGAATCCAGGGCTCCAGGCTTTCATGACAAATGCTTTCATTTGCCTCGCCCTGCACAGCTTGGGTCCCAGAGATGTGACTAGGGCTGCCAAGGGAATGAAGACACCAACACATGGGCACAGAAAAACTGGGATCAAATAGACTGGGCTCTGCTGGAAAAGCCGCGGCAACCCAGCTCAGCGTGTTTTATCCTGTGCATTTGAAAAAGGGGCAGAGTTATCGTATATGACTGAACAAGAAGGAGGGGTTATTACTTACAGATGAACAAGGAGGCAGGTCCAGCTAATCTCAGCAGGGGGACAGTCTCGGGGCATGGACACCCAGGTGAAGAAAGCTACATGAGTATTTTCTGTGCACAGTGACAGCATTTGCTCCCGGGCCCGAGGAAGGCTTCCTCACCCCGGAACTAACACGGCCGGTGCTTGTGTCACTAACTCGCAGTCCCGCAGAACTTCGCTTCTTTTCTACATTTACCTCCTGAGTCCACTTGCTGTTCAGCAGTTTGTTTGGCTGGTTTTTGAGACAGGGTCTCACTATGTAGCCCTGGCTGTCTAGGAACTCCCTCTGTAGACCAGGCCTCAAACTTACAAAGACCTGCCTCCGCCTCCCAAGTGCTGGGACTAAAGGCGTGCGCCATCAGTGCCTGGCAAAAAAGTTTTTAAAGAGCAACCAATTTTACAAAACATGGATGATGTCTCTTGATTCCCACCCCCAACAACGAAAACCGTGTGAAAGCTTTGCTCAGGGACTGTGTGATAGCAGATGCCGGCCCTCAGGCCTTTGCTCACCCTCAAGCCCTGCTCTCCACTACCTTAAGCCCCACAGCAACGACATGGAGTAAGTCTTGTTTATGTCCCCACTCCAATGGAAAAAACATGGTTCAGAGTTTAAATAACTCATCTGTGAAGCACTAGAATCAGGTCTTGAGTCTTCCAGCCAGCTTGCTTTTCTGAGGGACACCATGGATGAGTCTGGATTGTGGGAAAGGGGAAGGAATGATGGTGGGGAGACAGAAGGGACTGGCCAGGCGGGGTCGGACACACACACACAACACAAACATACACACACACACAGAAGCACACACACACCATCCTCAGAAGGGACTGGCCGGGCGGGGATGGACACACACACACACCACAAACATACACACACAGGCACACACACATACACACCCCATCCACAGAAGGGACTGGCCAGGCAGGGACAGACACACACACACAACACAGACATACACACACACACAGAGGCACACACATACACCATCCACAGAAGGGACTTGCTGGGCAGGGACGGGGACACACACACACACACCATCCTCTTCCTCCCTCAGTCTGGTCTGCCCAGCAGGGGAAGGCAGCTGGCCAGGCTGGGGACGGACACACCACACACACACACACACACACACACACACCCATCCTCCCCATCCTCCCCATCCTCCTCCCTCAGTCTGGTCTGCCCAGCAGGGGAAGGCAGCTGGCTTCTGGGGTTGTCTGTTCCTGCCCCACCCCCAGCTCCAAGGAAGAAGCCGGGATCCAGGACAGCTGGCCGCCCTCGCAGTGTTCCCAGATCCCAGGTTCTTTTAATTATAACCAGTTTGCCACCCTCAGCAAGTCTTTGTTTCCCTCCACTAATACCCACGAGCTGGACCCCGCCTCAAAGTCTCCCAGCCAACCCCTGGGTTAAAATCATTTCCTTCCCTCGTAGAGACCCCTCCAGTCTGCTAGGAGCTTGCCTTTCTTCTGCTAGAGATGGAGGCAAGGCAGGTTGCCCTGGTTGGCCGGGATCTGCCACAGGGTCTTCTCCATCTCATCTGCCCTGTTTATTTGCCAAGGCTTTGGACTCTCACCCCCAGAAACACTCCCAGTTTGAATCCTGTAATATTTGGGGACACAGGGTCTACAAAGTGGGGCTGCAAAAAGCAACAGTGTGCAGGACTCAATGTCACTCCCCACGCAGGTAACTTTGGCCAAATGACTTTCCTTTGCCAAGGAAACCAAGGGTGTCCTACCAGAGAAACACGACTGGACCAAGACTCGAAGCAGGCTCTGCTGCCCCTAGTTCCCAGACTCCACTCACCTATTTATAAAATAAATTAAGGCTGGAGAGGTGGCTCAGAGGTTGAGAGCACTGACTGCTCTTCCAAAGGTCCTGAGTTCAATTCCCAGCAACCACATGGTGGCTCACAACCATCTGTAATGAGATCTGGTGCCTTCTACTGGCCTATAGGATATATGTAGGCAGAATACTATATACATAATAAATAAATAAATCTTTAAAAAAAAAGCACTCCTGACTTGTTCTTGTCAGTGGCTGGTGTCCCCTTGATTCATTCAATACAGTGTGTGTGTGTGTGTGTGTGTGTGTGTGTGTGTGTGCATGTGTGCACCGTATGTGTTGGGCCATGGTGTGCATGGGTCAGAGGACAGCTTGGGTGAGCTGGTTCTCACACTGTGGGTCCTAGAGCTCGAACTTGGGTTATCAGGATTGGCAACAATCACCTGTACCCGCTGAGCTGCCCCATGCCCCTCTCCACCTGATTCTTTGAAACAGAGTCTCGCTGCTCCTGGAGCCGGCCATCAAGACAGGTGTCCCTGCCTTCACCTAAGTCTGGCTTTTTTATGTGGCTGCTGACAGTGGAACTCGGGTCCCTATGTTTGCTCAACAAGCACTCTGCCCGCTGAGTCGTCCCCTCAGGCCCCGCAGCCCATGTCTCCTGCCCTTCATCTCAGGGACCCATCTAACTGTCCTGCTGCCCCTCTTCCCTCAGAGAATTTCATCAGCCTTTGCTTCAGTTAAGGCTGGGACCCTTTAGTACAGTTCCTCATGGTGACCCCAACCATGAAATTATTTTTGTTGTTACTTCATTACTGTAGATTTGCTACTGTTACGAATCATAATGTAAATAGTTTTTGGAGACTGCCAAAGGGGTCGTGACTGCTGGATTAAGGGACCAAACACAGAAGAACTTGAATGGCTTCCAGTTCCTTCAAGGCCCCAGGTGGGCAAACAGACAGGCCAAGGCACCTGGCCCAGCTGGCTGCCAGGCTCCTGCAGGCTCAGCTCTGGCAAGTCCTCTGCTGAAGAAGCCCTTGCCTGTGCAACCTTGCTTACCAGCGCCTCCCTGTGGTGAGAGCTGGGATTGTGAGGAAATGTGCGCTCTGGATCTCAGCTTCCAGATACCCTGTCTTCCTGCATTACAGTCGTAAGTTTCTTGACCTCCGGGTCCTAAACCTGGACTTTGCACTTACACTTTTGCTTCTCACGGTGACAGAACCTCTCACACTTGGAGCTTGTGTTTCCATTGCCTTGATGTTGTAAGACTTAGCAGGAAAACAGTTCACACACACACACACACACACACACACACACACGCACGCACGCAAGCACGCACACACATGCACGCAAGCACGCACACACTCCCTGCATTTCGCCCATGGTTTATCAGTTCCTTTTATGTCCCTGTAACAAATACCCGGCAGAAAAAAAGTGGGGGGCGATTCCTCTGCCCCGTGGTTTCAGAAGTCCAGTTCACCCTGAAGAAAGCACAATGGAGAAGAGGCGTTGGCGTCACAGAGGCCAAGAATGAGGCCAGGGCAAGACATAACCCCATGCAACTCCTCGGAGCCAGAAAAGGTTTCTGAGGAACATCTTCTGCCTATCAAAGGAGCTCAGCCATCAGCAGGAGTGTGACGGGATCACCTACCCCATCTATGAAATTCTGTGTTGTCCTGAAGCTAAGCTGCTATTATTACATGTGTCAGGATCCCCATGAACAGATCATGTGTGTGGCATGTAGTTTCTCTCGCTCTGTGGTGTGCGATGCCCTTCTGTGTATGCGTTGCTTTTATTGGTTGATGAATAAAGCTGTTTAGGCCAATGGCTGAGCAGAGTAAAGCAGGAACTCCAAACAGAGATATAGTGTTGGGGACTGCGGACCACCAGACCCTGAATTTCTTGTAAACAACTTGTTTTCCTCTGCTCTGAGCAGCCTGCAGCTGCTTTGAGCATGAGACCCTGATGGCAGGGGAGTGGGTTCTGATGAGTCTGCAGCTGAAAGATCCAGAGAGCTAGGGTGTGGCTATCAGTTAAGGAGTCCTATATAAGCTTCCCCTGAGCACAATAAAGTTGGCACTCTTGTTTCAAGAACAACCGTGTCCCCACATCTCTGTCTGTCTGTGTGCGTGTGTTTTTAAATCTCGAGCCTAGTTTCCAGCTCGTGTATTGTCCTATAGTGCAGGCACTACAATATACATAGAGAGAGTAGGTGTAGTCAAAGAGATGCCACGAAGCTGCCAAAGGAGAAAGACGCTGCTGGAACCTTACCCATAGGCCACAGCCTCCTGGTAATACATAGGTTAATAGAAATGGGTTAATTTAGGATGTAAGAGTTAGTTAAGAAGAAGCCTGAGCTAATAGGACAAACAGTGTTGTAATTAATATAGTTTCTGTGTGATTATTCGGGTCTGGGCAGCCAGGAAACCAATGAACAGTTTCCACTTACATCTCTCATTTGTCTTTTCAAGACACGATTTCACTATGTATCCCTGGCTGTCCTGGAACTAGCTCTGTAGACCAGGCTGGCCTTGAACTCACAGAGATCCACCTGCCTCTGTCTCCTGAGTGCTGGGATTAAAGGTGTGCACCACCACCACCTGGTTCAGTTTTTGTCTCTGGAGAGATGGCTCAGTGGGTAAGAACACTGGCTGCTCTTCCAGAAGACCTGAGTTCAATTCCCAGCAACATGGTGACCACAACCATTTATAGTAGGGTCTGATGCCTTCTCCTGGCACACAGTTGTATATGAAGGTAGAGCACTCATATACATACGATAAATAAATAAATCCTGAAATAAAAACTATTTGTTTATGTTGGTATGTGTGAAAGCCTTGTGAGTGTTTTTATACCACATGCATGCAGAGGGCCAGAAGAAGGTGTCAGAGTCCCTGGAACTGGTGTTATAGGTGTTTGTGAGTTACTATATGGGTGCTGGGAACCAAATCCTGGTCCTCTGCAAGTTCAGTCAGTGCTCTCGATTGATGATCCATGTCTCCAGCCCCATTATTTTAGTTAGCTGTTTTTGTGTGTATGTGTGTGTGTGTGTGTGTGTATGGTGGGGGTGAGAGGCGTGGCAGGTGCCTGTAGATGTATGTTTCTTCTGGAGCTGAAGTTACAGGTGGCTGTGAGCCATTCAACATGGGTGCTGAGCGAGAACTCACTCCCTCCTGCAGAGCTATCTCTCCGGCCACCTCATCCCCTTTCAAAGGATGGTGTGTTACATCATCACAGAGTTCTGAATTGCCTAGGCCTAAGAAAATCTGGATGCTGAGTCAGACTGGTGGCAAGGGCTAGCAGGACCATCCACTAGGAAAGCTGAGGCAGGAGGATGGTGAGGTTAAATAGAAATAGGAGTGGAGACTATCTCAGTAGTAGCACACTTGTGTGGAACGCCCAAAGCTCTAGGCTCAGGCCAGGACTGTAGAAGTCAGTTCCTGAGTGGGGCTGCAGACTTGTAACCACAGCATTCTGGGGGTTCAGACGGAAAGAGGGCAAGTTCGAGGCTACCTGGGCTACATAGTGAGATGCTGTCTCAAAAATCCAAGGCTAGGGTGGCTCAGTGGTAGCACTTGTGCCAAGGCCCTGGCATGATGTGGCTCAAAAAAATGAAATGAAGAAAATCTGTCTGCCAGCAGAGACAGGAAGCAGGATGTGCGTATCAGCCGCTGACCACAGCCTGAGAGAGGAAGGAAAGACTGACATCAAAACCCTTTGATCGTGGTCTCTTGATCTCCGAAAGCTTCATCTTGCTGCGGCTGAGAGGATGGGTGTCTACAGCCTCTGCAGCTCCCGAGTCTCACCGCTCTGGAGCAGTGGGTCTCAGCCTCCCTAACGCTGTATCCCTTTAATACAGTTCCATGTGCTGTGCTGACCCCAACCATAAAAGTATTTTAGTTGTTACTTCATAATTGTAATTTTGCTACTGTTATGAATTATAATGTAAGTATCTAATATGTGACCCCCGAGGGGTCATGACCCACAAATTGAGAACAACTTCTCTAGAATATTATCAGCTAGGCTAACAAGGAATACCCTGTGTAGGCCTCTGGCAAACTGAACCAGAGACCCAGGTCAGAGGGGAGCCCTTCATGCTCAGTGAACAGTAGGTAGAAGAGGACAAGTGACCTCCAGAGGGCCAGCCCCACCAGGGTGCATGCCTCAGGTTCCACCAAAACACAGACCATGCTGCTGGTGCGTGCCATTGGGTTTCTCATCTCCAGCACCGTGCCAGGCTCATAGGATGCTCAGTAAATATCTGTGGGCAAAATGAACCTTGTGGGGGCTGGAGAGATGGTTCAGCAGTTAAGAGCACTGACTGCTCTTCCAGAGGACCCAGGTTCAATTCCCAGCACCTACACGGAGGCTCACAACTGTCTGTAGCTCCAGTTCCAGGGGATCCAATAACATCACACAAACATGCATGCAGGCAAAACACCGTGCACATTAAATAAAGAAATAGTTTTTTTTAAAATATTTATTTATTTATTTATTAAGTATACAATATTCTGTCTGTGTGTATGCCTGCAGGCCAGAAGAGGGCACCAGATCTCATTACAGATGGTTGTGAGCCACCATGTGGTTGCTGGGAATTGAACTCAGGACCTTTGGAAGAGCAGGTAATGCTCTTAACCGCTGAGCCATCTCTCCAGCCCAAGAAATAGTTTTTTTAATGAACCAGGTGGTGTCTGAGGGAAGAAGACTGAGAGGATGTGCTTGTATTGGGGAGTATGTGCTTGTCTGGTGAGCACACTCGTGTTTGGTGTGCACACCGGTGTTTGGTGCACACACGAATATGTGTGCAAAAAGGTTAACAGGAAAAATGCTCAACCTCCACAGTGTGGTTCTCTGGACTCAGGGCTGACTGTGGACACCGATGGAAAATGGAAATACACAGCCTCTTCTTGGACAGACAATGAAGAACTTCAGGAGGCCACCAGCCAGAGCCAAAGCTGAAGTCTTTGAGTACACACAGCCAAGACTGCAAAGGTCGTACGCCTGGAAGCCAGCCCTAGGAGCTACAACCCAGTCCTTGCTCCCTAAGAACTCTCTGATGCCACAGGCTTACACCACAGCCCCCTCCCCTGATCGCTTCATTCATCTCCAGATTCCTGTTCTTTCTTGCAGAGCTAGATTCCTGTCTAGCACGGCCTCTCCTCCTGTCCTCGTGGTTAGTGAGTGTCCCTCCATGAATCGCTCTTGCTTCAGCTTGTCTGACCCTCTCCAGACGGAGCTGGTGCTGTAGTTTGAGCAACATGAGAATTTCTTCCCTGGGAGATGTGAATGTCACCCTAGGGACTCGGTGACAAACTAAAGTTAAGTTCCACCAAGGCTCATATGTCTAGAGCTTGGGTGAAGGATTGCCTACAGGAGCGTGGGTGACCCCAAGCAGTAACCCTGGAGACTCCTCACCCAGCATGGATGGTGGCTTCCCCTGGCACAGATGGAGCCCTCTTCCTCATCCTATTTTCCTAGTCTGCTTCTTTCCACACCATCCATGCAGCCACGGAAATGGCACTGATCATGGAGATGGAGTCATAGTCTTGAACTCACAGAGATACGCCTGCCTCTGCCTCTTGAGTGCTGGGATTATAGGCATACACCCCACCTAGCAGCAGAGGTTCCTTTAAGAGGTGGGGCCTAGAGGAAGTCTTTATGTTCTAGTGGTGTGCCCTTGAAGGAGATTGTGGGGGCCTGATCCCTTCCCTCTCCTTCTCTTGGGTTTTTCAAGATCAGGTTTCTCTGTGTAGTCCTGGCTGCCCTGGAACTTGCTCTGTAGACTGGGCTGACTTTGAACTCTGCTGGGATTAAAGATGTGCACCACCACTGCCCTGCTCCTCCTTTTTCTCTTGTTGCCAGGACAAAAGGTGAGCGGTTTCTCCTCGCCACATGTACCCACTGTAATGTGCTGCCACAGGCCTAAAGCGACAGGGCTGACCCACCACAGGTGCGACCCCTAAAGCTACAAGCCCAAGGGAGCCTTTGGTCAATGTTTATCCTCAGGTGTTGGTGACAGTGACAGAAAACTGACGAACACAGGGACCTTCAGGACAAATTCTGCTCTCTGGCCTGGGTGTCCCTGATGGAGACAGAGAGGCTAAGCCTTTGGCGACAGGATTCTGTAGTCATGGTGCATTTGGGTGACAGCTGCCCTTCTTATCCCTGGTTATACCCCAGAGGAGACCTGTGATCGCTGTATCAAGCCCCACAGGGTCAAATGAAATAACACAGAGTGCCCATCTTCCCTGAGAAGCATGCTCCTCAGGTATTAATCAGCCATTAGGGCAATCAGACCGCCTGCTCTGCAAGCCAGCCCTGCTCACGCTTGTGCTGGGGCCTTGAGCGCTGGTGTGGGAAGCTTTCTGGGAATAGGTCCCTAGGGCCTGGTTCAGTTTTAAAGATGCTGCCAGCATCCTCCCAGAGAGCATCCCAAGGCCTCCTCAGCAGTCCTCCACCAACTCTGCAGACCCACTGGCAGATCAAACGCCCCAAATGCCGAGGGTTCATTACTGACTTGGCGCCATCTGCTTGAGGGGAACTTGCCAAAGCTGTTTTCTCTCTCTCTCTCTCTTTCATTCCTCTCCTTTCTCTTGCCAAAGACATAAACACGTGTATTGCCAGCGGCATGACGGGTGGGGGTGAGGGTGGTTGGGGAAGGGGATGGCTGGAGATGTTTATTCTGTAGTTTACAAAGAAAAGGACTTTTTGGTGTTGTGGCTTTGGAGAGAAGCTTTGGGGTGGTGCCTTGTCCCAGCAGGTGTCTGGGGTGACTTGGGGTGAGGCAGGACAGTGGCATGGGTAACGCTGGGCAGCAGAATGGATGCCAGGCCAGCACTTTGGCACGGCCCCAGGTGTCTTGCTCAAGCAGGGTACACAATTTTCCTTGGTGCTCTGCAAATGTGCATGGCTGCTTTCTTTTGAGTGACAGGGACTCTGACATTGCTCATGCTTTTTGTGCCTCCCTATTCTTTTTAAGATTAACGTTATTTTATTTTCAAAATGGCACATGTAGTTCATAAATGCAAAAATTTGAGCCACGTGTGAAGACATCAATTATAGCTGGAGTGCTCCTGCCCTCCACTTCTTCCTCCTCCATCCAGAGTGCTCCTGCCCTCCACTTCCTCCTCCATCCAGAGTGCTCCCGCCCTCCACTTCCTCCTCCTCCATCCAGAGTGCTCCTGCCCTCCACTTCCTCCTCCTCCTCTATCCAGAGTGCTCCTGCCCTCCACTTCCTCCTCCATCCAGAGTGCTCCTGACCTCCACTTCCTCCTCCATCCAGAGTGCTCCTGCCCTCCACTTCCTCCTCCTCCTCCATCCAGAGTGCTCCTGCCCTCCACTTCCTCCTCTCCTCCATCCACAGTGCTCCCGCCCTCCACTTCCTCCTCCATCCAGAGTGCTCCTGCTCTCCACTTCTTCCTCCTCCATCCAGAGTGCTCCTGACCTCCACTTCCTCCTCCTCCTCCATCCACAGTGCTCCTGACCTCCACTTCTTCCTCCTCCATCCACAGTGCTCCCGCCCTCCACTTCCTCCTCCATCCAGAGTGCTCCTGCTCTCCACTTCTTCCTCCTCCATCTAGAGTGCTCCTGCCCTCCACTGGGCACCACCCAGAAAGACCTGCCTACAAAACAGTCCAGCCATGTGACCAGAAGAAGCCAGTGACTTCAGAGGGCTTCAGCCAGGAAGGATGCTCAGGATGACAGGTAACAGCTACATCACTCACTTGAGGCAGGACTGTTATACCCTTCTGGTCTCCTCCACCACCTAAGATGCGAGTTCCCCTAGTTCTCATCAAAACAGTGTGCTGGACTGAGGTACCCAGTGAGTAAACTGCTTGCCACATGAGCATGAGGCCCTGAATTTAGATCTCCAGCGTCCAGGTTAAAAAGCCAGGTGTGTTCTGAACACTGGGACAAACTAGGGCTTGCTGGCTAACAAAACTAACTAAATCCATAGCTCTGGGTTCAGTGAGAGACCCTGTCTCGAAAAATAAGGTGTGGAGTAAGTGTCTACTTGTCATCAACCACTGTCCTACACACACACACACACACACACACACACACACACACACACCACAGCAAGAAACCATAATGACAGGGTGTGAGGAGGGCTTCCCACGGGCACTGGCCCTGACTCTCATGTGTTTTATCCCTAGAAGGACATGGGAAGCCATGAGTAGTTAGTGTGGATCAGGAGCCACAGCTGTTTAATCCCATGGGAGAATCTGTCACTCAGTGATGTCAAAGGCTCTGTGGTTGGTGGAGACTTTTGCTCTCCCAGGAAGAAGAGGTATGTTTGTCTCCTGTTCCTTGGAGTCCTTGTGACAATGTCACTACTGATGGACTTCATAGTGTAGACTTAAGCATTCCCGGAGCTTCTAGCTGGGCACCACTCCAGCTATGATATCTATGGTTACTTTAGCCCAAGAATCTTTGGCACTGCGAGTGGCCTGTGCTCCCTCCTCCTTCAAGGATGTTAAGTGGAGCCTGAGCCTGGTGTGGAGGCTTCAGGCTATGCAGGGAACTCACCGAGGCTATGAGGAGGGCCTCATTTGTACGGCAGGCCTGCAGGGATGTCTCTGATAACATGCATTCCTGAATAACGGGTCCAAGTACAGCATCTTGACCACTCTCTGGAGATCCACCCTCCTGTGGCAGGCCTCCGGGAACAGCCCAGGCAGGCAGCTCTCCTCACCCACCTCTCCCAGGGCAGGTGGCTCATGTCTCGTGGGTTCCAGTGCTAGCATGGATAATGGCCACCTGTCTGGTCCTTAGACTCCTGCTGGCCCACAAACCAAGGGCGTTAGTCAGTGTGCAATACTTTGGTGGCCACCTGAGGAAAACAGTCAGTGGAAAGTAGAGGTCTCAGTCTCTGGCTGCTGGCACTGAGTGAGGCAGAAAACATCCTAGGGCCAGGAAGTGGCAGACCGCTGCTACCCACGGAGTAGCCAGGAAGTGGATGAAGAAAGGGAGGGGCCAGGGCCGGTACACCCGGTAGGCCATGCTGACCATGACCTACTTCCTACCCCACCACCTTCCAATGAGGTCATCACATGACCACCGGTTAAGTCGGGACCCGCAGGACCCTGTCACCTCTCCATAGCACCCCTAACTGAGGACCAAACCCTCGACACACAGCTTTCGGTGAACATTATGTATCCAAGCCTTAACAGGAGGCTTGCTGTGACCACTCTCTAAATTCTTGACACTGCCAAGGTCAGGCTGTTGCCATCTCCCACAGAGAGACAGCAGCCACATCACCTCTCCCTTTCCTTGTCTTTCTGACCCCTACAGACTTGCCAGCCCCTCTTGTTGGCAGCTTCTCAGTACTTCTAGAGTAATGGGGGCCCCCGTGGCCTGTCTGCCACTGGCCTTCCTAGCCCATTGATAGTAAGTCAGGCTAGGAGTACATGCACAAGCCCTGAATTAGACCCCCAGTGCAGCAAACTAAAACTAATCTCATTAGTAGCATCCAGCCTGCATAGCTGTCCTATGCTTCCAGCACCCCGATATACAAACCACTCCACCTTCTCATCCCTAAGGACTGTCCCATGGCCCGGCTCCAGTCGCTGGACTCCAAACATCCCCTCCTCTTCCCTTGTGTATAACATCTTTCCCAGATTGAAGCCCATTCCTTAGTCTGGACACCCCATTTTCAGAGGTGCTTTTGGGAACACCCACACTGCTGGGTCGCTGCTGTGCTGTTTCCTGTCCATTTATTCCTTATCCTCTGCATCGAGGGTGCACAGAGGTGGCCAGAGTGTGGAGGCAGGTACAATGGTGACTCTGGCCCGCCTGCTCCCCGGGCCTCAAGGCCCAGTCAGTCACAATGGTGACAGGGTCTCTCTGTCTCCCTGTGACACTAGCTCTCCAAGATACCTCTTCCTACTGGCTGGTTTCAAACTCACAGTGATCCTCGCGTCTCTGCCTTCTGAGTGCTGGGCTCTCAGGCACAAGTCACCATCCTTGTTTTCTCTCACTTTTAAAAAAGATTTATCATTATTATTATTCCTTTGACTGTTTGAGACAGGGTTTTTCTGTATAGCCCTGGCTATCCTGGAACTCACTCTGTAGACCAGGCTAGCCTCAAACTCACCGAGATCTGCCTGCCTCTACCTCCTAAGTGTTAGAATTAAAGCATGCACCACCCGGATATTTTTATTATTTTAATTAACAGATGGGGGCTATGTGCATATGAGTGCAGATACCCACAGAGGCTGGAGGAATCAGATCCCTTGGAGCTGGAATGTAGCACGCACACCTTCAATCCCAGCACTCAGGAGGCAGAGGGGTTCAAAGCCGACCTGGTCTACAGAGTGAGACCCTGTCTCAAAAGGAAAAAAAAAGTCGTAACCTCTCCCTCCTTAAGTTCCCCAACTTTTTGTCCAGTTACATCTCCTGCTGCCTTCGCCTGTAGTCTTGCTTCCTGTTTCTTATCTCATAAACGTTCACTAAGCACTGATTGGCTATCTTCAGTCTGGACTGCAACTCTCCCACTTCCCAGGGCATGTTGCTGTCTTCCTGTCTTAACTGTCTTGGTCGGGTTGATTTTAGTGAATTCTGTTTCTTTGAGAAAGAATGCCGTCTCCCCTAGACATGCGCAGAATCACGCTGACGGTCACGGTCATGACAGGGCCCTCCTTGTCCTTCCCCGGCTTCTCATGTAGCTGTCGGTCTTTGTTGGACTCACACTGTGATTGGTTCCAGGATGATGGATTGGTCCCCTGGGAAGGAACCATTCCTCAGATGACCTAATTAAATCAGGCCCCCTTTGGGGGGGTCCTCTTTGAGGCCAGGCTTTGAGAGTTGTTACAGTCCCTTGAGGGATCCACTCAATTGTTTTCCAAAATGTTGTGTGTCTGTGTGTGTGTGTGTGTGTGTGTGTGTGTGTGTGAGAGAGAGAGAGAGAGAGAGAGAGAGAGAGAGAGAGAGAGGCATGACTGCATGACTGCAGAGGCCAGAAGAGGGTGTGGATCCCCTGGAGCTGGTGTTATAGACAGTTGTGAACCCCCTGACCTGGGTACTGAACTCAGGTCCTCTGGAAGATCAGCCAATGCTCTTAACCACTGAGCCATCTCTCCAGCCCCCAATTGTCCCTTTCCATCTTGTAAATGTCTAGCTGGTCCGTGTCTTAGCTTGCTCCCCTCATGGAGCTATTTCTGGCTAGCCTCCTATGAATTGCTTGCCACGGCTCACCCTTGAACCCCCAGACCTACAGGGGTGAGCTCTCTGCTGCCTGCCGCTGGTCGCCTCTGCACAGCAGCTCTGCGGCAGGACTAAGGCCAGCCTGCTTCTCTCAGAGCGACACCCTACCTTATGAAGGGGGCGATGGGCAGGGCAACCCCTCAGGCATGGAACCTCTATTCTGTAAGCAACAGGAGTACAGGCAGCCGGGTGCACCGTAGCTGCTGTCCCTGAGGCAGACCGCTCTTGCCACAAGGGAGGCTGGGGGACAAAGAGAGTCCCAGGCCCCTGCTACTTTGTCCTGGGATAACAGTTCTACATTGGGGCATTCCACATGCACACTGGCGCTCGCCCTTCCTGGGGAGGGAGAGGCTGTGGTCTCAGCTGCCTTTACCATCACGCTGGACCCAGAGAGGGCGGGGTGTGAAGGAGTGGGCCATGATGCTCTGAGATTCCATCAGGTGGTTACTTCATTTGTTTTAGTAGGTGTTTCTCCATCCCATGTGTTCTTATTTAGGACAGTTCCCAAAAACTCTGCTTTTGTTTTGTTAAATGTTCTTTCTCTCCACTAGCTACCACTGTGCCTCTGGGAGACAGTCTCCCCTCACCACCATCTCTGAATATTAAGTACAATAAAGAGAACACTGAACACTGCCATGGGCGGGCTGTCCCCAGGAAGGTAGGGAGGCTCTAACTAGACAACATGAACAGAGTAAAGCGGGAAAAGCCACCGGACACCATCCAGCCTGCAGCCCTGGACAGCTGTGACCAACAGAGGCCTAGCGCCATGGCAGAGAGGCAGCGCTCACCCCATGTGCCCAAGGCTCTTCACAAGGCAGAATGGCTCCAAAAGATGTGTCCTCGTTCCAATCCCTGGACCCTGGGAAGGGACCCTCAGCTGGAAATGTGGTCTTTGCCGATGGAATTCGATGGAGGGTCTGGAAATTAAATGGTCTCTCCAGATTATATGAGCGGGCCCCAAATCCAAGGACAGGTCTTCCTCAAAAAGAACCAGAGGTCAAATATGGTGGCTCGTGCCTTTAACCCCAATGCTTGGAAAGCAGAGGCAGGATCTCTATGAGTTCAAGGCCAGCCTGGTCTCCATAGCAGGTTTCCAGGCCAGCCGGTGATATACAGTGATAGCCTGTCTCAAAAAATAGCAGTGGCCATGATGGGCGGGGTGGTAGAAACAGCTCTAGAGAGAGGCCAGCTAGGGACAGGCCAGCTAGATGTTTACAGGAGGGAAGGGGACAACTGGGGGACTGAGAAATGGCGCAGTGGTTAAGAGCATGTGCTAGTCTCCCAGAGGACCTGAGTTCTAGGTTGGCCAGGGCCATGCGAGAGACTCTGTCTCCAGCAGGGGGCACGAAACCAGAGGGCTGGTAAAATAGGCCAGCTAGATAGACCCATCATGGAAGGAGAGCACCGACTCCCACAAATTGTCCTCTGACCTCCATGTGTGTTCCCACGGCCCACTTGCACCCCCTCCACATACCCACACACACCCATACACCCCACCACCCCAACACATGCATGTGCATGTCCATATACACATGAAAAGAAAACAGGGAGACACTTAGGGGAGAAGCTCAGAAGGCCAATGTGGGGACAGAGGTGTAGCCCGGCTTGCTGGTCCACACTTGTGATCCCAGCACCAGGAGGCTGAGGCAGGAAAATGACAGTTCCATGCTGGACTGGGCTTATAAGAGGCAGGGCGTGATGAGGTCCCAACCCAGGACTGCCTGTCTAGACTGCTGTAACAGAAGGCCTTCGCCTGGAATTGTAAAGCAACAGAATCTAACGCTCAAGTCTGAAGTCCAAGGTACCTGCAGCTTCCCTGTGTGGTGAGGACTGTCTCCAGCCTCATAGATGGCGCCTTTAGCAATAAGAAAGCTCCCTTCGGTCTAATTTGTAAGACCAGGCATCCCAAAGCCCAGGCCTCCTATATGTTAGAATATGTTGCACTGGGGATTTGATTTCAGCATTTAGAGGAAGATGGGAACATTCAGACCCTGGACCAGGAGCGGAGGAGGACCAGAGAGATGGCTCAGTGCCCACTGGTACCCACGCTAGTGCTTATAACTCTAGACCCAAGGACTCCTGCACCCCCCCTGGCCTCCATGGGCATACATACATACATACATACATACATACAGTAGCCCCTCAGAACTTTTGTTGTTTTAAGCCTATGTGTGGCAATATGTTGTATTATCCTTGGGTAGTTAGTGTAACATGTGTAAACACATATGTGTGAGGATGTGTGTGCGTGTCCATGGATGTGTGCACTATGTGTGCATGTTATGGAGGTCAGAGGCCAATGTCAGGAGTCATTATTATTATTGACATTATTGTCATTTTGCGGTACGAGGGTTGAACCTAAGGTCTCACGCATGTAAGGCACCCACCACAAGCTCCAGCCTGGCACATATGAGCCATGGGCAGTGCACCCCGGTGTCACTTTCCTGTGACCTGGTGAGGGTGGTTTTACTTGCCGCACATACTTTGGTCGCTCCCAGTCCCTGTCATGGCATGTTCCTAACTCAAGGCCTTGGTGTGCATGGCTTTTCACTCAGGAAGACAGTCCCCTGCTGTGGTTAGTCCCCTCATCCTTCAGCTCTCAGCCTGTGACAATCCTCTCTGTACTGCTTTTCCCAGGGCCCTGGCACCTGAATTAGGCAGGTCCCCCCTTCTCCAGAGCCCTGATGCCTGAATTAGGCAGGTCCCCCCTTCCCCAGGGCCCTGGTACCTGAATTAGGCAGGTCCTCCCTTCCCCAGAGCCCTGGTGCCTGAATTAGGCAGTTCTGCCAGTTGCTTTCTGCTGTACTTTCACAGTGTGCCCTCACGGAGTGTGCCCTCACGGAGTGTGCCCTCACGGAGTGTGCCCTCACGGAGTGTGCCCTCACGAAGCATGCCCCCTCACAGAGTGTGCCCTTACAGAGCGTGACCGCACATAATCATCTGCCTGGTTTCCCTCAGATCTTCCGATCTGCAGCTGGCCACAGCAGTTTCCTACTCTGACCGCACAGCACCTGTGCCTGGCTGGGAAGACGTAGGTAGGATAAGTGAATGGTGCCAGGGATGACGCCCAAGGCCACAGAACTGTCATTTAGTCTCCAAGGATTCAAGCCACCGCGTCCCACCCAGTAGCAAACTTTCCAAGTTGTCATTAATTCAGGTCCCCACACACATGATTCTTGCAGAGAAAGCCGCGCGGACAATCTGGCCCTTTGTGGAGGCTGTGGGACCCCCCCGCGCATGGAAGCCAGCTCACATCGGTCGCTTTTGCAGAGCCATCGGCTCGAGAACTTAAGGATTCCGCAGGCGTGCTTGGAATCTCTGGGCCCAGCAATTAATTCATGGGAGATTAAAGGATCGTTGTGTCTCTGATACATTATTATGCCGAGTGGGCTTTGCTGTGGATTTCAAAACTGGAACCAGAATCCTCATTAACTGAGACCTTTTATCTGTGTGCAATTTCTAGAAGAGATGGGCTAGGAAGTGAGCTGGTGCCTCCCCCAGTTGCATTCCAGGGGTGTCCTGATGCTCACCCAGCCACCATTCTTTCTGAGGATGATGTGGCCATGGGCCAGCTTCCTCTAACTCTACAGGTGAGCACCAACTCTATCTGGCCTCCAGGCCTCTTGAATCCCCACATTCAGGGTCACCCATCTCCCTAATTATGTAGAATGATAACCCCCAAAGGTGGCCTTTGGAGCCACCATGGCATATGGGGAGCTGGAAAACCACAGTGAATAGGTTTGGTTTTGTGTGCAGCCGACCAGGGCCTGGGCCCAGTGTGACTGCATTCTGTTGCCCACGGGAAGCAGGCTCCGGACTCTCCATCATCAGCGCTCCCACCTGTCCTGGGATCTGCCTGGAAATGTTGGGGCTCCCTTGATCAGACTCCATCCTGGCTGCACTGATAACAGAAACTTCGAGGCGGTGGAGGGGGGAGATTCTCCAGGGCCCTCATCCAACACTGGCTGAACCACCTTGAAGTTAGCTTAGAAGCTCCTAGCATTTTAGCAACTCCTGCGCTGTGACCCCTGGGTTTAAATGCACAACACTTGTCTACACAGCTGCCGCCTGACCCTAGCGAGGCCAGGGCTGTGCTCCCAGGCCAAGAGCCAGGTGACTGCTCTCCCGGTCCCTTGTATAGAGTGGCTTTTCTGGAACTCTGCCATCTCTATCCAGAAACTTTGGAAACAGAACTGGGTCAGGGTTCCAGGTATCCCTAAGAAAAGTATTCCCCAGGGGAGAGTGCCCCAGAGAACACTGTCCCCAGGTTTCCTTCCTCCAGGCCCCTAGGGTCTATTTTCCCTCAGCCCTCCAGCCAAGAGCGCCGCAGCTCACACTGCCCAGTGTGGCTAATGCTGTTCCTCACCCAGCCCTCCCCTGCTCTTAGGAAGAAGAGAAGAACAAGTATGGATGGATGCATGTGGGGAGATCGAGTCCCGGCCACTCCTTGGCAGGAAGGTAAGGAAACGGCCTGGGGATTCCACACAGTGCCCTCTGACCCCACTCTGCTTCTGTAAGTCAGGACCCCCTCTCAGTCAGCCATGCCGATTGCCTGGAGCTCTGGATCCCATGGTCGTGTTCACGGTGCACACCTCATAATAACTAAAGGGAGGGACAATCTCAGTGTCCACCAACAGACGAATGGATACCTGAAATGTCTGCCATAGCCAGACAGTGAACTATCATTAACCACAAAAAAGAAAGAAATTCTCAGTCATGCTACTGCACGGGTATGCCATGGGCCGTCCTGCTGATCAAACAAGCCAGACACAAGGTGTTAAGCACTGTGCAAGTTCTCTCATATGAGACAGCACCAGTAGAAAAATTAAAAATGGTGGCAGCCAGGCCTGGGGGAGGGGTGTGAGTGTTTAAAAGACACAGAATTTTAGTTTCAGGATGAGAAGGGGTGTCAGGTTTGGTGGCACAGGCTTGTATGTTCAGGACTTGGAGGCTGAGGCAGGAGGAATGCTAGTTCCGGGCCACCTGGGTTACAAAGTGGGTTTGAGGCTAGACCAGATTCAACTATATAAGAGTCTCCCTCAAAAAAATAAAATAAGAGCTTGTTGGGGGAGACTACTTGTTGGTTCCCAGCTGCCCAGAACCGAAATAACCACACAGAAACTATATTATTTAAATCACTGCTTGGCCTATTAGCTCTAGCTTCAAATTAGTTAACTCTTACATCTTAAATTAACCCATTTCTTTTGATCTGTGTATCGCCACATGGCTGTGGCCTACCAGCGAGATTCTGGCGCATCTGTCTCTGACTCCGCCTTCTTTCTCCCAGCATTCAGTTTAGTTTCTCATCTAGCTCCAGTCTGCTATGCCACTGGCCGTAACAGATTTATTCATTAACCAATAAAAGCAAGACATAGAAGGACCTCCCACACCAAGGGCTGGGATATAGCTAAGTGGTAGAGCACATGCCTGTCCCATGCCAGGCTCTAGGTTCACACACCAGGATGAGAAAAAAGGAAAACAGGCAGAAGCATCCTGAGAGATGGACAAAGTAATGAGAGCATTCCCACCGCAGTTCACACTGAAACAGTTAGGATGGCAAACTTTACAGTGTGTGTTACTACAATTTAAAAAAAACTAACTCTAAAGGAAACTCAGACATGTGCCACTACCAGGTGAGCCTTCAAGATGCTGAGTGGAATGACCATCCAGAAAAATCACAAAGGGGCCTGGCGGTGGTGGCACACACCTTTAATCTCAACACTCGGGAGGCAGAGGCAGGTGGAGCTCTGTGAATTAGAGGCCAGCCTGGTCTACGTAGTTCTAGGACAGCCAGGGCAACACAGAGAAATGCTATCTCAAACAAACAAACAAACAAACAACAAAACAAAAACCAAATTGCAAGTGGTATGCCTCCTCTTACACGGGGAATCAGAATGGCTGGACTCAGAGAAAGCAGGGGGTAAGGAATGGGGAATTCTTCTGGCTTTTAAATTAATTTATTTTGTATATGTATGTGTACATATATTCACGTGTGTTCCATCACACATGTGTGGGAGCCAGAGGACAACTTGCAGAAGTCAGTTTTCTCCTTCTACCATGTAGGTCCTAGGAACGGGAACTCAAGTCGTCAGGCTTGGTGGCACGCACCTTACCTGCTGAACCGTCTGACCATGAGGAGTTATTTTTAATAAGTACAGAGTTTTAGTTGGGGGAAAATGAAAACGTTTGGAAAAGCCCAGTGTGGTGGTGCACACCTAAAACCCCAGCACATAGGAGGCTGAGGCAGGAGACTGAGAGGCTCTGAGCCAGCCTGGGCTACATAGTGAGACATTCTCTCTGAAAAGGTCTAGACAGTGGAATATTGTGGAAGGACATGTACTCAGCGCAGTGAGTCACACATCTGTCGACGGCTATAGTGCTCAATTTCATATTCTGTGAGTGCTACAGTTTGGATAAGACCCGCCCCCACCAAAACTCGCCGGCTTTACTTGCACATGAGTATTGGAAAGTGGGGCCTTTCTGAGGTGAGCAGGTGGTCAGGGTGACTCCCGCTGCTCTTGGGAGGAGTGCGCTCAGGCTTTCCTGAGCCTGCGTTCATTGTGGGAGCTTCCTTCCTTCTTGCCTTCCACTTCCCACCACGGTGCAGCACCCGGCTCTTGGTGGTCCCTGTGCCCGTAAAGTTTCTAGCCACAAGAATGCAGGCTCATAGGTTACCCAGCTCAGGCGCTCCGTTACAGCCGCGGGAGACAAAGCCAGGACTTTGTTATGAGTTTGTGTTTTGTTGTTTTTTAACCCGAAACTCCCTTTATCAAGCATCCTGGGAGTCAGAGTAGCTTATCAACTTGTAGCAGCAGCGTTTTAAAGTGAATTCTATGGCACTCTCATTTTACAGACGAGATGTCTAGGACAAGGAGGCGAGAAGCCCAGCCAGGGGCAGGGCAGAGATTCAACTGGAGGCCATTGACTTGGGGGCTGGCTGTCCCACCGCGCCCTTCCTGAAATCCTGCTCAGAGCTGCTGCCAGGGGACAGCAAACAGGCTCCAGATGGCCGCTCCCCACTCATCAGGCTGGGCTCAACTTGAAACCCCCAGCCAGTTTCTAAATGTATCCCAGCGGCTTCTCTGGGAATGTCTGGGGCTCCCTGGCTGGGGCTGTAGGAACAAAGGAGGCCCTGGCCACACAGACTGGGACAGTCATAGGAGCCTGGAAGGGGTTGGTCGCAGTTCTGGCTTCATCTCCTCTGAGGCCTAGTGAGCACCAGGCGTTCCCTCCCACTCACGGTTCCCTCCCACAACAAAGATAGGAGCTTAAACGTTTTAACATTTTTTAAAATTTTTGATTGATTTATTTTTATGAGTTTTTTCTGTATGCTTGCATGTGTACCACATGCATGCAGTGCCCATAGAGATCCCCTAGGACTGGGGTTATAGACAGTGGTGAGCCACCATGTGGGCACTGGGAGTCAAACCCAGGCTTGGAAGAGCGGTCAGGACTTGTAATGGTTGCGCCATCTCTCCAGCCCCTTACATTTATTTATTTGGTTGGTTAGTTTTTCAAAACAGGGTTCCTCTGTGTAGCCCTGGCTGTCCCAGAACTCAATTTGTGGACCAGGCTTGAACTCAGAGATCCTCCTGCCTCTGCCTCCTGAGTGCTAAGATTAAAGGTATATGCCATCACTGCCCAAATACATTTATTTTTTGAATTAACAAGCTTCATCTGACATTTCCGTATATGTGTACCGTGTACCCTACGTGTATTTGTTCCTTCTCTTGTCCCCTCTCTCACTGCCCCCTTCCTCCCGCAGACAGCCCCTTCTACTCTCTTGTCCCGTGTGTCTCTAGCCAGATCTGCCACACAGACAGCATGTGTGTCTGTCTTTCTGAGTGGGGTTTATTTCACTCAGCTGCCGATCTCTGGCCCCATCCATTTTCCTGCAAATGCATTAACTTTGGTTTTTGTCGAGGAGTAGAAGTGGGTATCAGAACCGCCTTGGGATCTTCCCCTACCCACAGATGGGCTTCTGAGCAGCCAGCATCCCGGCTGCTGAGAGCAGAGAGGCTGCTGCAGATCCTCAGGCACGTGCCTGGAGCTGATCTCTGGGACGGCTCCCTCTTTAGGCTTCTGAGGACCCGGCACACGGATTTCCACACTTGCTCAGGGTCTCTCCAGCACTGTGCAGGGGTCCCCAGTCACCCATGCCCAGCAGCAGTGGCGGCGGCAGCACTTCCTGTTCAGGGCAGATCTCAGTCTCACAGCTTTGGTGACTGGAAGGTTAGTGAGGAATGGGCAGGCTTGCTTCTCCAGTGCCAGAGGGCGATTGTTCTTTTGCTCTCCTGGTTTCTGCTGGTCTTGGCCATCTTCTCCCTCTCTTCATAGCCTTCTACCCAGGCCTCTGTCCCATGTTTACAAAGAATCATAAGGAATCAAGGTCCACAACCCCCAGTACACACACACACACACACACACACACACACACACACACACACACACACACGCACGCTCTGGAAGGAGTCACTTGTCCAGTCTCATAGCAAATCACTCCATATGAGTCTGAGCTACCCCTACCAAACCTGCCACCACCTCCCAGAAAAGAGTCCAGGCTCCTGAAAACCCTGCACTGGGGTGGGGGTGGGGCCGTCCCTAGGGCTCATCAGCTCCAACTAGGAGGGAAAGGGCTCCCACAGCTGCAGGGAGCTAAAGGCAGGGAGTCAAAAACAGACAGAGCTGAATGGATCTGTGGGAAGTTCTGGAGACCAGAAGTATGAAATCCGGACTGCTTTCCTTCTGGAATCGATGGGGGATAATTTCCATGCTTCTGGAAGCTTCTAGTCGCCCCAAGTGTTCCTGCTCTGTCACTCCGTTACTTAAACTCCCGCTTCCCTTTTCCCATGCCCCTCCCGCCATCGTCACCATTCTTATCTAGGTCCTGCTGTGTACCCCACACTACGGTGAACTCCGATCCTCCTGCCTCAGCCTCCTTCATGCTGGTTTGCAGGTGTGTGCCATCAGGTCTGGTTTGTGTATCAGGAAGCTACACCCACTGTCTTTTTTTTTTTTTTGGTTTTTCGAGACAGGGTTTCTCTGTGGCTTTGGAGCCTGTCCTGGAACTAGCTCTTGTAGACCAGGCTGGTCTCGAACTCACAGAGATCCACCTGCCTCTGCCTCCCAAGTGCTGGGATTAAAGGCGTGCGCCACCACCGCCCGGCTACACCCACTGTAAACTTAAATTTTGATTACCATGTAATAGTATCACAAGTAACGAACAAGTGACAGACATAATGTCCACGGGGACATCTGGGGTCCGTCCCCATCAGATGTCCCTTCTTGTTAACTGACGCAGAGTGTGGGGCAGCCACCAGCACAGAAATTGTGGCAACCCCTGCCCTGTGCTGAGGGCTGCACTCCGATTGTGCATGCGACCATAAAGGAAGTCATTCAGCACAGATTAGAAATAGAACCAGCTTTGACTTCAAAGGACAAACAGAAGTCGAAAAAAGGAAGCTTCTCTCTGGGTGGGGCGGGGACAAAAGTCCTCAGGCCAAGGCGAGGCAGCATTACGGCAGGATGGACGGTATATTTGTAAAAACCAGTTCAAGGACGTTATATTGATATCACGTTTTACTGCTGGAAGGTTCTAATTAGCCACTGAAGGGTGACAGCTGAAGAACAGTTCTGGGAAGGCCAGCAATCGTCAAGCAGAGTCCAATCAAGAAGGCCTCTTGCTGCTGAGGCCTTCTCAGAACAGAATGGTAGGGGTGAGGGGCTCAGTCCTGAGGGGTGGAACAAGAGGGAGCAGACAGAGCAACACGCTGAGGAGCCGCACTGGGTGTGCACGAGGCCCCAGCTCAAGCCAGAGTACCTGCTGTTGTTTTTTAAAAAATGCTATAAAGTCCCAGGCGGTACTTGTAGGCAGACAGCGGACTCTGGGAGCAGCCAGTCCCAAGGCAGAGACTCTGGGTCCCCAGGAGAGCCACCCAAGTGGGCGGGTGTGAGCCGCTAGCGGGAAGTGCAAGCGGGTCCGGTGCCGAACCGCGGAGCAGCTCGCAGCGGGGGCGGGTGGACAGGAGACAGAGGCATGGACAGACACAACATGTTGAATATCTATTCAGGTGGTTATGGAGAGGAAAGGGAGAAGGGGGACACAGAGAGAGACACGCGCACGCCAAGAGAGGACAGGAAGAGATTCAAGGTGGCGGCGAGAGGTCAGGGGTCGCCGGGAGTGGGCGTGGCTTGCCCCCTAGGGCGTGGCTTGCCCCTTAAAGGGCCAAAAGAATAACACCTGCAAAAGGTTTCTGTCTGACATTGTGCCAGGTGTGATTGGCAGGCCCCTACTTCAGCTGTCTGAAAGATCTGGTCTATAGAGTGAGTTCCAGACCAGCTAGGGCGACATAGTGAAACCTTGTCTAAAAAAAATAAACATTAAAATTAAAACCAATCAAACAGGCCAGGCAGTGGTGGCGCATGCGTTTAATCCCAGCACTCAGGAGCAGAGGCAGGTGGATCTCTGCGAGTTCAGCCTGGTCTACAGAGTGAGTTCCAGAATAGGCTCCAAAGCTACACAGAGAAACCCTGTCTCAAAAAACGAAGAACGAAAACAAAATAAAAGAAACAAAAAAACAATCAAACTGAAAAACCTGAAATCCTACACTCTTCCTGATTAAGTCTCCGGCTGCATTAACACCCACCAAACTGTTCTTCATTCCCAAAGCAATGCTTATTTTAAATTTACATGTTATATATGCAGGGGTTTTGTTTGTTTTTGCCTTCATGTCTGTATACCACATGCATGCAGTGACCCCAAAGGCCAGAAGAGGGCATCAGATCCCCTGGAACTAGGGATGGAGGTGGTTGTATGCCCCCATGTGGGTGCTGGAAACAAAACCTTCCTCTCCAGTGGCCCTGGAGAGTGACTGCTCCCTCCAACACTGACTATAGGGCATTTTAAAAGGCAGTCTGCTCATTCGAAAAAGTCCTCTTAAATGGAAAGCCTGTGTACGGAAAGCACTCTTGTGCGGTGCCTGGTATGTAGGAGGCCCAGTCCCACTCCGTCACCCAGAGCAGACATTTCTGACTAGTCACAAAACTCCTTCCGACTTTCTAGAGACTATTTTTCTTTCTGTTCCCAAAAGGCATATTCTAGGAATGGATCAGGTATTGAGCAGAGAGGATGATCTTTCCTGCGCAGGAGAAAGCCAGCGCTCCACCTAGTGGCAGCGTTTGCTAATTGCAGGCAGAGAGCCTGCTCCCCAGAGTCAGTGTGGTTTGTGCCTCTAGTTTCAGGAGGACTGAGGCTGGGGATAGTGAGTTTCAGGCCAGGCTAGGCTACACGAGTTTTCCTTGTTTGGGCTGGAAAATATTGACTGGCCAATAGACATACTTCAGGGAACAGTGGGTAGGAACCTCAGATTCTCCCTCAGTGTCCCCTGACAAAGGCCGACATTTTTGTGCCAGTTTCTCATTCTATACACTACGTTCACCATACTTTGAGGTCCGTGCGGGCTGCATTTCCTGAGCACCTCAGGCCCCGGAGGGGATTTAAGTGCCTTTTTAAAATGTTCCTTGTAAACAAGACCATGAGGCGCAGAGAGGAAAAATACCTCGACACAAGCCACACAGCAAAGGAAACAGGTGCAGCGCAGGTTCACCCTTCTCTTTGACCAAGTGGGTCCCATGTTGTCATCTGCGTCGGGTTACTCCCCGGTCACAAGCCACCTTTCTCGATAGAGTAGCCCAAGTCAGGTAAGCTGTGTCTTGGGAATACCCCACCAGGACTGGCTACAGCAGCTCAGATAACTAACAGCTATTGCTGGTGAGGGAATGGGCACAGTGCAGGGTCCTGGGGCTAAATCTAGGCTGAGCCTGGCTCAGTTACTCTCAGTTAGGCTGTGGTCATCTACTCCCTGGCCTCTCCAGCGCCAAGTCCTCCTCCCAGGGCTGTGAACGCGCAGCAGGGCCAGAAAAGGTCTCTAGCCTGCACCCTGGAATGTTAACTTGGACAGCCCTGCTTCTGGCTCTCCTGCCCCCACCAGTGCATCCTTCCTTGGTCTTGATACCCAGGCTTCACCTCTCTCCTGTCTCCTGCATTTCTATCTCTCTTGTCTCTGTTTCTATATCCTATTTGGTCTGTCTCCTGAACCTCCTCCTTTGGCATGGCTTCCTACTCCCTCTCTCTTCCTTTTCCTCCCTCCTTGGAGCCAGGGAGGACACCAGTTCTGTTTCCCCAGTAGACTTGGGGTAGTAGAGAAGCCCTGGCCAGGCTCTTGAGGGCATGCCTTCTCTTCCTGTCACAATCCTCTTTCTCCCCTGTTCTTCCAAGAAGCCTCTACTCAGATGAGCCTTGAGCTCTGGGAGCCCTAGGCGAGGCCTGCTGAGGACCAGCACACAGGGTCCTGGGTAGGAGGCACCTCCTTAGGGACATGGGCCAGACTTTTCTTTTGGGTCACTGACCAGCTCCCAAATCACAAAGACTTATTATTAGTTTTCAATGGTCAGCCTAGCTTAGGCAAATTAACTAGCTCTTTTAACTTAAACTAACCTGTTTCTCTTTACCTACCTTTTGCCGTGGGCTTCTCTTTTTTCTTTCTTTCTTTCTTTCTTTCTTTCTTTCTTTCTTTCCTTTTTTTCCTTCCTTCCTTTCTTTTTTTCTTTCTGTATATCTTACTTTCACTGCTTCTCTATGTCTGCCTGGCTTCTTACCCCGGTATATCCTCATTCTCTCCTCTCGTTCTTTTTTGAACCTAGATTTCTCCTATTTATTCTCTCTGCATGCCAGCCCCGCCTATCCTTTCTCCTGTCTAGCTATTGGCCATTCAGCTCTTTATTAGACCAATCAGCCTTAGGCAGGAAAAGTGAAACAGTTGCAACACATCTTTACATAATTAAACAAATGCAGCAGAAAAAAAGCAACACACCTTTACACAGTTAAAGTCATATTCTGCAGCATAAGCAAATGCAACACATCTTTGCCCAGTTAAAACACTCCACAACAGAGACACACTCAGAAGCACAGAGTCAGCCCAGGGAGGTGAAGCCCTGCCTGCCCCATCTGTCCCAGGTGCCCTTCCAGGCTGCTGTCACCAGGCACCAGAGCCCAGGATAGTAAGAGATCCCCCCCCCAAAAAAAAACACATGGACATGACTGCATCGCAGAGCAAAAATAAAAGAAGCAATTAAAAAAAAACAAGCAGGTTGGGTGCAGTGATGTGTTGAGGGGAGACAGGCGTATGCCGGGAAGCTCGAGAGTGGCCAGACCTAGCCCACAAGGCGGCCGGCAAGGACGGACTCTAGCCTCCACACGGGCTCTGTGGCAACGGACAGGCAGCCGTGGGACTGCACTAATAAGTTTTTATTTATTTATTTATTTATTTATTTATTTATTTATTTATTATTTTGGGAGAGGAGATATAACCTTTATTCACTGATTATACTGCAGCAAAGAAAGAAGGTAACTAAATCTGCATCTTCCTCTTGTCAATATACAAGAGGAAAGGGAAATGAAACAAGGCCATACAAATCTGCACTCTCATACCAAAGATAACATTTTGGATTATATCAATCACTTATAAAATCATCCCACAATATCTTTGGAGATTAGGCCCCATGATAGAGTTTTCTGACATTACTATGTGTTTTATTTTGCTTTTAGTTGCTGTGATAAATGCCATGACCAAAAAGCAACATAGTGAAGAAAGGTCAATTTGGCTTACACACCCATGTTACAGTCCAACACTGAGAAAACCCATGGCAGGAAGAGGAGCAGAAACCATGGAAGAACTTGATTAGTGGCTCCACTGTAGACTGGATCACGAACAGATAACTTTCTTATCTGGTACAGGACCACCTGGCATGTGATAGTGGTGCCAAATATGTACTAGTCCCCCAGCCACCAATCAAAAGAGTCCCTCACAGACATGGACAGCCACAGGCTGTTCTGGTCAACACAATTCCTAAACTGAAGTTCACTCTTCCAAGGGAATAAAATTGCAACAAAATTCATCAGTAGACTATGACACCGAACGTTCATTTTCTGGAGTCCATCTAATTTTCCAATACAAACTGAGTGATTTTTTTTTATTTAAAAAATTGTCTTGGGGCCAGGCAGTGGTGGCGCACGCCTTTAATCCCAGCACTCGGGGGTCAGAGGCAGGCGGATCTCTGTGACTTCGAGGCCAGCCTGGTCTACAAGAGCTAGTTGCAGGACAGGCTCCAAAAACTACAGAGAAACCCTGTCTCAAAACAAAATAAAACAAAAAACAAACAAACAAATAAATAAAACAAATAAATAATCTTGGGGAATAGCTCCATATCTAAACATTTTGATCTGCTTTGCATTTTGATCTCTCACACACGCGCCCTGAATTTAACCTGGGTTCTGGCAGAAGCAGGACTGTGCACGCTCTCTCCCAGCTGTACCCTCAGACGTTGGTGTTTGGGGACTGGGTCTCACTATGTGCCGACCTCACAGTCACCATCCTCCTACCTGCAGCCTTCCCAGTCCTGCATGTTTGACATGAAGGAGCATTCTGAGCACCACGCTGTCAGGTAGTGTCCCTGTGAGCAGTCACTGCACGCGGTTAACGAGGCTGCTGCCAGCCCAGTGCACCTGCCTTAAACAGTAACGACATTTTATCTGTAGAGAATGCAGGTGCTACGTGATAAAAATGCAGTGAGGAGATTTGCAGACAGGGTGGCTTGCTCGGCCTCACTGAGGCATGGGTTGCGCTCACAGACACCAAGCGGCATGGAGTCCCTAAACCAGGTCCACTGTGGCATCGCCCTGACGCCATCACAGGGCACAGATTGCCGCCAGTCCTCTCATCACAACACCAGTGCCCCGTGCTCAGTTGTGGCTAATCACATGCGCTCGCATTTGTGCATTTCACGTCCTGTGTACTGTTCAGGGTGGTGAGAGGCTCTAGAACGGAGGTCTCGGAGGTGGTGCTACGTCACTACTGCACAATTCCCAGTAGTCTGTCCCCCAAAGGGACATCTGGTAGACCTTCCCAGGCCTGTCTCCATGGCTGAATGGTTTCTGTCTGTGCCTCTGCATCTTCTGCATTCTGCATCCAACCCTTGGGACTGAATTCTCCCCTCAGCCATGTGCAAGTTGGCCCGCCCTGTTCTGTGCCGCAGTCCCTCAGCCCTTTTCTCGGGTATGTGTGCATCACCGTCTGCTTGCCTCTTCTTCTTCATGGTGCTGGGGTGGAACCCAGGCCTCCCGCATGCTAGGCAAGCGCTCCACCAAAGGCTGGCTGTTTGAGACAGGGTCTTATGTAGCCCAGACTGACTTTAAACTCAAAGCAATCCTCCTGTCTCTGCTTCCCAAGCTCTGGACTCACAGACCTATGCCACTTCACCCACCAGTTTTACTTGTTATTTGAGACAGAGTTTCACTGAGTTACTTTAGAACTTGGGATCTTCCTGCCTCTGCCGCCAAAGCAGCTGGGATTACAGGAGTGTGGCACCACGCTAGATACACTCTGATCTTCATGGTGATACAGTATCCCAAGGCCGGGAGTGGGGGGGGTCCTCACTTGCCAACCTCTTGTGATGGGCATTTGGGGTATAGCCAGACTTCCACTGCCATAGCCAGCTCCCTGTGCCCTTTACAAATCCTGCCGTGAGAAGCTTTTCATTGTAATACGGCTGGGTCAGAGATGCATAGCTAATATCGTTCTATGCACTGATATGCTCCAAAAAGAGCACCCAGGAAGATGACATGACCGTACATCCGTACTGCCACATTTCGTTAAAATAAATAAGCTCCTGACATCAGTTTTGCAAGATTCTACCTGACTGCAGTTTCCATGTGTTTTGTCGCTAGAGACAGGGTCTGGTTGTGCAGCTGCTCTCTCTATTGCTCACATCTTTGCTTTTGTCCTATTGTTTTCTTTTGTATAAATCTGAATTCTTCTGCATTCTGAAATCACCATTTGTCCATAACTTTAGACCATGTGTCTGTTGCATCATCAGTCAAATGTTATTGGTTGATAAGAGCTCTTTACATGTGAAGAAAAAACAGCCTTTAAAAAAAAACAGCATTTCATCATGTATCCCTGATGGCCCTGGAACTCACGGAGATTCGCCTGCCTACTACACAGAGTGCAGGGATTAAAGGCAAGCACCACTACCACCTGTCCTAGAAGCAGTTTCTGTGATCTGACTACAGACTGTACATGTTGTTTCTTTTTGTTTTCCTCTGCAGCATGTTTTTGTAGCTGAGCATATCTTGCATGATTTGTATATTTTCTAGAACACTTAGAAAGATTGCCAACGGGGTCCAGAATCTCTGCCGGTTTGTGACCCTGCAGGGGAAGCCCACAGGCGTGCAGGTGACTCCAGCAGGGGCGCTGTGACTGGGGAGGGCCAGGGGATGTGTGACCCTTTGGATTTAGAACAACTTCAGGGAATGATGGCTGAGCTGAAATGGGAGGAAGGAGCGGGTCTTGCAGGCAGAGAGAGGAATGGAAGAATGCTCCAATCAACTGGAGCGCTCAAAGCAGGCTGGGGACTGGGAGACTGGCTGCCATGTGCCCAGACAGACGCAAGACATACGCAGCTCTCTCCCTGGGGAGAGCAAGGCTCGCCTCACATGGGTCCTCTGTCTTTAGAAGAAGCCCAAGGCCTGGGAGGTCAGAGACAAGGAGAGAAGCCATGGAGAGCAGGACCTTGTCCACAGGGTACAAGTAGACTGTACTGGACCGGAGGACAAGAGAGAGAGGAACCAGGGCCACCCCACAGGCTGGAGGTGGAGAGAGAGCCTGCAGCAAAGGTCTGGACCCTGCCCATCCAGCTGTCCATCTGCCTCAGCCTCCCTGGGCCAAGTCCTGGGCTAGGATCCATGCCTCTTGTTACTTGACTACATAAAGAACCCCTTGAGATGACACTAACCAGCCCCAGGCAGCCAGAGCCACTGTCAGACAGGGACAAACTCCCACCCCCGGAGCTGGGAGGGGTCAAGGGAAGCCAAAGCCTTCATGGTGCTGACAGCACACCCTGCCCCCAGACTCCCACAGACACTAACACCAACCTGGGATCCTCTATTCAAAGCACCCCCTTCCTGCATGGCTGTCTCTCTTCCCCGCACTCCACCCCCCCCCCCCCGTTCCCTTTTCTGCATATTTCTGGCTCACTCCATGGCCACCTCTGCTTTGTGATTCTCTTCCTTTTCTTCTGATTTCCAGTGTGTGCACAGGGATGCAGATGGGGTCTCACGAAGGCCAGGCTGGCCTTGAATCCCTGATCCTCTCCCTCCATCTCCCAAGTGCCAGCGTTACAGGTGTGTGGCCCTCCACGCAGCCATCTTTCCTCCTCTGAGTCCCCCCTCCAAGCCTCCTCCATTGATGAGAACCGTTTGCACCCACCCACTTCTGGCAGGGGAGGGCGGGGGGAGCTGAGTGTCAGGCAGAGAAGGCTCTCAGGACCTACTCAGTACCACCTGGGGCTGACATAGCAACCAGCAATTTCAGGCTCTCTGGTGTGAGCTTCACCTCTTCCCTGTCCTTTCCTTTTCCATATCCAGGTGACTTTGGGGAGCCACGGCCTTCATTTGTGATCCATCCAGCAGAAGGCTCTGGACCTTTTTGGAGCTGGGACACGGACACCTGTCCTCACTGCAGAACACACTTCTGGGCCCCGGGTCAGCAAACAGCCTTCTGACCAACCTTATCGCTATGGATTTATGATTTAAATCAGGTGGACTTGCAGTTAATGGCCCATTCCTGCTGCAGTATTGGTACCCAAGAAGCTCTCCTCTCTCCTCATCAGATGCTGTCACAGAATGAGCCCCCCTTAGTCCACACTTGCAGAGTGGTATGAAAAGAAAAGCAGGGTACGGAACCCCAGAAAGGGCAGCGAGGGTGTGTGGAGGAAGCAGGCCAGAGGGAAAGACCGAGGGAGAAGGGAAAGCAGATGTCAGAAGACTTCTATGCCCCCCGCCCCATAGTTAAACAGCACATTCCAAGTCCTCCTGTTACCCTCATCCTCCCCTGGAGAAACTGAGGCCGGAAAAGACCCTGTAGATGACTGGGGACTGTCCAGGGGAGGTGTGCTGTCCCGTATGGTGACTTGGACTTTTTCTAGCACCCTCAAAGCCCAGGCTGCTCCTCTGGAGAGTTCCAGAGAAGGGCAGGAAGCCCCTCAGTTCTAATTTATGATTTCCTGACACTTCCTTCCCATGCCCGCCAGCTCCAGCTGGGTAAGAAGAGCAGCTCACTGAGCAGAAGTAACTGCAGGGCAGCTGCAGCCTGTGAGCCAAGTTCACCCAGCCAGCCAGCCAGCCAGAGTGCCTCCTTCCCCCAGCATGAGCGCGCGCGCGCGCGCGCACACACACACACACATACAGTCCTCCTTGACCAAAGGTACAAGCTGGCACCTTCCCCAGCCTGGATCTAGAAGCCCTTGCCTTTTGTCTGAGTAGACTTTGATGACAGATCTATGGAGCCTGAACTCTTGGGGCTGTGGTATGAATCAGACTTGCCAGGGCCAAATCCTGCCCTGCTGCTGGGGACAGGACCTCACTGCACCCTGAACTAGGAGAATGTCTCACGGGACAAAGCGGGGTCAGGGGCAGTCCCAAGCTGAGGTCCAGATGGAATTCCCAAGGGAAAGAGGCCATGGCCCAGGTTTGTTTGGAAGAAAAGCATTTCCTGTTTGGGCAATGCTGGGTGGATGGTTTGTCCCCACACCCCACAGCCAGCCCCAGGAGGTCCATATGTGTGTCCCCTATGGTCCCAGTGTGTGGATTCAGGTCCCTGCACGTCTGCATGTGCTCCGTCCTCTTCAGTCCAGATGGGAGCCCAAGTTTGTGCCAAGTTCCCTCACCCCAAAGAAGCCTCCTCCTGTGGGACTTGGCTGGAGGACGTAATAGCATTTGGTCCTTAGCACAAGGCTCTACCCCCCACTCTCCAGCAGCCCTGAGTCCTATACCTGGGCACAAATTGCTGACTCCCAGGTTGCAGAAGCTTGGGCAGAGACAGAGCAGGCAAACTGCTTAGCGCCACCTGGGGTGGACTGGGGGCACGGCGGGAGTTGACATTGTTGCTGGGAGTTAGGATCTGGCATTGGCAAGTGAGGAGACCGGGCTTCTGGGGGGAGGCTTCAACCTGAGACTTCGAGTCAGCAGCCCTCCCAGCCCTCCTCAGTGAACATGGAAACCTCCACTAAACCAAAAGCCCCTCCCTGGAAATACATCCTGCCTTTCTGCACCTCTGTAGAGAGAACCAGAAAGCCCACTGTTGACGGTCACATCAGCTTCCAAGCCCTCGCCACCTCAGGGAAACTAAAGCCAGGTCATTTTCTCAGAAGGGGGGAAACACGGCTTGGGTCACACGGCTCTCAGTGGGCGCAGAACAGCCTGGTTGTGTTATAAATCAATATTACAGACTATGGCGTTCTGGCCTCAGTAAGTCAGGCCCTGTCCTGGTGTGAAATGATCCAGAGATGCAGGGAGCATCTGAGTGTTCGGTGGGTCAGTTAAGGAATGTGGGTGTCCTAACTTACAGGAGTGTCCAGACATACTGCTAATAGCTGCTGGGGCCTCTTGGTTGCCTCCTGCCAGGTAGGAAGCAGGGCAGCCAGCGTACTCTCCACAGTGTCCCTGGGGTGATGGAGGATCCTGGCGACAGGGACCTCAGACAGACCTAGGCCCCACAGTGGGACAAGCATATAGAGGTGGAATTAAGTTGCTGATCTGCTGTGACAAAAACAGGGCTAACTTTGGGGATATAGTTAAGGTTATAGTTTCAATTCCCAATACTGTGCAAAACGAGACAAACAACTCCCCCAAGGCCTAGCCAGTGAGGCACAGGATTGAGTGATTTAGTGTCAAAAGACCGCGCACACCAAGTGCCAGTGACCTCAGTGAAGGAGACAGACATCCCTAAGGGGCCAAGTTAGGCCCATGGTCATGTCCTTGGAAGAGGCTGGGAGGGCATGAGAAGTAGTGACATCATAATCCAGCCCAAAGACCTAAAAGGACCAACCAGGAAACTCAGGTTCAGACACCAGTGTGGCCAGAACCGTCAAGAGACAAGGTCTGAACTCAGCACCTACTATCTGGCCCTTTGGAGACAGGGGTGGGGCTTTGTCTTCTTTATAAGGAGAGACCCCATCTCAGAAAACAAAATGAAACAAAACATACTACATATACACACATACATCATACAAATACATGTGTACACAAACATGACGTGCATACAAGCATCCCACATGTACACAAACATACATGCATACACATGCCCACCACACAAACACATACATTGCACATTCAAATATGGCATACGTAAGCAACACTGCCCATGCACGCATACACATCATGCATACACACACAGATCCAGCACATACATGTATATAACACCATGCATGCACACAGCATCATGCCTAAATACAAACATCCTATCATGTGCTCACACAAACACACACCTGCTATGCCTCATGGAACATGCTTGAGTCTCACCCATACCCTCTACTCTCAGCCAGTCCTTACAAAATGGGAAACTGAGGCCCACACTAATGCTGACTATGTATGTGCTTAAGTGACCCCAACACTGAGCTGCGGCCATTGGGGCCCTAAAACCGACTCTGCCAGTCAATGTCAGAGTGTTCGCTCTGGGTAGGTGACATCTCTCTGAGTCTTAGTGTCTCCATCTGTAAAACAGAGACAAGAGTGAACACTGCACTTAGGGGGCTCCCAGAGAGTGCCCAGGCCTTGGGTTTCTTATCTGTAACTTGGACAACTTTGCCGGCCCAGCACGGAGTGATGAAAAGCTCCAGTCGGGGCAGGATATGCGGGGTGAGATGCCCGGGACAATGGCACAGCTCAGGAAGCTTTTGTTGGGTCGATGGGCGGATCCTGCATGTTTCGGGAACCGGGTTCCTCAAAGATGTCAGAGCGGTGTGCCTCCGGGCGTGATTACTCAGGAGTGGTGGGTTCGGGTCTTGGCAGCTTGGGGGGACCGCGGCCAGAGCCTTGGTTTCCCGGTCTGTGGCGCAGGTGGGCACCTGGAGGGCGTCCTGGCGGGGGCGCGGGCGGCTTCCGGGTTGGCGGGGGCGGGGGGCGAGGGGCGGGCGAAGCCTAGCGCCCCCGCCCTGCTCAGCCCGGAACCGGCTCTGCGCGACCGCGGCAGCGGCAGGGACGACAGCATGGGCGGTCCGCGGGCCTGGACACTGCTCTGCCTCGGGCTCCTGCTCCCGGGAGGCGGCGCCGCGTGGAGCGTCCCGGGCGCCCGGTTCTCGGGTCGCAGGTAAGTCTCCCCTAGATCTGTGCAATCCCGGGACTGGGGCAGGGAACTGGACCCCAGCTCTGTGTAACCCCGAGCCTGGGAGCAACCCCGAGCCTGGGACAGGGACCCGACCCCAGCTCCAAACAATCCCGGGACTGGGACAGGGAACAGGACTCCAGCTCCTTGCAACGCTGGAACTGGGACAGAGACCTGACCTCAATTCCGTGCAAACCCGGGACTGGTACAGGAACCCGACCCCAGCCAGCTCCTTGCAACACCGGGACTGGGACGCGGACCTGACCTCAATTCCGTGCAATCCCGTACTGGAGCAAGGAACCTGTCTCCCACATTGGTGGCAGTCTGGGACTGGAGCAGGGGCTCCTTCTCTCATCCCCATACCATAAGTGTGGGGGCGGAGACCTAGGCGCCCGGTGCTCTGGAGAACCCGCTCACCTACCCATGTATGAAAGGACAGACAGCCTCCCCTACTCCTCCCCTGAGATCCCAGAGCCCCCAGAAGATAAACCCATGGCACTGTAACCAAAGCCCCTCAGGACTTCCGTGGGCCTGGCCCTTCAGGGATCCCCTCCCCTTTTCCCTGTTGCTTACTTTTTTTTAGTGCCCCAGCTATTTATTTCGCTTGGAGGAAGGACTGGGGTGGAGTCTGCACAGTGGGTCAGTGTCAGAGGCTCCCCTGGGACCTGGCATTTGGTTGGAACTCCAGCAGCCTGTGACTCTCTGCCGGCTTTTGTGGAGTGTTTCCCAGGACAGGGTCCTGTGGGGCCTTTTCTAGAGGGTGTCTTTCAGGACTGAAGAATGAAGGAAAACCTGCCCCCATTCAATAGAGGAGCAAACTGAGGCCGGTGATAGCCAAGATCGGGCCATGAGTGAAAAAGCTGGGATTCTCATCTCCCCCTGGGCTTGATGGCAGAATTTGAACCTGCCCTGGCCCCTGCGCGGCCTGCGGTCCCTGCTTCTGTCTCCGGGACAGACAATGTGGACTAGCCGGGCCTCTTGGTCCTTTCAGCCCATTCACTGGCCCCGACCCCGGCCCCGGCCCCCTGCGGCCTCGGTCTTTCATTCTTTTCAGAAATCCCCCTTTCTCAGTGGTCAGAGGCCAGCAGGCCCCGGGGAGCGAGCGAAAGCAGGGGCAGAAGAAGGGCAGGTAGCCCTCTGAGATAGGGACAGCCGTGTGGCAGATGTCACAGCACCACCTACAGTGTGCCAGCCACAGCTGGTTTGGGTTGGCCCTCTTCCTACTTCTGATGCCTCTAGAACCTTCCCCAACTGCCATCCGAGGCTCCTTCTCTTTTAGAGAAACAGAGGTACAGAGATGACCCGTCCCAGCCCGTACAGCGAGCCCCCAGAATCAGATGCTGACTTGAGAGGGACTAGGAATGTGGGCTTCCCAGGGTCAGATGGTGGAAGAGAAAGCGTATAAAGCGTATGGTCATATTCCCCACAGTCAGCCCAGAGCCGCAGGGTGTCCTGTGTGGGAGCTTTGCCTGTGGGCAGGACTCTGGCCTTCGCTGGGGTCTGTTCCTCCATCTCTGTACAGACTGCTGTCACAATGTCGGTGTCACAAAGCCTTTCCTGCTGTACTCTCACCCCATTTATAGACATAGGGACAGACCATGGTCATGAGCCTCAGTTTCCTTTTTCGCTGTTCTTGTGTTTGAAGGTCTGTTCTGAGAGTGAAAACCAGTGCCGGCCACGTATGTGGATCCCCACTGTGCCCCATTTTAAGTAGGGTAGGGACCTCAAACTGGAGTTAACTGAGGTCCTCGGCTGCCAGGGCCTCCCCCCAATGGCCCTGTCCCAGCATCTTGGAGACAGCATGGGGATGTCGCGCCCCATCAGCCCTCCCTTCACTCCCAGCCAGGCGCCCCAGGCACCCCTTGGCAGCTGAGGGACTGAAGGCAGAAAAGAAGCTTTGTGCCTGAGGAGGGGGTGGCCTGGGAAGGCATCCAAAGGGCCACCCCCAACCCCAGGAATGTGGTGAGACTTCGGGCCCCCTACAGCTAGGGTGCCCAGGGGCTGTGCAGAGCCACCTTGGAACATGTCGTTGCTGCCAGCCCATATCCCCTACCATGTAGGATTGCTTTCTGCCCCTGTGACATCCCTCCCAGCCTCAGTCCCGTTTCTCCGAATGGCTCCAGCCATTCACAGATGCCAGTTCTATGCCCACATGGCTAATCCCAGGCAGGTGCCTTCTCTCAGGCCCTCAGTTTCCCTCTATGTAAAGCCTGTGGAACCTTGTGAAGACAGCATGATGCTGGTGTCCTGGCCCCTTCCTACTAGGCTGTCATCAGCCACGGCTGACTGTGTCACCTCAGGCCAGGAAGAACCGTCTCCAAAGGTAGGGCTCACGGAGCACTTTGCAGGGAGGCTGCTCTGCCCTCCCCATTTGCAGATGGGCATAGCAAGGTCTGAGCCAGTCAGGACCATGTCCCAGGGTCACTGACAGCTGTAGGAAACTACATCACAGGACTGGAGCTGCACCCTGGTGCGGTTCTGGTTCTGGCTCTTGTCACCCCACCCCCACCGGCCTGTCTCAGTTCTTTCCTCTCCTTTTCAAAACGGCCCTTGGCCCCTGGCCCGCTTGGCTGCCTTCTGCAATTAGTTCCTATCGCTGTTCCGGATCGCAGCCCTGGGCCCTGAGGAGACAAAGTCCCCTGGGCCGCTACATGCAGGGAGTGGAGGGTGGGTGAGTAGGTCCACTGGGAGGACCGCCGGGAGGACCATTGGGAGGATCGCTGGGACCAGGATGAGCTGGTTTGGCCTGGTTTTTTTGCCCCTCTCAGTGGCCTCTGGAGGTACTGGAGGTGCTGGGTGGGCAGAAGTGGAGGACCAGGAAGGGATGTGTTGTCTCCTCCCAGCCTTTCCCGTGACCACCTCTCAGCCTCACCTGGCCCCTGGGCACCTCACATTGGCCACACCTCAGGGAAGGCAGTCTTCAGAGACGGCAGGGTGTCTGAATATTATTGCATCTGTCTCTGAAAGCCTTGGGTCTTGACTTCTCTGCCCAGGCTGCTGTGTTCTGTCATGCAGTCATTCAACAAACATCCCTGAGATGAATTCTGTATGGACTTGGTCCTTTGCCTATGCCCTCATCTCATGGGAGAGAATATAGCTCAGGGCTATTGTGCGTGGCTGAGGAGACCTCAGTCTTGGCTGGACCTTGAAGGGACCTTAAAGGAGTGGAGCTCTGCAAATAGATCCTAAACAACAGAAATGGAATAGGGCAGCCTGGCCAGTGAGTGCTCAGTAGATGTGAGCAGCACAGAGGATGGAAGGAACAGGGCTTGTAGGACAATGGGGAGTCATGGTGGACTTTGAGTTCCATGGCAAGCAGAGACCGTATTCAATACATGCTTTGCAAAAAGCTTACAGGGACCACTGAGATGGCTCAGCAGGTAGAGGTGCTTGCCACCAAGCCTGATGACCAGAGTTCAATTCCAAGGTCTCACATTAAAGAACAAACTGACTCCCACAAGTTGGCCTCTGACCTCCATACACACACTTTGGCATACACACAGATGCATGCATATGAACACACACATGCATATGCATACAATATGCTTGCACATGCGCACACAAATGTACGTGCACATACATGCATACACATACATACTTACATGCACACATACATGCATAGGAATGCATACAATTATACACACACACACACACACATGCTTACGCCCACAAATAAGATGTAAAAAACCAAGTCAAGGGGCTGGAGAAATGGCTCAGTGGTTAAGAGCATTGCCTGTTCTTCCAAAGGTCCTGAGTTCAATTCCCAGCAACCACATGATGGCTCACAACCATCTGAAATGAGATCTGATGCCCTTTTCTGGCCTGCAGGCAGACACACAGACAGAATATTGTATACATAATAAATAAAAAAAAAAACCAAGTCAAACCTCCTGCTATGCTTGGAAGTGGATGAGGTTGGAGCTTGGGCTTATGCTCCATCAGGTGGAGGAGGCAGCTGCTGCCGACCTTGCACTCCTTCTGGCTTGAGTATCCCTTTCTGTATAAAATGTCTGGTCAGCTACTGGCTCCAAGTGTCCTACACAGGGGATTCAGGCAGAGTTTGGCATGTGGCAAATAACTGGGAACACTGTGAGTCTCCATAGTTCTCAGACTGCCCCTGCCTCATTCAGTGCTGGGGGTGGGGGGGCGGCTATTCTCACGCATGTAGAGCATAGCTGGGTGTGCCGTGTGCCCAGAAGCTCAAATGCATGTGAGCCCTGCTGGGCCTGCCTCTGCCAGTTTGTGTGTGTGTGTGTGCACGGGTGTGCATGGTGAGACTATATGACACTGTCTGTGTGGAAACATACAGAGGACATGATCTTAGACTGTCCACAGTGTGTGTGTGTGTGTGTATGTGTGTGTATATGTATGTGTATGTGTGTGCGTCACACATGTGTAGAAGTCAGAGGACAACTTTGGAGAGTTGGTTTTCCCCTTCTACCCTCACGTGGGTTCCAAGGATTCAACATCAGGCATTTGCAGCTGAGCCATTTGCCATTTTATTTTATTTTTCTGAGGTGGGAGTCTTGCATTGTCACCTGGGCTAGGCCAGCCGATCCTCAACCTCAGCCTCCAGAGCACAGACAATGCAGGTCAAGCCACCACACCTGTCTAAGGGGTGCCGTGAATGGAGCCAACCATGTTTCTCTTTTGTTTCCTCTCTCTTCCTGATGCTCAGAACCTGCTGTGGTTAATCCTCCATTCCCTACCTCCCTTAACATGTAGGGTTAGGTCGCTGGTTTGTGCTTGTCCCCATCTGTGGATGCCATGTGAGAGGTCAGGTACTGCCTCACTGATGCTAGTGTCCCCTCTGTGAGACAGCTAGGATACAATGCTCTAAGCACAGATGACTGACCCATCAGGATGCCGAATTGCACACACTGGGTTTACTATATGCTATGGGTATTTAAATGGTTCTCTACTAAGCCAGAAAGACGTCCTTCCATTTTAGAGAGGAAACTGAGATCCTGGGAAGAGAAGACAACATGTCACCAAGCTGGGGGCACAGAGTCAGATTTGAGCCCAAGAATGTAGCTGGCCATGCCTGGCCTTTGATTCCAGAGTCATTGGTTCTCATCTGCTCTGTGTGTTGGTTGAGACATGGTTTGTGGCTCTGTGAAGGCCTCAGCCTGGGAAGCTGCTGACCTTGGGCTCAAGGCCGTGAAGAGTAGTCTGCAGGGAAGACAGCCCAGACTGAGAAAGGCCACCTGACACCATCTCCTCCTTCCTGAGCCCCAACAAATTACTCTAGGCTCCTGACCCCAGGCTAGGCTGAGGGCTACTGAGCACCTGGAATGTCCCTGTCCCCTCCCTGCACCCTTCCAGCAGTCCCCACCCCCACTCAGCTGCCCTAGCTCCACTCCACCTACACGGAAGAGAAAGCTTCAGTCTGTGAGGCCCTCATCCTCTGGGCCTCCCTGGAACCAGCCAAGGGGAGGGAGGCCCAGGGAAGGGACAGCTGATGGATGGGATGGTCAGGCTTGACAGGAGCAAGAAAAGTGAGAGTCATCACAATGCTGGGCATGGTTCAAACCTGGCACTAGTTTGAGCGGCTATAAGACCATGGCAGAAGGCTAGGCCTCAGCAGGCTAACCTGAGAACCGGCTGTCACACACAGTCCAAAGCTAAAGAACAAGTGCCCTTCCAGGCAGCGGGAGCTTGGAAAATGGCACATGCCTGTGGTCCCAGAGTTAGGAGGCAGAGGCAGGAGGATTGTTGAGACCAGCCTGGGATACTTAATGAGAGCCTGTCGTAAATAAACAAAGAAAAACAAAGTGGAGGGAGAGAGCCCTCGCCCAGCTTCGGTGCAGGAGTCCCTGTGTGTGCTCACCCTTAAGATAAGCCATGCTTGTCAAACAGCCTCTGGGGCCGAAGTGCTGTCCGTCTCAGACCCTGATTGGAGCCTGCTTGTGACAATTCTTCCTTCGCTTGAGTTCTTACACCCTGATGTAAGGGCCACTTCCCACATGGGGAGGCTGAGGTTCTGGAGTCTCCAGTGTTCTCTGTGGGTGGTTGTTGGCCTCAGTGCCAGCTGACCCCAGAGTTTGCCTCTTAACCCCTGACTGGAAATGGTTTTCCTAAGAAACAGGTGAAGATTCAATAACTTTGAAAAGGTATGCTTCTTTCTAAAAGGCTTCAACAGGCAGCAGGGGATGGGGAGGGGCAGTAACTCAATGTTAGAGACCAGAAGTGAGGCAGAGCCCTGATGATCATGCCCTGCTCCATCTTGCCCTGTAGCTCATTCCGAGGCCTCCTGGGAGCCCCTAGCATGGGAGCTATTAAGTTTTCTTATGAGCTAGAGGCTCTGTAGCTACCACACTTAAAAGACACAGAACCCAGGGGTCTCCCTACCTGGAGATCTGCGTGGAGTTCTGGGCCTGCCACTTGAACTTCCTTTCTGTGGGTCTGTCTTAGAAACTGGTGCTCCTACGTGGTGACCCGCACTGTCTCGTGCCATGTACAGAATGGCACCTACCTCCAGCGAGTGCTGCAGAACTGCCCGTGGCCCATGGGCTGCCCTGGGAGCAGGTGAGTGGCACTGTGGTGGGGAAGGAATGCTGGCTCTTCTCGTTGGGGCACAGCACGGGCTAAGGCCTGAGTGATTGCATGGAGTGCCCAGGAAGTCCGGGGGCCTCGGGATAGGTGAGACAAAGGCAGCATTGTGTAGGGGGAAACTTCAGGCCTCTGCATGGAGGGATCATGCTAGAGCTCTGAGCTGCACAGGAAGGAGCAGGCTAGTCCGTGGCCGTGGTGGTAAGTAAAGAGCTAAATCCAAGGGTGGAAGAGGAAGACGATGTCACCAGGAGAGCGGGAAAGCTGGTGGAAGGCTGAGCTAGCACTCCTGGCTTTTCTTTTCTTTCAGCTACAGGACGGTGGTGAGGCCCACATACAAAGTGATGTACAAGATAGTGACCGCCCGCGAATGGAGGTGCTGCCCTGGACATTCAGGGGTGACCTGTGAGGAAGGTAGGAAAGCCTGGGACCTGGGACCTGGGACCTGGGATCTGGGACAGTGAAGTACCTCCCATCCAGATGATGCCTTCTGTCCCATTCATGGTGACAGCTGGCCTCTTAGGCGCCCAGGTGACTTCACTCTTTTAAGTCATACCATCCCAAGGCCTTTCTTCTAACTTGTGTGAGCCAGCTTTTTCCATCACTAGAACAAAATACTTCATGCAATGCATTTACATAGCAAAAGGGTTTATTCTGGTTCACATTTGGAGCTTCCAGCCTGACTGGTTGGTTGGTCTTAGGGCTTTGGGCCTGTGGGAAGGAGTACATCTCATGGCTGATGCAGAAAAGACTGGATTGGGTGCTAGTGCCCCTGTAAGGGCACATTCTCAGTGGCTCAAAAGGCTCCTCCTGGGCCCCACCTCCTCTTTTAAAAATAGTTTTTGGTAGCCCAGGTAAGTCTTGAACTTCTTTTTTTCGGGGGCGGGGGAGTTCGAGACAGGGTTTCTCAGTCTTCGAACTTGCTCTTTAGACCAGACTGGTCTCAAACTCACAGAGATCTGTCGCCTCTGCCTCCCGAATGCTGGAATTAAAGGCGTGCGCCACCACCACACAGATACTCTTGGACTTTTCTGTGTAGCCTCCTGACTCCACCTCTCGAGTACTGGGATTATAGGTATGTGCCACCATGCCTGGGTGCTTCATGCGTGTGGGGCAAACATTCTACCGACCGAGCTACATCCCCACCCCATGGACCCCGTCTTTCCAAGGTCCACTAATAGTGCTGCCCTGAGGACCAGTTTCAGCATCTCAGCTTGTGGGATGTTCAACATCCAAGCTCTGCACTGGGGAGACCCATCCAGATGTCCCCACAGGAAAGCAAAGCCTAGACCATTTATCTGAGCCAGCTAGGAAAGGGGGACAGTGATCCCCACCCTGTGGCAGAAGAGTCTAAGACCCTGCGAAGTCGTGGTGCCCAAAGCTACATGGCAGACTTGGAACTGAAATGCCATCTGCCTGGTTCTGTTGTCTTGGGTCTTTGGAGGTACAGTCATTTGTATTCCCCATGTGCAGAATGTGTCCCATCCAGAGGGACCCTTTCACACACTGCCCTTGTACGTGCTCAGCTTGGGGTGGCTCAGTGCTGGAGCCTGCATCTCCCCCTGGGCCTTCCTGCCTCCTGTGCTACTGCCTGCTTTACTGCATGGCTGAGCTCACAGCAGCAGGTGAGAGACAATCAAGAACTTCATTCCCAGGCTTGGCCCTATTGGGGAGGCGCTGGCCTTAGCGCAAACAGGGACATTGAAAGTGGGGCTCTGCCTCAGGGGAGTGAGGAGCTGAGTGAAGCCACCCCCAAATTCATCCGGGGGAACTGAAGGCAGAGAGGTGGGGTTGTAGGCCCAGGGTCCATTATGAGTGACATAGTGCTTGCTTAGCATATGCAAAGCTCTGGGTTCCATCCCTCACATGAGCTGACACAGGAGGAGATTTGCCAGTTCTGAGGCAGGGCTCTCAAGTGGAGCTGCAGAGAAATGGGGTGATCAGACGCCCCTGCTGGGGGGACCATGCAGTCAGTATGGGAGGGATAGAAGCCTGGACCAGTGCCTTCCCCACCCATGGAAGAGAAGATGGAAGGGCCCCAAGGGTAAAGGAAAGCCAGCTGCTAGGGGCAGCTGCCAAGGAGACCACAGGGGCACTGTGGCCAAACCCCAAGATGTGGGAGGTCGGGTGAGGCCTTATCAGACAATGGCTACTGTGTCCCTGGGGCCCTGGTGAGCAGGTGAGGATAGAGCAGATGTGGGGGCAGAGACTGCAGGCTGTGTGCCAGACCACTTCCAATGTCTCCCGCTGTCTCTGTGGGGCCTTCAGAGTCCCAGCCTGGGCACCAGGTACCCGGGGTTTCCTGGCCAGGCCAGCTTCATCACCCACTAGCTGTGGAACCTTTAGCTCAGAACTCCCCAGGCATTATGCAAGAGCCCCGGTCTGGAGGATTGCAGTCTGAGCACTGTGCCTGTTCAGAATGCGGAGTGGGGGGAAAGGGTATGGTGGTGCTCACCTTCAATCCCAGCACTTGGGAGGCAGAGGCAGGAGGATCTCTGAGTTCTAGGCCATCCAGGACCACATCGTGAGACCTTATCTCAAAACAAAACAAAAACAGAGTATGTGTGTGCGTCAGTAGAGGGCACCAGGCTGTCGGGTGCGCTCATGACAGCCTGGGCTTTCCATCCGAGCCTCAGGGTCCCCACCCGTGATAATGTTGAGTCTGAGAATGAAGTCTGTTTTCCCAGGTGTTCCTAGGGCGAGGTGGTGTGTCAGGCTTCACGGTGATCGGTGGGATAGGAGGGCTCTCCCACCTACAAGGCTAAGGAGAACAGAGGCCCGGTCCAAATATTCTGGAACTGTTCTGGGTGGGGAGTTGGGAGGTGTGGGGACATTGCTGGCTCGCCATGGGCTCTGCCCTTCCTCCCACAGCTGGATTTAGGCCATCTTCCCCCAGCTGCTTCCCCTGCTGTTGGCTGCTCCTGTGGCCATCCCATAGCTGTGACATGACCCTGGGTCCCAGAGCTTCATTTCCAGCTACAGAGGAAGGGAAACGTTGCCATTCCAGAATTTAAAAAAAAAAAAAAAAAAAAGAGAGAGTTGTGCCTGACGTTTTTCATATACTCCAAATAAATCTTTCTCTCCTCTCTGCAGCCTATGCTGGGGGTGACCATGGTGACCCAGCAGATACAGGGACCCATTTCCTCAGTCAGTGGCTCAGCAAGTGATTGTACCGGTGGGCTGGCTTCCTCACATATGGAAAGGGGACGTCCATGCTGTGACAGTAACATTGTTCATGACCACCATGAAGGTCCCATGTTAAGATGGGGATTGTGAGGCTCAGAAAGGAGAAAGGACCAGCCTGGGGTCACACAGCATATAAGAGCCAGGGTTGAGATTCACCCGTCTTTCGGTCCTTCCAGACTTTAGGAGGAGGCAATATGGCTAAAAATGACCTGGCTCAGGCTCTGCCTGGCCACCTACTTGTGGAAACAATGGAAGAGAAAGATCCAAAGCCAAAATATACTACACAGGCAGGGCAGGCAGAGAGCTGGCACAGTGCCAGGGCCTTGGCTGGAAGAGGGGCCAGTGCCTAAACCTGTGCAGAGGGTGGGACTGCCCTTCCCTTCCCTTTCACCCCGTAACTCTGTTGCAGGGCTCCCTGAAGACTTACTGTCCACCAGTCCCATAGTCCAGATGATAAAAACTAGGCTCAGAGAGGGTGTGGGTCTTGCACAAGGTCACACAGTACGTAAGTATTGTGACCCAGTTCTCTCCAATGGCATCCTGTCTCAGCCCCTCCTGCAATGACAGTGACATGGGGAAGGAAAGCCACCAACTGTCCTCTGCATCACCACAGTGAGGCTCAGAGAGGGGAAAGCCAGGCCAAGACGGCTCCAGAGTGAGGCTTGCGTTCTGCTGTAGCACAGCGAAGAAGACTCCCCGAGGAGCTTGATCAGACAAGTGGGGTGCCGTGAGGCTGGCCTTAGCACCCCAGACAGAAAGGTGGAGAAGCTGGGGCTCACCCTCCTCTGTTCATGGGTTCCCTAGAGACGTGTGGCCTCTGCTTCTCTTCATTGGTTCACTGCCTTCCAATATGTCTCTTTCCTAGAACCTCCACGGCCCCTGTCCCCCACGGTGGGGAACCAGAGGTGGACATTCACTTAAGAATCCACAGCCTCAAAGCCTCAGAGCAGATGTGAGACAGGGTGTGGCCTCTCCCTTCCAGGGCCCCTCAGCTTCTCCGCTCTCCAGAGCTGGTCACCTCCACATATGTCTGCCTGTGCCATCCAGGTGCCAGGTACAGAGCCAAGCCTCTGCTCTATAGGCTCAGAGTTCTGAGTGCTAAATATTCTGTCATCCCAACCGTTTCTACCACCCATCCACTCCCATTCCTGTCTAGAAGGCTTGGCCAGCCCCTCCTCCCTGCTAATCCAGCAGGCCACTGCTGTCCTACGTTCCCATAACACCCAGCTTCTTACGCACACACCCTTCACCCTGTGCCACACTGGCTTTCTCCCTGCACCTTGTGGCCTTGGCAGTGGCTAGCTGGTCTGCCTCTGACCACCTTGGTGCTCCGAGGGGAGGCTGACTAAGCTGACCCCACGGCCAATGTGATCCTTCAGCTCCAGTGCCTGGAACGGGCCTGGCAGAAAGTGAGCACATAATGAATGAACCCCACCCACCCTGACCAGGCCAGGAACGCAGCAAGCCTTCCCAGAGGCCCCCTCATTGGGCTGGAGGTTTCTTAGAGCTCAGAGCCCCAGCTCTGACCCCTAAGCCCTGACTTAGGCCACCGGCTGGCAGTCAGCAAATATTTACATCCGCAAAGTAAATTCACACAGGAGACATAACCCAGCGAGGAAGGCTGTGGCGATGCGGTCTGTGTGGTCACCAAGCCATGTGGGCCTGGGGGTCAGATGTGAACCAGGAAGCCCCTCCCCCGGCTCTGCTCTATCTCAGGAAAAGTCAGAGGGTTGAAGGTGTCCAGAGACCCCCAAACTGCTTCTTCCTCATTTCCAGTTTGGGGAAGGGTTGGAACCCAGCCCACCTGGTCCTGCTGCGTGGACAGGGCAGAGATCTCCTCTCTGGGCCTTGGTGCTCTTCCGTGCCCTACTGTGTGGAAGGACACTGGTACAGGAAGGGAAACACGGGGCTAGAAACTGCAGAACACACCGGCCTCGGGGGTCAGCACACTGAGCGATGAGCACTTTAGCAGGGCATTGGCACCTGATCTGTTTAGGAGGCCTTCCTAGAGGAGGTGGCATAGGAACCATGGCTGTTGGAATTGGGGCAGGGGATGTATACATGCAGACAGTTGGGGACCTCCTGGATAGTGGGAAGTGCCCCAGAGTGAGTGGGATCTGGGGGTCTGGGACCAGCCTAGGGCCCTTCTAGTATACAATATGGGCCCGGAAGAGTCTTTCAAGGCAAGAAGGACCTCAACCATGAGCCTGCTTTAGCGTCTTTGACCAAACACCAACGGGAGTGATGGAATATCTTAACCATAGCAGGACATCTTCCTGCCCAACCCAAGCATCTTCACTAAGCTGTGTACACTAAAAGGCCCACAGCATGGCATGTCTCCAAAAGTATTTTATTTGCTTATCAGAGCTTTGGGAGGTTTGCCTGATTTCTGTGAACCCTAAATGAAAGCTCAATATTTTCTAGTCCTTTCTGAATTTTATTGTTTCCTTAAACATTTTTTCTCTGCTTTGTAGCTAGGTGTCTTAGTTGGGGTTTCTATTGCTGTGAAGAGACACCATGACCGTGGCAACTCTTATAAAGGAAACATTTAATTGGGGTGGCTGGCTCACAGTTCAGAGGTTCAGTCCATTATCATCACAGCAGGAAGCATGTCAGCATGCAGTCAGATGTGGTGCTGGAGTAGAAACTGAGAGTCCTGCATCTTGTAGGCAACAGGATGTCGACTGAGACCCTGGGTCATATCCTAAGCATAGGAAACCTCAAAGCTCACCCCACAGTGATGCACTTCCTCCAACAAGGCCATACCCACTCCAAAAAAGCCACACTTCCTAATAGTGCTACTCCCTATGAGATTGTGGAGGCCAGTCACATTTAAACGACCCCAGTGGGGATGGAACCTAAGGCCTTGCTTGTGCTAGGCCAGCAATCCTCCCCTGAACTAACCACACCCCTAGCCTTACACCCAGACGTTTTTCTCTTTTAGATTTACTTATTTTATGGGCTTTCTGCTTGCGTGTTTGTATGTGCCCACATCTCCTGGAGCTACAGATGTTTGTGAGCCATAATGTGGGTGCTGGGAACTGAACCAAGGGCCTCTTTAAGAACAAGCACTCTTAGCCACTGAGCCATCTCTCCAGCTCCAAAATAATATTTTAAAAACAAATTTTATAATCTGGTTGTGTGTGTGTGTGTGTGTGTGCATATGTGCGTGCATGCATGTGTACGCATGTACATAGGCACATGAGAATGCGGGTATCCAAAGAGACTAGAAGGGGGTGTCAGATCCCATGAAGCTGGAGTTATAGGCAGTTGTGATCCAAACAATGTGGGTGCTGGGAACCAAACTGGAGTCCTCTGAAGGAATAGCAAGCACTTTTTCTTCCTTCCTTCCTTTCTTCCTTCCTTCCTTCCTTCCTTCCTTTCTTTCTTTCTTTTTCTTTTTCCTTTTATTTTCTTTTCCTTTTGGGGGGGTTTGTTTTTGTTGTTGTTGTTTTCAAGACAGGTTTTCTCTGTGTAGCTTTGGAGTTTGGAGCCTGTCCTATCCTGGAACTTTCTCTGTAGACCAGGCTGACCTCAAACTCACAGAGAACTGCCTGCCTCTGCCTCTGCTGGGATTAAAGGCGTGCGCCACCGCCGCCCCGCAATAGCAAGCACTCTTAACCACAGCCAGTCTCCCCAGCCCCACCTAAACATTTTTGAGACTAGGTCTCTCTGTGCAGACCAGGCTGGCCTCAAATTCCTGGTCATCCTGACTCTGCCTCCTGAGTGTTGAGATTGCAGGTGCCCACCACAAGGTCCAACTGAACTTACTTTGCTAACTGGAATTCACAATCACTTTGAGCTACTCTATCTATACTGCTGCTCCAGGTATGTGTGTGCATGTACGTATGTGTGTGTGTACATGTATTTGTGTATACATGTATGTGTGTATGTGTATTTGTGTATATGTATATATATGTGTGTGTATGAATGTATATGTGGGGGGTGTCCAAATTATGTACATGTGTGTGGGTATGTGTATACATGTGTACATGTATGTGTACACATGTGGGAAAGCACACACGCTATATATATATATATATATATATATATATATATATATATATATAGAGAGAGAGAGAGAGAGAGAGAGAGAGAGAGAGAGAGAGGCTGGAACTTGACATTGGGTGTCTCCCTTACTCTCACTCTACTTTTCTTCTAAGACAGTGTCTACCGCTGGTGCTGGAGCTCGCTGACTCAGCTAGCCTGGCTGGCCGTACCATACCTTAGGGATCCTGCTTCCTCCCTCTGTCCCCCAGCACTGGGGTTAGGCATGTGGGACCACACGCAGTTTTTACATGGGGGCTAAGGATCGAACTCAGGTCCCCATGCTTGCACAGCAAGCACTTTCCAGACCGAGCCGTCCACAGCCCTTCTGTTCATTTTTCCAGTTCTTTCTGTCTCTGGGTTAAAGGTCCCAAACTGAATTGCTTGGAAAGTGATTTGCAGCTGCAGGTCCACTGATCAGTAGCTCAGACAGCCCGTGTGCCACTAGAGCATTTGTGAGCTCGTCCTCGGGACGGCCGTGTCCATCACCTGCACCATTTTGCCTGCTAGTGTGCTTGCTGGGAGCTTATGTTTTGCTTGCCTGAGGTATGAGTGTGTTTACGGACAAAAGTTTAATCAAGGAGCTTGCAGTCCTGCAGGGCTTGTAGGACTTTTCTTGGCAGATACAAGATGGAAAAGGTCCTTGTCCCAGTGAGCAGGAACTGAGGTCAAGGGACAGACAAGTGGTGGTCGTCTGGAGAGCTGCTCTAGTCAGTATGTCTTCGAGGGTGTGCCCACACCAAAAGTGCTGTGGGGATTCAGTGGGTGTGGCCATCGTGGTCTTGACCTCTTTTCTCACATTCTTACTCCTCCCACTCCTCAACTGGACATTGGGAGCTCAGCCCAGTGCTCCGCTGTGGATCTCTACGTCTGCTTCCATCAGTTGCTGAATGAAGGTCTATGATGATATTTAAGATAGTCATTAATCTGACTACAGGGCAAGGCCAGTTCAGGCACCCTCTCCTCTGTTGCTTAAGGTCTTAATTGGGGTCATCCTTGTGGATGCCTGGGTCCTGAGCTAATGGGCGCCCACCAACTCCGGTCTGACAGCGAGGGAACCAGCATAGGACCAAACATGGCTTTCTGAATGTGGGTGACAGTTGTATGACTGGGAAAGAATGTGGGGCCGCTGGCAGTGAGACCAGGATTTATCCCTATTGCGTGTTCTGGCTTTTTGGAACCCATTCCCTTGCTCAGCCTAGATATAGTGGGGAGGGCCTTGGTCCTGCTTCAAAGCAATGTGCTGGACTTTCCTGACTCCCCATGGGAAGCCTTACCCTCTCTGAGGATTGTGCGGGGGTGGGGGGGGGGATGTGGAGGGAGTGAGACGAAGGGAGGGAGTGGGAACTGGATTTGGCATGGTAAAATGAGAAGAGATACTTGGGTTTTTTTAAAAAATAAATTTTTAAATAAAAGAAGCTAACTATGGTGGTGCACACCTCTAATCCTAATGGTAAGGAGGATTAGGCAGTAGGAATAAAAATTTTAAGCCAGCCTGGGCTACATAGGGAGAATCTCCTCTAAAATCAGGAAATAAAGCTAAGCATGGTGACACCTGTAATCATGGCACCTGGGAGCTAGGCATGGTGACACCTGTAATCATGGCACCTGGGAGCTAGGCATGGTGGCACATGTAATCATGACACCTGGGAGCTAGCATGGTGGCACACACCTGTAATCATGGCACCTGGGAGCTAGGCATGGTGGCACACACCTGTAATCATGGCACCTGGGAGCTAGGCATGGTGGCACACACCTGTAATCATGGCACCTGGGAGCTAGCATGGTGGCACACACCTGTAATCATGGCACCTGGGAGGTGAAGACAGGAGGATCACAAATTCAAATTATTGACCACACAGTGAGTGCTAGGTCAGTGTAGGCTCTATGAGACATCACCCCCACACACACTGCAAAAGAAGAAGAAGAGGAGGAGGAAGAGGAGAAGGAGGAAGAGGAGGAAGAGAAAGGAAGAAAGAAAGGAAGGAAGGAAGAAAGAAAGAAAGAGAGAGAGAGAGAAATGAAAAGACAGACTGGTGCTGCTTTGGGTCTGTGTTTTGCAAAGAATAATCAAGTGGCATTTTGCATTCTCACCTGGAACAGAAAGATAAAGGGCTGCAAAGGGTTTGTCCCCTGCTGGATGCTAGCCTTTCCCGTCAGGTGGACATGCAGACAGTCCCAGCTTGGGTTGGGTCATGAACTGAAGAACAGAGGGAGGACCATGAGTCAGTCACTTCATCCCTCTGCCTCGGTTTTCCCCGTTTCACCATCCACTTGGCTGTTCCTGGGACCAGAGAAGGACGCCTGATTGCCCACCTGTTAGAACCATATGGTCCCAGTTTGTGGTGGTAAAACCAAAATAAGACATACGTGGGGTGCTTAGAATGTGCAGGAATGGATGCGCGTGCGTGCATGCATGTGTGCGTGCGTGTGTGTGTGTGTGCGTGTGCGTGTGTGTGCGTGTGCGTGTGTGTGTGTGTGTGTGTGTGTGCACTCACTAAACTCAAGTCAACTGCCGTCACTGCCTCTTTTAGAGCTGTGCTGAGCTTTGCAATGCACTGGGCACTTCATGCTGGAATCCGCTCTTTTCCGGCACTTCCATCTTTGCCACTGTCTTGACTGCAAACCCCGACTCCTGTATCCTGCAGGAGGCTCTTACACCCACCCCACCCCTGTACCTGAGCAAGTTGCAGGTCCCTGGGACTCTTAAGGAAGTTGCCTGAGCAAAAACTCCCATGTGCACACAGCAGAGCCAGGCAGCCTCCCTGCTGGGGGCTGGCCAGAGAGACCCGTCTGGTTTGGATTGCCGGCGCCTCTCATTCCCTGCCTCAACCCACAGCCCATGTCCAAACAGCCAGGCTGGTGCCTTATTTGGGTCTTGTCTCCCCCCAGGATGACACTTCATGGCCTTAAAAGGCAGGCACAGGGGGCTGAGGAGGGCAGTTAGCGTTGTCGGCTGGAGAGCCCTCCAGCTACGCCTTCCGCCTTGGCTTGGCCAGCCTGTCCCTCCAGCTGTGTGGAAACCCAGGCCCAAGAAACCAGACCAGCCAGGCTGGATAATCCTCAGGGTGTGAAGCGGGTAAACTCCTGGAATGGGCAGCCAGCCTCTCCCTGGCTTTCATTTAAAACATAGCACTTCAGTCTTTTCTTACTAAGTGGGGTCTGGAGAGCAAGCACAGCAACCGCGCAATCACTTATTGAGCACCTACTGTGTACCTGAGCCCTGTATATGTATGGCAGACCCTTTGCATGCGTCACTCTCTCCTGGCTTTGCCGAACAAGAAGAGAGGCCTCGCTGCTGCGTTTTACAGATGGGAGCATAGAGCAGGTCAGAGAGGGCAGATCACACAGGAATTGGGAGCTGGGCTTGTCTGTTAGCTCTACCCTCTCAGCTCCGTCATATACTGGTTCCCTGGGGAAACCTTCAGCTTATGTGTGGCCCCCACAGACAGCCCACCAAGCCATCCACCTTGTTAGGTCCTGCCTCCTTATCGCCATGTGACCCAGGGAAGTTACCCCACCTACCTGTGCTTCTCTGTACCTGAAGGGGAGCAGAGATGGTTGCTGGGGCAACGGCAGCATGATGAGCCAGGCTAGCTCAGGTCAGCAAACTCTTAGCCCACTGTCCCTCCATTGCAGGCTCTCCTGGCCTCCTGGAGCCTACATGGTCAGGCAGCAACATGCGACGGATGGCAGTACGGCCTACAGCGTTCTCAGGTGGGTCTGGGGCAGCCTCGTGGGGACTTCTGGGCTGGAGGAGACCAGAGTGGACCGAGGGGAGTGTGGTGATGGTCCCTGGAAGTCTGCTGGGTCCAGCAATAGAGGATCAAGGGTAACACTACTTTACCTCACCCCCCGCCCCCGACAGAGAGCCTCGAGGTGGGCCGTGTCCCTAGAGGGGAGTCTGAATTGGGCCAGCCACCCTGAGACTTGTGACCCTGGGCTTTTGTAGTTACAGCCCAACTCATCAGTTTCCTCTCTGTACTGGGGAGCCTGAGGCTTCAGCCAGATGCTTCCAAGCTTCACAGCTGCCCACGATGCCTTGTTCAGTCTACTCCCCTGAGCAGGACACGGAGGGTCAAGTGGTACCTTGCCCTGTCCAAAGTGCCATAGCCAGGAGTGGGCAGCACTGGGCCTGGCTGCTCTGAGCTGTGTGGGTTACTGTATTGGACACTCACTGAACCTTGTCCCAAACTCAGGTGCCTCCTGTTTGGCATTTGAGTAACACACAAGGCCATGGTGAGGACCAGAGTGGCCAGTTTGTACAGGCTTTGTTTTAAAAAAAAATGAACAGAGACGCTGGAGTGTGGCTCTGTGAGAGCCAGACAGTGGTACCTGTGAGGCCAGTAGCATCCGACTGTGGTCTGTTGATTCCCAGAGCTGGTAGCCCAGGTCCTACCCTACCCAGTAGGAAACAACAGGATTTCCTGCCTATGGCTTTAGTGTTGGCCATTTGGATGCTGAGACCACCAAACCGGGCCCCAGAGCCTGTGCTGGGAGAATTGTTCCATTCTGAAGGCTTCTCGAATAGAAAAAACCCTGAGGGGTGTAGGCCACCTGGGCCTGCAGTGACTCTGCAGCCCAGCCCCACACTGCTCCCCCATAGATTAGGGTTGTTAGGGTGAGGCCCCTAAGGGGACCTAGACCTCTAGCCTTAGCCCAGCCTTCCCCTCCCCACAGGTTGTCTCAACTGCAGCAAAGTGTCTGAGCTGACCGAGAGACTGAAGGTGCTGGAGGCCAAGGTGGGTGAGCAGTCCTCCATCTTGCCCTGGGCCTTGGAGACCTTGGCCCCCCCCACTCCTTCCTGTACCCCCATGCCCATCCTCTGAGCTTCCACCCTTGGGCAGTCATGGCCCTGCCCTGCCTGATGTCCCTCCAGCTCTTTGCCCTCTGCTCCTTGGTTGCCCTCGCCATGAAGCTACTGCCCAGTGCTACAGCCTGGCATACCCTCCAGGAGGCCCAGTTCCAGGCAGATAAATCAAGGCAAGGCCAAGCACAATGACAGCCCCTCCTGCCTCTCACCTTTGTCCTTTATCCTGCCCCTCCACACCATATACATAAATGAAAATGCCCATTACATATCTCAAGTTATCTCAAGAAGGGTTTTAAGGTTACAAAATGAGACAGTAAACACAGGGTCAGGAAAGCTCAGAAAATCTGGAGTACATGCCAGAAAACGGTTTACAGAGACTGCCTGTGTCCCGGAAAGAAAACCGGCAGCTTCTGAGACAGGGTCTTACCCTGTAGCCCTGGTTGGCCTGGAACTCCCTGTACAGAGCAAGCTGGGCTCCTCTTAGAGACCCACCTAACTTTTTAAATCATATGTTTGTTTGTTTATTGTGTGTATGTGGGGTTCTCTCCAGCCAACCTATGGGTCCATCAAGTCAGTGGCAGGACTTTACTCACTGAGTCGCTTTGCCATCCTTTTGGGGGTCATTTTCTTAAAGGCACTACAGATATTGCTGTGTGGTGCAGGCTGGTCTTGAACTACAGATCCTACTGTCTCTACCTCCTTAGCAACTGGGATTACAGCCATAAGCTGCCACCTTTTTAGAAAACTATATTTATTTATTTGTGTTTAGTGGGCATGTCAGAGTGCCGGTGTGTGTGTGTGTGTGTGTGTGTGTGTGTGTGTGTGTGTGTGTGTGGAGGGCAAAGGACAATTTGGTGGTGCTCTTTTCTTCTACTGTGTGGGTCCTGGGAATTGAACTTAGGGTGTTAGGGTTGGCTGCAGAAACTTTTCTCAGCTGAACCATCTCATTGGCCCTAAGCTACCACTTTTTTTAAAAAATTTATTTATTTTTTATTTTATGTATATTGGCATTCTGCTTACATGTCTATGTGAGGGTGTTGTATCTCCTGAAACAGGAGTTACAGATAGGTGTGAGCTGCCATGTGGGTGCTGGGAATTGAGCATGGGTCCTCTGGAAGAGCAGCCAGTGCTCTTAACCACTGAGCCATTTCTCCAGCCCTTTCCTTGGTTTTTCAAGACAGGGTTTCTCTGTGTAACCCTGACTGTCCTGGAACTCACTCTGTAGACCAGGCTGGCCTTGAACTCGCAGAGCTCCGCCTGCCTCTGCCTCCCGAGTGCTGGAATTAAAGGTGTGAGACACTACCACTGCCCTGCAGCCACCACGTTTTAATCATCTTTTTCTTCCAGGGTTTCTGGACATGCATGGATACACACTGTCTTTTCTCTATTATAGCCCTCCTCTGGGAACTTGTCCTGATCAGATGTGGAGAAGTTTAGTAAAGTGTTAGCTGTCATAGGGGAATCTGGAAGCCATATCACAGCAGGAGGAGCAGTTACATAATTAAAAACCACCCGTTGTGAGGACAGGCCACCGCCAGTGGTCATCTCTTCTTTTCCTGACCCATGGTCAGAAGCTTGGCATATTTGCAGAATCTTCTTTGTCCTCGGCCCTAATGTAGGTGTGTGTGTGGGGGGGGGGGGTCAGACACTCCCAGTTTCCCCTGCAAAATCTCAGTGGTACAGCACTTGCTTGGCATGCAGGAGGCAGTATGCCAGTCTTCAGCATGCACACGTGCGTGTACACACACATATGCACACAGCTCCTCCCGACCCCCTGTGGAACTTTAACAGAAGCAGGATACTATTATGGCCAGCAGATTCCATGATCACAGAGCTCAACTTGGGTGGCAGCAGCAGGACGGAATGACTGTTCCCCGGGGCATATTATGACGTGTGACACTTCTGATGACATTCTGGGCCCTTGTGAGCCCAAGGTCTCCACTCACAGCTGGATTCTGCTGGCTCCTTGGGCCTCCTGACCCCCAAGGCCAAGGCTGGACTGTCCCTCGTGAGTTCCTGGCACCCACCCATCTCTGTCTTCCTCCATAGGTAGCTGTTCTGAGTGTCACAGAGCGGACAGTGTCCTCAATCCCAGCTACCCCTAAGGACTCTGCCCTGCTTTGGGGTTCCCCACCTGCCCAGGGCAGCCCTGGAGATGGAGACCTGCAGGGTAAGGGGCACAGCAGGGTATAAACCCCCATGTGATAGTTTAGGTGGAGAAAATGCCCCCTCTGGTCCCTCAGGGCACTGGTCTTCCCAGCTCTCCAGTGGCCATGAGTGGAAGCCCCTGGGGATTCCTGACCACTGGAGTCTAGGAAGCAAACAGTCCCAGTTAAGGGAGGGAGACCTGGGATCTTCCCTCCCAGGCCCAGCAGGGATGCTGACCTCTGCCTAACTGCTCAACCCAGGGTTTACTAGGACCTAGTGGGAATGGGAGGGGTGCATGGCTACCTCAAGATAGTAGGGTCTGTCTGAAGACGGGGTGGGGTCAAATGCAACCACAGAGCTGCCAAGTTCATGGTCTTTTCTCTTCAGACAGAGTTGATCCTTGGGAGCTGCCTGGGCCCACTGGCCCCAAGGGAGACAGTGACAGTCAGGACCCAGTGAGGATGAGAGGCCCACCAGGTGAGTGCCCATGGGGCTGCCTCCCAAGCTTCTTTTTGTATTGTATTGGTGGGTTGGTTGGAGATTTTGGGTTTTTTTGTTGTTGTTGTTGTTGTTATCATTTGTTGTTGTTTTTGTGGTTTAAGACAGGGTCTCATTATGCCCTTTGGCTGGCCTGGAGCTTGCTATGTAGACCAGGCTGGACTTGAACTCAGAAAACCACCTTTCTTGGCTTCCCAAGTGGTAGGATTAAAGGCGGGTGCCCCCACGGCTGACTCTCTTCAACTTATGTAGACATCCCTCCTGCCGGGGGACTAGAGGATGCTTTCATTGGTGTCGTCAAAGTGGACAGACCTGGTCCTCTTTTTTATGTTTTATTTATTCATTCATTAGCTAATGGGCATATGATTTCTAGTTTTGACTACTGTATATAATACTACTATGAGCATTGAGGATACATTTTTTCTTGTGAACAACAAAAATTGTTCTGCTCTCCTGGGTATATCCAGCACAGAAATTGCAGTGTCCTCTGGGAACTCCCAGTCAGGCCTGGTCCTCTTCCCTGGCCCCTGCTCACCAGCCCTGCAGTGATGCCTGTTCATTCTTGGGCTGTGAAACTGTCTTGGTCCACTTGACTCCTGCACTCTACTCAGCAGACCCTGAACTGGGTACTGGGTGGAACTGGCCCAGTCTTTGCCTCCAGGATCGGGGATAGCTAGGCAGATGAGAAATAACAGTGCCCGGCCCCTCTGACCAGGGTTCTTTGGAGGACACTGGGAGGTCTGGAAGCCCTCCAGGAGGGATCCCAGGACAGCCTGTCTGAGACAGAGGGCGCGATGCTGTGTTCCTTCATCCCTGTAACAGATGAACGACAAGGGCAGGCCTGCGTACCCCACTACCCCCGACGTCTTTATCCCGCCTCCCATAAGCCCATCCGTTCCTGTTCTTAACTGTAGGTCCACAGGGACCCCCAGGGCGCCCTGGCCAGACAGGAGCTGCCGGCATCCCTGGAGAGATGGGCCCTCCAGGACCTCCAGGACCTCCTGGGCCCCCAGGCCCCCCAGCCCCTGTTGGACCACCCCATGCCCATATCTCCCTGAATGGTAAGTCCCCCTGGGGTCCTGGGGGCTGAGGTGGGGTAACTAAATCGGAAGCAGCCATAACCCTGGTACCTGTGGCCATCCATCCTGTGTCACCTGCGTGCTGGACTTGCCCAGCTGTCACCCTGCTTAGCAGGTACTGCCAATCTCTGTTCACCAAAGGACACTGAGGCCAGGGAGGAATCGCATGCCCTGTTCACACACTGGGGAGATAGGGAGTGGTTTCAGACTCACCTGGCATTAGGCCCTCCCCATGCCTCAGAACTGGCTGCAGTCCAGCCCCTCGGGGTGCCGGGCAGCTCCAGGCCTAACTCAAGATTTAGACTCTGAGCTCCCAATGTCACAGCCCTGGGCCTGTTACTCAGGGTAGCTCCAGCCTCTTCCCCAACTGAATACCAGCATGGATCCCAGGCATCTCCTGCAGGTAGCCTGGCCTGACCTACCCGCATGCTGCCAGAGGTTGGAGCAAGGGAGTACACAGTGGCAATTTCAACTCCATCTGCTGCTGCTGCTGCTGCTGCTGCTGCTGCTGCTTCTTCTTCTTCTTCTTCTTCTTCTTCTTCTTCTTCTTCTTCTTCTTCTTCTTCTTCTTCTTCTTCTTCTCCTCCTCCTCCTCCTCCTCCTCCTCCTCCTCCTCCTCCTCCTCCTCCTCCTCCTCTTCCTCCTCCTTCTTCTAAGTTTTTTGAGACAAGGTTTCTCTGCATAGCCCTGGCTGTCCTGGAACTCACTCTGTAGACCAGGATGGCCTAGAACTCACAGAGATCCACCTGCCTCTGCCTCCCGAGTGCTGGGATAAAGGCGTGCGCGCACACCGCCCTGCTCGTCTTTGGCGAGTGACTGGGTACCATTCCTCATTCGCTCTCTCACGTCAGCACTGCTCCACCTCACCTTCTTTGTCTTTGCTCCTAGCCTCAGTGTCCTGTTCCTATCGTGTGCAGGCAACAATGCCAGGCTTCTGGGGCCCCATGATCCTCGATGCACAGAAGCCTGAAACACAGTAGGCAGCTGGCAAAAGGCAGCTTCCACTCTCTCTCTCATTCAGCACAGGAGAGAGTCCTGGATGTCACTAACCAAACTGTGGTAGGGTTAGAACCCAGGTTCCCTTCCTCTCTGTACCTGGCAGCAGGTACTGGTGGCCCTGTCTGTGCTGCAGGCTGTCCTGTAGGGCAGTCACAGCCTATGTAGCAGAAGTGAGAGGCAATGGCTGATGGCCCGCCCACTCCCCAGCTCCACTCACTTGCTGTCTTTCCTCCGCCAGGAGATCCATTACTGTCTAACACCTTCACTGAGACTGGCAGCCACTGGCCCCAAGGACCCACTGGACCCCCAGGCCCTCCAGGCCCCCCAGGGCCCATGGGTAAGTGGAATCCAGGCCTGGGGTAAGGGTGGGGTTGGTAGAAAGGAGCAGGGCTGTGGCTATTATCAGATGGCGATTGGTGGAAACCTCCTTAGCCTTGTGGTCCATTCTGTTCCTGAAGACATCCTGCTTTATTCAGGTCCCCCCGGACTTCCTGGCCCCACGGGTGCCCCTGGGAGTCCTGGACACATGGTAAGTCATTATCCAGGTTCTATCATCCATGCGTAACTCCATTCTCCCGTCTGTTCATCCAGCCGTTCAGTGCATACTTTGATATGCAAAGTGCTTGCCATAAATCTTCTTAACTCAGTTCACCCAACAAGAAGCACTATTATCCCTCGAGGTGGAGGAAAGGGGAGGGGAATTCTTCAGGCTGCAGCCGGCACATGGGGTGGGGATGTCTGACCTGCCTGCTGTGCACTGGGCATACTATGAGGCCTGGGCGAAGCTGGGGCTTCCCTTCCCATTTCATCGTCCCCATCTCCTGTCTCCTCATCCTACCTACCCCAGCACAAGACTGAGGCCCTGTCTTATTGTTCAGGGAACCCCGGGCTCTTCTGGACCCAAAGGACCCTCTGGCCACCCAGGAGAGAAAGGCGAGAGAGTGAGTACACCAGTGACCTCAGTGGGGGATTCTGGGGAGTCTGCGGGGTCCTGGATGATAGCTGCCATCAGCTAACTTAATTCTGTCCCCCTCTTATATAGGGACTGCCTGGGGAACCTGGCCCCCAAGGGTTAATGGGGTTGCCGGTAAGTGATGCACTCTCCCTACCCGTCCCTCCAGAACCCCATCATCCCAGGCTCCTGAACCCAGAGCACCTGACTCCCCTGTGGGATTCAGAGCTCCTTCCATTAGTGCCTGCCCCTTTTAATCTGTCTGCTGTGGCTCTATATGCATTTCTTTCTCTACATGACTCTTCAGCTCTGTATTTCTCTCTTTTCTCTTTTCTTTCCTTTTTATGGCTTTCCCTTTTTTATTTTTTGGCTTTTCAAGACAGGGTTTTTCTTTGTAACAGCCAGCTTTGGGCTGTTACAAAGAACAAAAAACTTGCTTTGTTGACCAGGCTGGCCTCAAACTCAGAAATCTGCCTACCTCTGCTTCCTGAGTGCTGGGATTAAAGGCGTGAGCCACCACCACCTGGCTTATAGTTCTCTTTCCTTTTCCATCTCTGAATGTAGATTTGTCTATTTCTCTCCTTAATGTAGCCAATTTTTGCTTTATGTGTTTTGAATCTTTGTCGTTAAGCAGACACATGTTTAGGATTTCAGCGCTGCCTTTGCCTTTGTGGAATTGGTACTTACATCTCTAGAATGCTCATCCTGAGTTCGGTTCTGTTGTCTGTTGGAGTCGCCACAACAGTGCTGTAATGCTTGCTGTCTCTGCATGTTGGTGCCAATGTATTCAAAGTACATCTCTTGTAAATTACATGAGTCTTGCATTTTTCAGAGTCTGCCATTTAGTTCATTAATGTTTTCATCATCTGCATAATTCTCGACAGAGTTCTGTTTAAGTCACCATCTACTGCTGATATCTGTTTATCTGCTCTTTCCTTCTGCTCCTCTCCTTGTCTTCTTCTTCTTTTTTTTTTTTTTTTTTTTTTTTTTTTGGTTTTTCGAGACAGGGTTTCTCTGTAGCTTTGGAGCCTGTCCTGGAACTAGCTCTTGTAGACCAGGCTGGCCTCGAACTCACAGAGATCCGCCTGCCTCTGCCTCCCGAGTGCTGGGATTAAAGGCGTGCGCCACCACCGCCCGGCTCCTTGTCTTCTTTTGCAGTTAGTCACTGCTCTGCTTCTGAGCCGCGAACTCACTTGCCTCCCTCTGGATAGAGTACTTTGGGGTTTGTTGCTTCCACTGATAGCTCTGTAGCGAGCCCTGTTTCTGTTGGTTTGATCACAGTTGCTAAGAACAACACTGTCCCTTCCTTCGTCACATTTTACCTGAATTACATAATGCTTCAGTATGACACCAACTGTGAGTGTGTGTCCTGAATTACATAATGCTTCAGTATTACACCAACTGTGAGTGTGTGTCCCACACTGAAGTAGGTGCTCTACGTGTGCGCGGTCCTAGTCTCATCCTCTTTCTGCCCTGGCACAGCTCTATATTCTTCTACTTTCATTGTAAGCCCCACAACACCTTTTTGAGAATTGACCCCAGGGCATTGAGCAGCTTCATTAGCGGGCACCTATCCTGAAGCTACATACAGCCTCAGGCCCATGCAATCGGCATCTCCGTCGTCATCATCATTTCAAAGTCAGTTAGCGTTAAAAAAAAAAAGATAGCCAGGCAGTGATGGCACACATCTTTAATCCCTGCACTAAGTAGGCAGGGGCAGGTGGATCTTTGTGAGTTCGAGGCCAGCCTGGTCTACAGAGAGAGTTCCAGGACAGCCAAGGCTACACAGAGAACCCCTGTCTTGAAAAAAATACAAATTTAAACACTGCACATTCTGCAGCTATGATTTGAAAAATTGTAATTTGAAAATACTACAAAAAACCCTCAAAATTCTGAACCCATATTGACCATGTACAGATTTTTAAAATCATTATTCACTTTTTTTCTGGTTCCTGGAGATCAAATTCAGAGCCGTGCACATGCTATGCAGGCAACCTTATCGCTGAGCTACATCCCGAGCCATCTTTTTATTAAGATTTATATTTATTTTTGTGTATATGCATGTGAGCGTTTACCACTGCTGGTGGTGGGGTCCTTGGAGGCCAGAAGAGGGTGTCCTATGTCCTGGAGATGGAGGTGGTCTGAGCCACCCAACATGGGTACAGAGACCTGAACCTGGGACCTCTGGAAGAATAGCAAGTGCTCTTAACCACCGAACCATCTCTCCAGTCCCCACTCTACCCCATTTTGAGACAGGGTCTGACTGAACTGCTCATGCAAGCCAAGGTTCAAGGGCTTGAGATCTTACTGCTTCAGTGCTTTGAGTAGCAGGGATTCCTCACCGGGCTCTATTGTGCTAGTTCTTAAGCCGTACAGTGGTAAGCGTACAGCTGATGATACAGTATACGATACATTGGTATAAAGAATCTAGAGGCAGATGAACTCTTCTCTCCACCTGCAGGTGGCATACAAGACTAAGCCTTTCATTGAGGGATTTGAATGCCTGTGGGTTTTGGTACCCACAGGAGAATGAATTCCACGTGAATGCAGAGGGATGGCTGTAGTCTTTTTAGTTTTCTGATGCTATATCATTTCTAATGCTGTACTTTTCTGGAGATCCAGAGTTCTGTCTGTCCTAGTTAGCTTTCTGTTGCTGTGATACACGTCATAACCAAAAGCAGCTTGGAGAAGAGAGAAGGTTCGTTTAGCTTACAGGTTATAGTCCATCATTGAGGGAAGCTGGGGTGCAAGCTGAAGGCAGGAGCTAGAGCAGAGGGCATGACGGAATTTGATCTACTGGCTTGGTTACACTGGGACATGCTCAAGCCAGCTTTCTTATATAACCCAGAGCACTTGCTCAGGGGTGGCACTGCCTCTGGTGGACTGGGCCCTGTTAGCCGTCAGAATGCCCCACAGACATGCCACAGGCCAATCTGAATCATGCACTGTGTTCCCATGTTGAAGATAAAAATCAAACCATATACTACTGATAGCATTTCCTGTTAGCCTAAAGAACATCCTTTAGCTTTCCTAAACTTAGCTAAAACTATTTTTAGGGGATGGTGTGTTGCTCAGTGTTAGAGCTCTTGTCTGGCCCTGAGTTCAAACCATTGCAATAATTAATTAATTAATTAATTAATTAGAAAACTAGGCGTGCTGGCACATACCTATATTGCCAATGCATGGGAGGCCGAGGCCAAATGTTCAAGAGAACAGCTTGGTCTATATAGTAAGTTCCAGGCCAGCCTAGGCTACAAACCCTGTCTTAAAAAAACAAATAGGTGGGGCTGGAGAGTTGGCTCAGAGGTTAAGAGTATTGACTGCTCTTCCAGAGGACCTGGGTTCCATTCCCAGCCCCCACATGGCAGCTCACAACTGTCTGTAACTCCAGTTCCAAAGGACCTGACACCCTCACACAGACACCAATGCATAAAAAAACTTTAAAAAAAAAAACAGTTAGAAAAGCAAACAAGCCTGGCAGTTATAGCACACACCTTTAATCCCAGTACTCAGGAGGCAGAGACAGTCTGTGAGTTCAAGGTCAGCCTGGGCTGCAGAGGGAGTTCCAGGACAGGTTCCAAAACCACAAAGAAATCTTGTCTCAAAAAAAACAAAACAAAACAAAAACAATCAATCAATAGTAAGATACTTTACAGGGTTTCACTATGTCTGGCTGTCCTGGAACTCACTATGTAGACAAGGCTGGCTTTGAACTCGTAGACATTCACCTACTTCTGCCTCCAGAGTGCTGAGATTAAAGGCATGCACCACTATGCCTGGTTAAGGTACTCTTTATTGTAAAAGATATTTTTTGCTGGATATAAAATTATAGGTTGGATATAAATTATCATCTTGTACCATTTTAAAGGTAGTGATTGCTCTATGACCTTCTTGCCTATATAGTTTCTCACAATAAATTAGTTGTCACTATTCTCGCTCCCTTCCTTCCTCTCTCTCTCTCTCTCTCTCTCTCTCTCTCTCTCTCTCTCTCTCTCTCTCTCTCTCTCTCTCTCGTGTGTGTGTGTGTGTGTGTGTGTGTGTGTGTGACCCTTTGACTTTTAACATTTCTCTTTAGCCTTAGTTTTCAGTAGATGTGGCAGTGATGTGGCTAGGTGTGGTACGGTGTGGTATTCTTGTGTCTTACCTGCTCTGGGTTCCTTAAGATTCCTGGATCTGTGCAGTTTTGACTTGGCTCACCATTTCTATTTCTTCTGGTCATCTGTAAACAGGTGTAGTAACAATGTACGAGGGAATTGTGTAGGACTCTCTGCAGCCTTCACGGGCAGCAGGAGCCACAAGCCACAGGAGGCAAAAAGGCAGCTCTGTGCAACAGTAGCCGGTGCTGGTTCACACCCTGGGAGTTGCTTATTTTAGGTGTATTTAAACACTGCACAGCCTGGTGGAAACTATTCTGGGGATGGCTAGATACACACGTGACTACATAGAAACCCTTTGTGAAGTACATGTGACATCTTCCATAAAGCAGGTTCTGTAGATTGACCGACAACACAAGTCTATGAAAGTGGACCTGGAAAAGAGTCTGGTGTTAGAAGGTCTCGGCCACACAGACTGTGCAGAGGTCACCAGGCTAGACAGCAGGTCTGCTCCAGCCCTCTGGGTGGGAAATGGCTTTCATACTCCTTCCCTTGAGAGAACAACTCTCAGCTAACATTCCAGGTTCCCTACTACACATGTGTGAGCACAAAGGCCTCTGTGCCTCCTACATTCACACCCTCTCCGCTGTTGACAGCTCCTCTTTTACACTGGACGGACCTGCACTAACGAGGATCCCGTTCTTTCTTGGATTTGTTCACTCTGAGGGTTTGAAAGCTGTAACAGACATAACATCCATGCACTGCCACTCAGTCTGTGCACTGTCTGTTCATCCTTCATCCCTACCTGACTACCCACCACCTCTGATCTTTTTACTTGCTCCATAGTTTTGCCCCTTCTAGACCGTCCTGTCGTTAGACTCTTGCAGTATATAGCCCTTTTCCTGTGGCTCCTTTCACTTAGTAATACGGATTTCAATCTTTTCCTGTTTTTCTGTGACTTCTCAGTGTTGAATAACACTGTTGTCTAGTTGTATAATTTGTTCATCCATTTGCATGCTGAAGGATGCTTTGGTTGTCTCCAAGGTTTGGAAATTATGAATAATGCTGTATAGGCAGGTTTTTGTGGGGGCACAAAGTTTTTAGCTCATTTGGGTAAAAGACCGATGAGCATAATTGCTGGGCCACAGAGATTAGTTTTTAACAAATTGCCAGGGTTACATTGGGATGCAGCTCAGTTTGTAGAATTTGCTTGCCCAGCAGACACAAAGCTCTCAGGTTCCATCCCTAGCACCACATGAATTAGGCATGGTCGTGCACCCCTGTAATCCCTGCATTCAAGAGTTGGAGGCAGGAGGATCAGAAGTTCAAGATCATCCCCGCCTTCAGATTTCAAGGCCAGCATGGAATACACAAAACCCTGCCGAAAAAAAAACATCAGAAAAACTGCCAGTGTGTCTTTCAGGGTAGCTGTGCCGTTCCACCTTCTGTGTGAGTCGTTGTTCTGCTGCTGCGACGACCAAGACAACTTAAAAGACATTTTAATTTTTAATCTTGTGTGTGCGCATATGATGGAGACCAGAGGTCAATATCAGGCACCTTCTATTGCTTTCCATTCATTCATTCATTCATTCATTTGTTCGGTTTTGAGACAAAGTCTCTCATTGAAGCTGAGCTCAGATGGGCAAGCCTCGGGATCTTCCTGTCTCTGCGTTCCATTGAAGCTGAGCTCAGATGGGCAAGCCTCAGGATCTTCCTGTTTCTGCATTCCATTGAAGCTGAGTTCAGATGGGCAAGCCTCAGGATCTTCCTGTCATCTCTGCGTTCCAGTTCTAGGAGCAGGTACAAGCCACCATGCTCAGCCTGTCATGTGGTGCTGGAAGGCTAAACTAAAAATCTAAAAAATTAGATTTCCTTATTTTATTTTATGTGTATGAGTGATTTTCCTGTATTTATATGTATGTGCGCCACACCTGGTTCCTGCGGAGGTCAGGAGAGGTCACTGGATCCACAGGAACTGGAGTTACAGATGGCGGTGAGCCACCATGTGGGTGCTGGGAACCCAGCCTCAGAGTCCTCTAGAAGAGCAACAAGTGGGCTTAACTGCTGAGCCAACTCTCCAGCCCCATCTGGCCTCTTAGGATTTATTTTTATTATGTCTTTCTATTTAATGTGAGTATCTGCTTGATTGTTCAGTTTGTGAGGTTTGTTGAGTTTTTGTTTTGTTTTTTGAGACAGGGTTTCTCTGTGTCACCCTGGCTGTCTCGGAACTCACTCTGTACACCAGGCTGGCCTCGAACTTAAAGATCTGTCTGCCTCGACCTCCCAAGTGTTGGGAATAAAGATGTGCGCCACCACTGCCTGGCAATAAACGTTTTTGGTTTTGTATTTTTATAGCACCCAGGACCACCAGACCAGGGCTGGCACTGCCCATAGTGAGTAGCTTTCGGTCCTCCCACATCAATCACTAATTAAGAATATGCCTGCAGGTCGATCTGGTGGGATCATTTTCTCAGCTGAGGTTCACTCTTCCCAAGTAGCTCTAGCCTGTGTCAAATCGACATAAAAACTAGCCAGCACATATACCACTGATGTCTCAAGGGGTGTTGATAGTGTTTGGCTGATGTCTGCCGTATTTGTTACTATTTTCTACTTGGTCGCCTATTGCTATTTTACTCTTACATATTCTTCTACTGTGTGTGTCCTGACGTGCACACACATGTGCATATGTGTGCGTGGAGGCCCAAGCTGACATCAAGTGTCTTCCTCAGTCACTCTCCACCCTTGAGTCAGGCTCCCTCACAGAACCTGAGCTCATCAGTTCAGCTAGACCGGGTGGTCATTGAGCCCCCAGGGATCCTCTTGCCTCGGCCTCCCCAGCGCTGAGATCACGGGAGCACACTCCAGTGTGTGTGTGTGTGTGTGTGTGTGTGTGTGTGTGTGTGTGTGTGTGCCTAGCCTTGTGCACACCTCAGCAATGGAAATCCACACTCAGCTTGCATGCTGGTGTAGCAGACACCTCACTGACTGAGCTGTCCCCACAGCCCCACCTCTGCCTCTTCATCCTTTGCTGCAGTTCTGCTTTTATTTGCATATACATTGTGTCGAATTTATCCCCATCCCTTAAGTGTTGTTTCTTCCGTTTCTTCTGGGAAGTTTCTCTTTTGGGCAACCTCCTGTCTTGCTGAGGAACCATGCCTTCCTCTTCAGTGGGATTGTCTGTCTCCGTGTGGCATGGGGGGGGGGGTAATGTATTGGCGGGGTCTGGGGAGCTCATGTATGGCTGGTCACCATGAGCCAGTAGTTGGTACACTGTTCACCTACGTGTGTTCACTGATCTTTCAGTTCAGCATGTCTGCATTTTTAAAAGCATGTATAACTAAAATTTAACACTTTTTAAAGCTAGTGTCCTGGTGTCCAGGGCTCATTCAACATTGTCTAATACCCCTGGAATGGCCCACGCTACTTCTGTAAAGTGGCATCTTCCAGATGCTTGGAAAACATTTGGTTATGTATACCCCTGATGGCCTGGGCAGCCTCACAGTGTCCTTAAGATGAACATAAAGATTGGAACCTCTTGATTTGCGTGGCTTTGTGGAGTTTCTAGGTTGAGAGAGTAGGGAGCCATTTTCATGGGTCACCTAAGGCCACTGCAGAAAGAGGAAGCCCTTCATGCATACAAGGCAAGCCTCTACTGCACCCCATCGTACCCCTTTGTGCTTTAAACTGAGTGCTTTATATGACTGGGGGCTTGTTTGTTTCTGGTTTAGAGAAAGAATCTCATGTAGTCCTGGCTGCCTGCCTGTAATTTGCTATTTGGATCAGGTTGACCCCCCCAGACCCATAGAGATCCACCTGCCTCTGTCTCCTTGTTCCACCCCATCCACTATATGACTTTAGTCAGTAAGTTATATTTTTTGAGACAGTTTAGTTCATCACAGGCTGGTCTTGTACTCACTATGTAGCTGAGTGTATTATTAGTTGAGTGCTCTAGAGAGTAACAGAATTTATAGAATGAATGCATATGGAGAGATCTCGATTAGTGCTAGAGAGATGGCCCAGAAGTTAAGAGCACTGGCTGCTCTTCCAGAGGACCTGAGTTCAATTCCCAGCAAGCATATGGCAACTCACAACCATCTGCAATGAGATCTGGTGCCTTCTGTCCTACAGGCATAATGCAGACAGAACACTGTATACATAATAAATAAATCTTTTAAAAAAGATCTGGATTAGTAGTAGATCTTCCCACTTCAAATGATTTAATTAAGCACACCCTCACAGGTGTGCCCAGCCAGTTTTGGGTTTGAGCTAATTTCAGCTGCAGTCAAGTTGACAACCAACGTAGCCACCACACTGAGGACGTTGAACTCCTACTATTCCTGTCTCTGTCTCCTGGGTCCCAGGGTTACAAGTGTGTGCTACCACGTCCCTCGGCAGCAGTCGGTTTTAAAGTAATTCGAACATTTCTGCCATCTGTGACTCTATTCTGATGTGTGTTCAGTCTCTTTGAACTGTTCCAGTGTGCCTTGTCTCTGTGTTGAGCAGTGGCCATGATGCTCTGAGTTAAAGAAACTGCAGTAAAGCTGGCCATGGCGCCGTACTCCTGTGACCCCGGAGTATCAACAGTTTCGTGCTAGCCTGGACTACAGACAAACACACAGACATTCACATAAGCAGACAAACCAGAAACTGGCAGACAGGTTTTAATAATGCAGTGGTTGTCGGGGGAGCTGGAGTTTTTGTTGTGGTTTGTGTCTGTTCTGTCTTTAAGGTATTTGGTGAGGGGCTCTCTGACTCTCTGACGTGCCCTCAGTTGGGCCTTTCCCCGTGTTCTGGGAACTAGAAGGAATTAGAAATGAGTATCCCCTTTCCCAGGCAGTTCAGACTTTCATGAAACTCTAGAGATTAGTTTCAGGAGGAATAGTTTCTCTGGGGGCTGGAGAGATGACCCAGTGGTTAAGATCACTGGCTGTTCTTCCAGAGGACCCAGGTTCTATGGCAGCTCACAACCATCTATAACTCAAGGATCCAGCTCCCTCTCTGGTCTCTTTGGGCACCAGGTACGCACTTGGCTCACAGACCTGCCTGTAGGCAGAACACCCATACACATAAAATGAATAATTTTTAAAAGTAGGTTTTCCTGTCAGGCGGTGGTGGCACAGTCCTTTAATCCAGCACTCGGGAGGCAGAGGCAGGTGGATCTCTGTGAGTTCGAGGCCAGCCTGGTCTATGGATCTAGTTCCAGGGCAGGCTCCAAAGCTACAAAGAAACCCTGTCTCAAAAAACAAATAAACAACAACAACAAAGTGTATTTTGCTTTGTTTTGAAATCAAATTATTAAAAAAAAAAAGTGTGTCGAGGGGAAGTGTTCTTGGCTCACTGTTGTCTTTGCCTGTAACTGCGGTTATACACAGTGACGGCCTGGAGCCCAGACTGCATTCTTGCAGAGCACATACCCGTCAGGAGGTGACCCCGGCCCAGTGTTTAAAAGCATGCTTTTTTCCCTTGCGCTTCAGTTTAAATCAGCTTTTCTTCAAAATTGCTTAATTTTTTGTATAATCTTTCATTAGTTCTATCTAATGAATTTTAAATATTTTATCACATTTTATTTATTTCGTACGTGTGTGCACACAGGAATGTCATGGCACAAGTGGAGATCAGAGGACAACTTGAAATGGTTGATTCTCTCCTTTCATTATGTGGGTCCAGAGGGTTGAACTCAAGTGTTCATGGTTAGTGGCAAGTAGCTTTACCTGCTAAACCGTCTCACTGGCCCCATGTCTAATGAAATTTTATTTTCAGGATTTCCTTTTTTGTTTATTTGTTTTTGTTTTTGTTTCAAGACAGGGTTTCTCTGTGTATCCTTGGAGCCTGTCCTGGAACTCACTCTGTAGACCAGGCTGGCCTTGAACTCACAGAGATCCACCTGCCTCTGTCTCCCTAGTGCTGGGATTAAAGGTGTGCGCCACCACTGCCCGACACCCTTTGATTTTTTTATAAACAATTTATGTCTCTTCACATTTCTCCATCTTGTCACATAGTATATCAATCCTAGTTGATTTCTTGTTTTGTTTGTTTTTATATTATTTTTCTCTTGAGACAGGATCTCTATTGTAGCTTAGATAGGTCTGGAATTCACTATCTAACTCAGGCTGGCTTTGAACTCCTACCAAGCAATCCTTGTGCCTTTGCCTCCTAAAAGCTGGGATTATAGGCATGTACCACCATGTCTAGCCCAACTGATTCTTTTTTTTAAGATTTATTTATTTATTATGTATACAGCATTCCTTCCATGTATGCTTGCATGCCAGAAGAGGGCACCAGATCTTATTATAGATGGCTGTGAGGGGGCTGGAGAGATGGCTCAGCGGTTAAGAGCATTGCCTGCTCTTCCAAAGGTCCTGAGTTCAATTCCCAGCAACCACATGGTGGCTCACAACCATCTGTAATGAGGTCTGGTGCCCTCTTCTGGCCTTCAGGCATAAACACAGACAGAATATTGTATACATAATAAATAAATAAATATTACAAAAAAAAGACCGTGAGCCACCATGTGGTTGCTAGGAATTGAACTCTGAAGGGGAAACTCTGTCAACCAATCACATCTAATTAAGGCGTGGCGACCTGGACCCTAGGGAGAGAAAGTGGGAGGACCCAGGTGCGCTCTCTCTGTGTGCCTGCCAGACAGATAGGACATCGGACCTCCCACTCTCATAGCGTGAGTTTCCCCTTTTTAACCATTAAAATATAACTGTTATTCTTTATTTTATTATTTATCATACCAACCTAATTCGCAAGAGAACCCAGGACCTCTGGAAGAGCAGTCAGTGTTCTTAACCTCTGAGCCATCTCTCCAGTCCCCCCAACCAATTCTTTTAAAACATTTTTTAGGGAACTGAAGAGATTGCTCAGTGTGTATAACTGCTTTCCTGAGGACCCAAGTTCTATTCCCTGTACCTCTGTCAGGTGGCTCACAACTGCATGCAACTCCAGTTCCAGGGGACCCAGTACCCTCTTCTGGCCCCTGTTGGTGTACCACTCATGAGCACACCTCTCTTTAAAACTTTTGGTTAGGCGGTGGTGGTGCACGCCTTTAATCCCAGCACTCGGGAGCCAGAGGCAGATGGATGGATCTCTAGGACAGGCTCCAAAGCTAAGGAGAAACCCTGTCTTGGAAAAAAAATTAATCTTTAAAAATTTTTTAATTTTTTAAAATTTCTTTACTATTGTTATGTGTGTGTTTGATGGTGGAGCATGTGTGGAAGACAGGCCGGGTTTCAGGAGGCATCTCTCCTTCCCCTGTGGATTCCAGGAATGAACCACTAGGCTCTCTGGTGCTCAGGTTTGCAGAATCATCCTGATCATCCAGATATCTGTCATAGATTTTTATTATTTTTTTAAATTTCATTTTATTTGTATGAGTGTTTGCCTGCATGTATGTCTGTGCCTGCAGAGGTCAGCAGAGGGTGTTGGATCCCTTGGGACTGGAGTTACAGATGGCTGTGCTCCACCGTGTGAGTGCTAGGAATCAAACCCAGGTCCTGTGCAAGAGCAGCCAGTGCTCTCAAGCTTGAGCCGGCTCTCCAGCCCATCCTGGATATAGTAAATACCTGTTGACAACACCAGTCGGCTGTGGATCTGATTCTATTGTCAGATTTTTCTCTTAACTGTGCTTCACAGTTCCTGTTCCTCACATAGCGGTGCCTCTCATATGCGTTACTGGACGAGAGCGGAGCTGTCTGAAGAACTCTCTCGTGAGAAGTGCTGAGTGCCCCATGGCTAGATTACAGATGTCACCTCACTCTTTCAGAAATTCAGTTTTATCACAGAAAATCCATTTTGGTTTTGTTCTTGGTCCTAGAAAGCTTCCCTAGCCCTGGCCTGAGTGCTCTAGTTTAAGGCCTGGGTTTTTTGCGATTTCACGGAAAGCACTGATTTTTCCAACCTCTGCCTCCGATGTGATGGGAGCTGAGGAAAGTCTGTTCAGGTCTGCCAGCCTGTTGTTTGCTCCCTGGGTGCCGCGCTCCTCCCTCCCCCAAGGCTCGAACCCACCTATGCTGGGAAGTTGCCACTGTTATTTTGAATTGTTCTGAGTTTTTCTCCCTCATGCCCCGCCCCCCTTCCTTGCTTCTGACTTTGACTCTCCTTTCAGGGAGAACCTGGCCCCAAAGGAGACCCTGGTGAGAAGAGTCACTGGGTAAGCTGCATCCCTGAACCTGCCCTCCTCTGCCTCCCCTGCCTCCTCCTGCCTCCCCCTGCCCTCCCCTGCCTCTACCTGCCTCCTCCTGCCTCCCCCTCTCCTCCCCTCCCTCCCCCTGCCCTCCCCTGCCTCTCTCTGTCCTCTGCTGCCTCTCCTGCCCTCCCTCATCTCCCCCTGCCCTCCCCGTCTTCCCCTCCTCTACCCTACCTCCTCCTGTCCTCCCGTGCCCTGGGTACTCAGGAAAAATATTCTGTCACCAGTAGATCCTGGGATTGAGTGTGTCTAGTCCTGTTGTCTACGGAAGAAAGGGGAAGACAGAATCCACCCAAATAGAAAAGGACCTTAGGAAAGTCAGAAAACAAAAAAGGGAAGCACAGGGGACAAAGGATTCATGGAACAAAGGACGGGGACCTAGAAACCAACATACACATAGAGACTCAAGGAACCGTGGGAAGGGAAACCTTGAAATCATTATATATGTGTTTGACATAGTTAATGGGGTCATGAGACCTAACTGTTGTATCCAAAAGATCTGTAATAGGTACTTTCACATACTTCAAGCAGTCCCCAGGGGAAACCTAGAAATTGTCATATGCACAGAGAACCGTGGAAAATGAGATGAGGCAGATCTAGACACTACCAGCTACAAAGCAAACTGTGAACAATAGAAAGGGAGGCCTAGAAACTGTCACATGCATAGCAGGGATTGAGCAATGGGAAGAGAGACCCAGAAACTTACACACTCAGAAATCTTATGATGCATGTGAGGTCCTGGGAACCTTCAAGATCAGTGGAGATAACTAATGAACAAATTTGGGGCCCGAGAGTCTACTCTGCTAAAGACACATGAGCCTAGAACAAGCCATGTCCTGATGCACAACCTGGCAGCCACTGCTGGCATGGGAGACATTTGGAAAATAGGGTCGAGTAAGCATCATGCAAGAAAGCAAGCTTGGGTACTCTTTAGGAGGTGTCATTGCGCCTTCCTGTCGTTCCTGAGGGTGTGGCCAGCACCAGCCACAAGCCATGTCTTCTCTGTTTGTGGTCATGGAGTCAGTGATGGATACAGCCGTGTAGTCCTCATCCTGCACGAGCGCACCTCCGTGTAGCCCATGACTTCTAGGGGCCCTGCTACCTCTCCAAGATGCTTGCTTCCCCGCTCTCCACCCTCACTCTCCCACCCCCTGGATGTGGACCCAGCAGGGAGACCCATGTGAGCAACCTCTGCCTCCCGTCACTCTCCCAGAGACCCTGGGTGAGAAAACAGGCCTTTTTCACCTATCCTGGAAGGTATGGGGAAAATCCAGGTCACAGCAGAGCCAGGCTGAGCTATCCTTGCATGGGAACCTTGGGCTACCCCAGGTGAGACCTTGAACCTAGGACCACCTATGGGAAGGACTCCAAGAGGTAGCAGGACCTCTACCTGCCCACCTTCCTTCTTTTACCCCCTGCATTTCTTCCTTTGCTTGCTGCCTGGGAGAGGCTTCGCTGGGGTGCAGATGCATGAGGCTTCTGGGCTGAGGGACCAGCTCTGTTGGAGGGAGGTAAGGATCCTCTTACAGTGGAAATAGCCTGTGGACGCTCTACAGATACACTTCACCTACCAGCGCCCCCTAGGGGTAGTGCAGCTTTCTGAGCTGCCTGACAAGTTTAGCTGTGGCTCAGCAGTGTCACCAGGTGGCCACAGTCTTGTACTGCAAGAGCTGAGTGACTGGCCTGAGTTAACTCTACCTAGCTAAGAGGAAAGCCCTTGTTCAGACAGGGAAACTGAGGCCTGGCTCTTCAGAGCAAACTGATGGCAAACTGGGGCCAGAACTTAAACAGGCTGAGACATCCAAATCCCCTGAGGGGGCCTGGGAACCCACTGCTTTTCCCGAAACTTCTCTTCTGTATGCCAAGCTCAGGGCTGGGCAGCGTGGAGCGATACTTTGCAGATTCCGTCCCCAGGAGAAGTCACCATGAGCCAGGGTCACCAGTCACAGGACAAAAGGAATTTAGCTGTGTTTGGGGCTATAGTGTATTGGCGATGAAGGAAACGTAACCAGTCACAGGGCAGCTGAGGAGTAGGGGCAGTCTGTACAAAGGGCCCGGGATCAGAGTGAGCCCGGATGTCTGCAGAGTGACAGTTTGATAGGCAGTAAGTGACAGACGCTTTTAAAAATTAGGAGGCCACATTAAAGAATTCAAACCTTGGTGGCCACTGGGACATTGTTTTAGTATTTCTGAATGGGGAGCCAGGCATGGTGACTCACATTTGTAATCCCAGCATTCAGATGGCTGAGGCAGGAGGATGGCCACAAGTTCAAGCTGAACCTGGGCTACAGAGTGAGATACTCAAAGATCTAAAAAAAATCATTTTTTAAAAAAATTAAAGAATGAGAGGGAATGGTATGGTCAGGTTTTTGTTTGCAAAGTATGTCTCTAAATGTCGGATAGAGAATGGACTAGAACCAGAAAAGGACTCTAGAAGGCTGTGGGCAGCCTGTTCAGAGACCAGTGGGAGCATGGACAGGCAGCAAGGCAGCGTGTGTGTGATTGTGTGTGTGTTGTGCCTGTGTGTATACAAGTGTGTGGTTGTGTGTGATTGTGTGTTGTGCCTGTGTGTGTACACGTGTGTGGTTGTGTGCACATGTATCATTCTCTGCTTCTCTGCCCTATTCCCTTGTGAATGGACCTGGGAGCTCACTATTTTTCAGCTGGGCTAGCAGCCAGCAACCTCCCTCTCTCTGTACCTGCCCAGCACTGGGGTTATGGGCATTAGGTGGCTTTTTACATGAATTCTGGGGCTCCAATTCAGGTCCTCGCTATTGGTGAGTGCTCTTACCTTTGAACCATCTCCCCAGACCCAGGATCATCCATTTTCGCATCCTGCTCCGTGATACTCAAAGGGGAATTACTCTGCATTTGTGACCTGTAGTGACCCCAGGTCCCCAGGCTGAAATGGCAGTTCAGTGACCCATGAGTAGCTCAATCTTTATGATATCAACAGGACAGCTGGAGCATAAGGAATAGCCCCAGGGAATGAACGAGCTCATAATGGACGTGTTGGGAGTCCTCTCCGTTGCTTCGATGTTCTTATGGGGACCCATTGCTTCAGTGGGTTAGATGGTGAGCCAGATGTAGGGGCTCATGTCTGGAGTTCCAGCTCATGGGAGTTTGAAGCAGAACTGTTGTGAGTTTGGGGCTAACCTGGGCTACAGAGGGTTATATCTCAAAACAGGAGGGAAGAGGGAGTAAGAACTGGAGAGATAGCAAGCTCTGTGGGGAACAGAGTTTGAATTCCCAGGATCCACATAAATGCCAGGTGGGCTTGAAAGCCCACCCTTAAATCCAAAGCGTAGAAGACAGAAGCAGGATTACCAGAGCAAACTGTGGGTTCAGTTGGGAGAGGCTGCCTCAATAAATAGGTGGGAAAAACTCCAATGTCCACTTCTAGCCTGCAGACACATGCACATGTGTGCATGCACACAAATGTGAGCATCAAAAAAATGTGAGTGTACAAATGCAAACACGCACCATACACACATCACATAAAAAGGGGTGAGGAAGTTGGCTAATTGGGTAAGAGCACTCGCTGCACAAACAGAAGGACCTAATCCCAATCCCTAGCACTACACAGAAGTCAGGCGTGCCACGTGTGCCTGTAACCCTAACATGGTGAACTGGAAACAGTAGAGCCCGAAGACAGTCAGACTAGCTGAGACGGCACACATTAGGTTCATCTTAAGACCCTGCCTCAGGCTGAAGAGATGGCTCAATGGTTACGAGCACTGGCTGCTCTTCCAAAGGTCCTGAGTTCAATTCCCAGCAACCACATGGTGGCTGACAAACATCAGTAATGAGATCTGGTGCCCTCTTCTGGCCTGCAAGCATACACGCAGGCAGAACACTGTATACATACATGCATACATACATACATACATACATACATAAAACAATCAAAGCAAATATCTTTTTAAAAAAAAGACCCTATCTCAAAGATTAATGTAGAAAACAAAATAAGAGGAAGGGGCCTACAAGGTGGCTCTGCTGGGGAAGATGCTTCTCACAAGGCTGAGGGCTGAGTTCAATCTCCAGGACTCAAGTGATGGGAAGGAAGAACCGATTCATTTAATTTGTTCTCTGTTGTCCGCACACATGCTGTGACCACAAGTTGGCTATGACCTCAACATGTACACTGTGGCATGATGAGGCCTACACACACACACACACACACACACACACACACTAAATGTAATAAAAATCTTACATATGATGGAGAGCAAAGAAGAAGACATTCTCCTCTGGCCTCTGTATAAGTCCTCATGGGCACACGTGTGCACACACCACACACACACACAAGGAGACGTGTGCATACTACACATCCCTTCACCCGCCCTATCCAAAATGCCGAGAGGCTCTTCTAGATGCTGTCAGGCTTGGGATAGTTTGTCTCACCATCCTGGTGCTCTGTTGGAAAACACTCAATTTTGGAAGTTGTTTAGGGAGGGAACATGAAGTGAAGACCAGGGACCCTGTGCTAGGGAAGGAGAGAATAAACTGGGAGGAAGTCCGAGAGAGTTCTCTGAATGAGCCTCTGCTTTGGTGGAGTGGAGAGCCCTGGGGCTGGGGGGCCTTAGAGAAGGAGCTTGGTGGATCCACTGCCATTCCCCTGGGAACACACTGATGCCGTCAGCTGATGCTGGGAGGGGCTGGGCTGCGGGCTCTCCCCAAGATGTATCAGAATGTGGGACTGGTGCTGGCAGAGAGAATGTGGGACTGGTCTCCCGAAGGGGACGGAGCTGGGGCCTCAGCTCAGCCTCATTTTAAGCAGCAATGCTATTCAAACCTTTTGATCTTCACTTACTACCCATTCTACTGAGGACAGAATCACTAGCTTGCTCTCCCTGATAGAGCTCATTAGGGTGAGGCCAGAGTGGCGGCTTAAAGCAAAAGGTCAATCTGAAGAATTTGAGTAAAGAGAAAGATGTTTAAAAATTAAGACTTTAAAATGGGGAGAAATAGAGAGAAAGGAGAGAGGAAGGGGGAGAGGAGAGCGGAGAGGCCCCCAGAATACACATGGCACCAGGGATGTCACAGGAACTGTGCAGAGGACGTGAGAATGGAAGACAAGCTGGCTCCCCAGGGCCTTGATGGATGGCAGCCTGTGGGGCAAGCAGAGGAGTTGCTTCCAGAGTGGCACAATCTGCAGCCAGTTAGGATCAAATGGAACTTTCTGAGGGGGCCTTCAGGGGTCGCTTCCTCCTGCCTTGCCTCCCTCCTGCCCCTCTCATGTCTCGTTTGGCTGTCCGTGGGTCCTGGGCTGTGTCAGGTGGTACAGGGCTACAGGTGCTTGTCCCGGGTTGGGCAGGAGCCATTGGCAGGCTTTGCGGGGTCCCCTCCCAACCCCCCATCACGGCTGCATCTGTCTCTTTCTCCACAGGGGGAGGGGTTGCACCAACTACGCGAGGCTTTGAAGATTTTAGCTGAGAGGGTTTTAATCTTGGAAACAATGATTGGGCTCTATGGTGAGTAGAGACAGACAGACGGCCGGCCAGCCCAGCCCCTGCTTACCAGCCTCCCCCAAACCGTCCTGGGGTGTAACTGGCCTGAGTCCAGTTCTGAGGCTGAAGAAGCATAGGCTACAGAGGCTACCCAACCCTTCCCTTCTCTACAGGGGAAGGTCCTGCTCCTGGACCCATCCGTGTGCCTCTCCCTAGACAGTGTGGGTGATATAGTTACAGGACTTCAGGAACGTGGAGACAACAGAGGATGAGATTTGCAATAAGTTATGGGCAATGAAATCAGATTCCTAAGCCAAGTGTGGTGGCATATGGTTTTGATCCCAGCACTTGAGAGTCAGAGCCAGGAGGATCTCTGTGGGTTCAAGGCCAGCCTGGTCTACAAAGTGAGTTCCAGGACAGCCAGGGCCATTACAAAGAAACCCTGTCTCAGGAAGGAAGGAAGGAAGGAAGGAAGGAAGGAAGGAAGGAAGGAAGGAAGGAAGGAAGGAAGGAAAAGAAAGAGAGAAAAAAGAAAACCAGACTTCTGACCAGTGAGGCACTGAGGTTAACAAGCAAACTCTAGACATACTGGGGTCATGGATCACACAGTCAGAGCCCAAGCCCACAGGATTATGGATCAAGATTGTAAACTACTTGGGCTTCAACTCTAGACAAGTCATGAGCAATGCAGCTAGATTCCAAAAGTGCAGGGAACTGTGGGTGACAGAGTCAGACTCAGGACCCAGAGAACTCTGGGTAATAGACCACTTGCCAGTTCTGACCAGTTTCCCCATAAACTTCTGGAGACTTTCACAGGACCTACCTTCCTGGCCCCTGTCTCCCTCGCATAGTTACCATTGTAGTCCTAGTGTGTCCTGAAGTTCCCTGCCAGGGCTCAAGGGAGCCAGATCCTTAGCCTGACATTCTCCCTCCAAGTTGCCATTCATCTGGCTACCTGAGGAACTAGGCATGCCCTCTCCTCACCTCCTAGGGGTACAATAAGGTTTGATGGACACTGGTCCAGACCCTTGCCCTGAAGCCCATCAGCCTCTCTGCTCCCAGCCCGGCCCTTAGAGGCCACACTCGGCACCGTCTGCTCTTCTCAATCTCCCATCAGGCTCCTAGCTTACAGAGCTTCCTGCAGCAGCAGGCCCAGCTGGAGCTCCTGGCCAGACGGGTCACCCTGCTGGAAGCCATCATCTGGCCAGGTAATGGCAGGGTGGGCAGGCAGGGGCAAACTCTCTCAGGAAGGGCCTGGGGCAGGCTTGGGCATGAAGAAGATGCCTCCCAGTGCTTGGTCTGGGCCAGAAGACACTGGCTTCTTCCTTTCATCAAGGAAATAGAACCTGGCACAGCGAACTAGCTTTCCTGTTCTGGCAGCCACCTATTGGCACGGGCTCCAACATAACCAATAGATGTAGCCCTGCCCTGGCACAGCTTAGGGTGGGGGTGGGGGCTGGCACCGGCAGCAAAAACCAAGAAGAGGTAAGTGACAGAGTAGTGAGCATAGATAGGCCTCTGGCCTGCTGGGGACACGGTTCCAAGGTAGAGCACTTACCTCGCGTGTACAAGTCCTTAGTCAGCTGTCACCATGAGGGGAGAGTCCAGGAGGGCTTCCTGGAGGTGACATCTCAGTGGAACTCAGAAAGGCAAGGATCATAGGTGAGTGACCAAGCAGAGGAGGATCAGAGGTTAAGAAGTCTACAGAGTTTTTTCCCTCGAGGTTTCTGAGAGGTGAAGACCAACACCGAGCAGAGCTATACTGGGAAGGTTCTAGAAGGCTGGTTCAGGCAGCCTAAGAGGCAGTTAGGCTTCTGACTGGGGGCAGGGGCTGTCCCTCCCCCTCCCCGCACCTGGCTCCCGGGGTGAAGCTTTGGTGTGGGAAGATGGGGCTGGCCCTTCACAGGAATGGCGTCTCTCATTTGCCCACTGAGAGTCCCCACCCACTGGCTGTCCTTTGTCCCTTCCGATCACTGCCCTGTTTCACAGCCCATATGCACATCAATGCCCAGAGGCCTCCATATTGTGTCCAACCTCCCTTCTTATAAAACCTAAGTGTGAAGAAGGAGGGTCAGGTCGTGGCTAAAACCAGTCCTTTTTTCAGCAAAACCAGGAAGCACCTACTGGTGCTAGACCTGGATGGGCATTGGGCCCTGCAGAGTAGCTGGGCTCTGGGGAACTGTCCGGCAGTCACTTTAGACACTCAAAGTACCCTCTTGCTAGATGTTGGTGACTTCTTGGAAGAGGGGATCATGTGGGGGGTCATAGAAGATACATGGTTGTGTCTGGTGGAAGTGGAGGGACAACCCTGACAGGAAGTCTAATGTGAGACAAGATCTGGAGGTTGGAGTGTATGTCCAAGCCAAGAATGGTGGCTACGTGCCTAAGATCCCAGCACTGGAAGGCTGAGACAGGAGGATAGCGAATTTGAGGCTGACCTGGGCTACTAAGGAAAACTTTGTCAAGTTTTGCTTGACACGGTCCATTTCTAATCCCCACCATTAGCAGTGTGTCTTCTCTGACCTCTAGAAACATCAGGGACTATCTGCTGGACCGCCTTTGGCCTCAACAGCCTTGATGGAGACATATCAAGCCCCTCCCCTGAAGTCTCTTAGCACCTGTCCTCATCCCTCATTGCCTCCAAATGACCTGAGGGACCATTGGGAGCAAAGACCCAAGTTCCAGATTCTCAGCACATTTCCAGGTGCCCCTCCTCTCAGCATGGTGCAGCAGTGAAAGGGACAGCTGGATAGCCTAGAAGAGCTGAATAGGAACACAGTGACCCTGTCCTTAGCTGGCTAAGCTCCTGATAGCCCCTGGAGGCTGTACAAGGCACCTGAGAAAAGCCAGGCCCCATTAATGGCCCACCCCTAAGCAGCGCCTTATGTGGGAAGTGCTCATCATCGAGCTTCCGACTGTCTGTCCTGGCCAAGTCCCCATCCCGAGGCTCTCCCCCACCAGAAAAACCACCTACCCTGACCTCCCTAGCTTTAGGGGCTACCAAAGGATATGCATGGGCTTGCTGGACAAGAGAGCACCTTCTGGGGTTTTGAAGGATGTTAGTTTCCTTGGAGGGGGGGGCAAGCATGTGTCATGCTTGGGGTTCAGCTTATATGCAGATCACACATCTCAGCACAACTCCCTTAGTAACTGACTTCAGGCTTTGTTGGTGCCATCTAGGGCCTCAGAGTCTATCTGAAAATGTCCCTGGTTTTAGAAATCAGAGAGCTGGGGCCCTGATGGGGTCCAGTTTCCCTGAGGCTGCTCCGGGGCAAAGCCCTTCCTCCAAATGGTACTATAACCCAAGGAAAGAGGAAGAGTTTCCTCTCTAGTTTGGTTTCCTTGCAATGAAGTTTGAGTGATGCAGAATTCACCTTCACTCCAAATCAATCCACACTGAGTACTTAGGGAGCATTATTCATATGCCAATCATGTAAATGTGGTGAGCCTGGCCATCTCCATTAGACAAATCAGGCATCAGATGGCTGGGGACTCAGAGGTTGTGGGGAGGTACTAACCAGCCTTCAGTACCCTTATTTCCCACAGCTCCATCTCTAGGATGCCAGGGTACCCTGCTACCTCCCAGGGCACAAAGTGGGTTCCCCCACTCTTCATGAATGTGAATGCACCCCCTAACATAGCTTTTCTCTTTATTCCTTCCGGCAGAACCAGAGCTGGGATCCGGGGTAGGCCCTGATGGCACGGGTCCCCCCAGCCTCCTTCGAGGCAAGAGGGGAGGACACCCAACCAACTACCAGATCGTGACCCCCAGGAGACACGACAGGAGGAGCTGAGGATGGTGGTGGCTTTTCAGGGTTCCACACCAGGCTTCCTCCCCTAGCCTGGACTTGGCCAGCTGCCTCCAGAGACTGCCAGTTCCTATTTATTAATATCCTCAGGGACCCCTGTGCCATCTTGGCCTTAGGGATAGGCAGGCAGGTCTCAGTGATGTCAGCCTGTACATGACAGACTAAGCAGGGACTGGGCCCTGAGAGGAAGCCTACTCAAGAAGTCAGGCCTATTTCCCCCCTGTGAAATGGGGTGAAAAGGGGAGTGGGTGGAGGTACAAAGCTTCCAGTCTTTTAAAGTAGGGACCTGGGACTGCCTGGCTCTGTAGACATGTATGGATCAAGGCAGAAGTCTCAGTCCCCCTCCTTAAGACCGTGGGGAGCCCTGTTTTTTGGTGCTGAGTTCCCACCTGAGTCCAGGCTGCTCAATCCCCGACTGAATGGTTGGTGCTCCCTAAGTCAGTTCTACCCAACCCCATTCCCCAGTTTTCCATGTGGGGATGGGATGTATAGAAAGGACTCCCACTCCAAGTATCTGCTGCAGTTGCCATGGATTGCTATGTACGGGACAATAAATGCCCCTGCCTGACCCTACCCAGTTTGGTCTCGATATGCTGCATCCAGAGGGTCCACCTAGGCTGAGGATACTGGGGCAAGAGGCCTGTGGGCTGAGACACAAGTCACCCTCCTGCCATCAGCCACCCATTCACTCCTTCTCCACGCATTCCTTCATCCTTCCCATGCCAACACAGAAGAGCCAGACACAACTGCCACTCAGGAGGCCAGGTTGGAAACATCAGCTTTTATTCTTAGGAAATATTAGAACATGCTGGGGCCCACTCCTGTCCTCAGGGATGCCCTCAGCAGACTGGGTAAGGACTCACGTCAGGCCAAAGATTCTGCTCTTTCCCTGGATAATGAGGGTCCAGTGCTCTTGCAGTGGGCAGGACCACTCCTCCCCTCGGTCGCTACGGCCTTGGTTTCTACCAGCCCTTCAACCAGCAGTGACACTGCACCCTCCACACGCCCTGTAGCTGCCAAGGCTACTGCGGCCTGCTCAGTGGGGAATCCCATGTGCTCTAGCTGCTGCAGCCTGTGAGGTGGGGACAAGGAGAAAATGTCAGTGCATGCATGGCTCCCACATCGGGAAGACACCCCCTGCCCACCCTGTCTTACCGTAGAGAAGACCCAGAGGACTTGGGCAACCACGTCAAGCTCTGGGAACCCTGAACTGACGCATCAAGAAGTGAAGCCTGGATCCCTTCCTGTAGCATTTGCTCATCTAGGGCTGCCCACATTGGGGTTCCTGGAGCAAAGCCGGACGCAGCCCAGTCCAGGCTCCTCTTGGAGTCCTTCCATGCTAGCTGCACGGGCCCCACGCCTGGTGGAAGCTGGGCAGAACCATCACTGTGAGACCAGGAGCTTGGGGAAGCAAGGTAAGGAGGTCCAGGGGTAGCAGGCCTGTAGGGACAGAGGTGGATGGCCTGGGCTGCCAGCCACTGTCACAACTTCCAGCACCCAATACTGAGCCCCTGGCATCACCCTCACCTCACTGCAGCAGGATAAGTGACAGGCAGTTCAGTCAGATTGCCTGGGGTGGGAAGGAGCCTCAGTGGCCAGCACTGGGCCAGAGTCCTGCAAAGGACACCGTCTTGTAACACCTGCAGTCTCCGCTCAGAGAGCTCCAGCCACCGGAAGGCCCCAGCAGCATCTGCCTGCCCAGGGCAGGGCGGCAGGTCAAGGAAAATCAAACTGAACGGGGTGGGGGGGGGGGGGCGGGGTGTGTGCTGGGCATTCCCATGCGCCTCCCCTTGCTGCATCCCCCAGGACCACATGAGCAGCTGAAGCTGAGAACAAAAGGAAACTGCCTACCTTTTGTTTTGAACTGTATGTGCCTTCCCAAAACCCTATTTTCCACTTTCTTGGCTACTGCATAACCCTGTGTACCTGAGATAGGTCCTCCTACTGTCAGCCAGACTTAAGTAGCTGGTGTCTGGATTCTGAAATGGTTCCCTGTGACTGCCTGAAGGGTTATATGATCACCACCAAAACTGGTAGCTATTTTCCCATATTTTGGGAGCAAAGCTTATGTCTAAGATACCTGTACTATGAGGCCTAAGTTGGCCCTCTGTTCCCAGAGACCCCACACTCACTCCCACCCTAAGCCTTCTTCTTTGCTAATCTTTGCTTTGATGCCACCTTCACACAGGATCCAGATTAGTGACTTCCAGGTCCCTTCAGCTCTCCCAATCATCCTATGGGTCCTTTGATTGTAACTGACACCTCTTCTTGGCCGTGAGCCCTTTCCCAGCCCAGAGCATGGCACAGATGTGCCAGGAGCAGGTGTTCACCTGACACTGAACTCCTTTACACTGTTTCTTTCCAAGGCACCTTGGAGGCCCGGCCACAGGTCCACATGGTCCCTGGGCTCAGGCAAAGGATACAGGCTAGGCCAGCAAGAAGGCCACAGAGGAGCTGCAGGAAGGGCGGCTCAGAGCTGAGCAGCAGGGTCAGGGCCAGCAGTAGCCACGGGAGCAGCCATGGTGGCAGTGTCCCCTGACGCCATCCAGGGTAGTAACTCTGCCCTGCCAGCATGGCCAGATGGACAGGCATATATCCACAGCCTCCGGCTGCATTGGACACCCCGAGGCTTGCCAGCAGCACAGCCAGCAGCCCAGCAGCCAGGGCAAGCAGGGTGGAGTTGTGCAGGAAGCGCAGAGTGCCTAGACGGCATTCCTGCCACCAGCCCAGAGTGGGCAGGAGCAGCAGGCTCAGGAGCAGGCTCGGCAGTGCAGTGTGGCCCAGAGCATGGGTCAGAAGCCTGTGTACTGGGAATGAGAAGGGTGCCAGGTTAGAGGGCTGGATTAGCCTTTGCGAGGGCAACCTGGTAGGCCAGCCTCCCCCACCCAAAAGCCAGTAGATGGGACCAGAGGCTTCTCAACACCACAGCCACTCTCTAGGTATACTGAAGGGAACCAACACACAGTCTTCTCACTTGCCACCAGCTACCAAGTGGTGCTATGCCCTAGGCACAGTGAAGCTCTGTCAGTTACTGAATCTTTTTTTTTTTTGCATCTGGTTAATAGCACAAGTTCTAATGAAAACTGCCTGCCAAAACCTCTCACTCCCACAGAGCTGCAAGACCTTAGAAAAATCGCTTAACCTCTCTGAACATCTGGGTTCCTCAAATGTAAGCCGGAGGCTTTGTGGGAAGTACATGTTTGGCAGAAATTTAACTTCTTATTTCCAGGGAAAGCTGTCAGAAAGGGACACTATCAGAACTCCCACCCACAGCTTCCCACCTCACCTTCTGTACAGGATTCTCTGCCCTCCTTCTTGACTGTGGACGAACTGGGCATGTCTGTAAGCTAACCTGCCCTGTGACACTGCATCCTATTCTTGTGACCATCACGAGCTGCACTAAGTGGCCTCAGGCCCTAGAGTAAGTCTCTAGCTTTCTTCAAGGGCCATGCAGCTGGTCCTCACCCTGCCAGGGGTCCAGCAGCAGCTCTGGAGCCAATGTGAGGCTGGGGCCAGCCCCCAACAACCACAGGCAGATCATCAGGAGCATCAGGACTGAGGAGGCAAGAGGCAGTACCCTGGACAGTGAGCCAGGAGAGTCCCAGACATGCATAGTTTGGTTGATGGCAGTCAAAGGTGGTCCTGAGGCTGTAAGCTGGGAATAAACAAAAACAGTAACAAATCATCCTTGCTGCTTTTATCTGACTCCCTCCCAACTACTTTACCAACAGTCCCATTATACAGAGGCAGAAACTGAGCCAGCAGAGGCAGGTCCAGTAGCTTGGCCTGTGTGCTTATCAAGCCCCAACCTGTGTGCTTATTAGCCACGTTTCTATCCTACCTGCCCACGGGTCTGGGATGGCCATGGGCCATGCTTAAAGTCATGATGAGGCCAGTGTGGTGGTGCACACCTGTAATCTTAGCACCCAGGAGGTGGAGGCAGGAGGTTCAGGAGACCAAAGCCATTAGATGCAGACCAGCAGGAGAGTGCTTACCTAGTATACATGGGCACCTAGATTTGCTCCCCAGTGCTGTAAAAATAAAAGGAACATTTAGATCTTGGCTGCATACAGAGTTGAAAAACCAGCCTGGGTGACATGAGACCCAGTTTCTAAAAGAGTCTGGGGGGCCCTGAAGGTGTCTTAGTGGAAGATACGGGGCCAGAAAAGTTGAGCTGTGGCCCTTCATTGCCAAAAAGATGGGTACATTCTCCCTGGGACTGGCAAAGTCAAGGCCAGTTCTAGACTCTGCCCCCGCCCCCCCCCCAGTGTTCCAAACCTCAGGGAGTCCAGATAGCCTCGGGTGCCCTTGAACAAGAGGCCTCATGAGACCCACCAATGGGACAAGCAGCTTGGGGTTGAAGTGGGGCTACAGGAGTCCCAAGCCTTACAAAGTGGCTCATAACTGTGGCACTGTTCCCTCCCCGGCTCTGGTGTCTGCTCCAGCCTTCTGCTGTGTGTCTGTGGGCAAGTTTCCCAGTCTGTGAAATGGTGATTAAGTCACCTTTTGCTGCTGGGTAGTAGTGGTGCATGCCTTTGATCCCAACACTCAGGAGGCAGAGACAGGCAGATCTCTATGAATTAGTGGCCAGCCAAAAACAAAAAGCAAAACAAAACAAAACAAACAAACCCAACACATTTGCTTACAGCATCATAAGAGAAAAGACTGGAGACCCACAGTTTTTCTTTCTTTCTTTTTTCCCCCCGAGACAGGGTTTCTCTGTACCTTCGGAGCCTGTCCTGGAACTAGCTCTTGTATACCAGGATGGCCTGGTCTCACAGAAATCAGCCTGCCTCTGCCTCTACCTCCCAAGTGCTGGGATTAAAAGCGACACCTGGCTCAGCTTTTTTTTTTTTTTTTTTGGTTTTTCGAGACAGGGTTTCTCTGCAGCTTTTTTTTTTTAGAGCCTATCCTGGAGCTAGCTCTTGTAGACCAGGCTGGTCTCGAACTCACAGAGATCCGCTTGCCTCTGCCTCCCGAGTGCTGGGATTAAAGGCGTGCGCCACCACCGCCCGGCAGCTTTTTCTTTTTTAAAATTTTGCTTGTTTAGGGGCTGGGGAGATGGCTCAGAGGTTAAGATCACTGGCTGCTCTTCCAGAGGTCCAGAGTTCAATTCCCAGCAACCACATGGTAGCTCACAACCATCTATAACGAGATTTGGTTCCCTGTTCTGGCACGTAAGCATACATCCCAGAATACTACATACATAATAAATATTTTTTAAAAAGTTTTGTTTTAAAAAAGTCTCAACATGGAGCCCAAGCTAGCCTGTGATGTGAGATTCTCCTGTGTCTTCCTGGGCTTTTGAATACTGGACCATCAATCTGCACCATTGCACCTAGTTTGGCCCCCAGCTCTTTCCCAATAAACCCAAGGCACCACCTAATTACTTATGGAAGGTACAGATAGCTTACAAGTGAAGGCCCAGCTGGTTCAAGCTCAGGTCCCCAAACAGGTCATACCCTGCCCAAAGGGCAAAGCTTTTCTCCAGTTAGGTTTCAAACCAGGACGAATGGCTGAGGTTCCTATTTAACATATCAAAGAAGATGCAGCCGGCAGGTTCTCCCTGCAGTCCCTTGGTCCCTACCTGTTACAGGGCCCTCCAGGCTGGCATACCCCCACTTCTCCAGCTCAGGGGACTGGGCTGCTCTTCCCACTTTGATTACCTGCTCTGTGTATGGTGGGCCTTCTGGCTGCGGCACCTGGTTCTCATCCCTCCCTCTTCCTTCTCCTCCCCTTCCCCACAAGGCCCAGCTCAGGGTCATGCACACTCTGGGAGCAGTCCTGCTCCCTTTCTTTTCTTCCTGCACTTTCCTCACACCCAGCCTTGCCCGCAGCTCTGCGAGCACTCCCTGGCAATGCTCTCAAGTCTCCTGGTATGACTCTGGGCAGAAAGCGGATCCTAGTTAGCTTCCTCGCCAAACTCTGCCTGCAGAGTCCTTAACCTCCATCCCCTCAACAACAGCCTCCTACTCACTCTGAAGCCCAGCTCAAACAGCACCTTCCCACATCGTGAATCTTAGCCTAATGAACAAAGTTTGAATTTTCTCCCAAGTGGTTTGAAATAATGGAGGAAAAGAGGCTCCCCTGCCCTAGAGGCTCAATAGAGACCACCCGGGAACAGACCATCCAAGAGGAAATACCTAACATTCCAACTATTATAAGCAAGACCACCTGACGTCCTTTCAGTCAGCGTACACCTATCCCCCCACCCCACAGTCAATCAGGGGTCCTGAACCTTAGAAATCCCCTCACCCCAACCTCTGTTATGACAAAAACCCCACCTCAGCTGGGGTTAATCCCAGCACACACATATTTAAAAAACAAAAAACAAAACAAAACAAAAAAACACCCCAACTGGGCTCGTGGCTCTCCGACTATGTCGACTATGTCGAATAGATGGGATGGTCCAACCTGGAGCTTGATTAAAGGCTTTTTTTTTTTTTCGTGATGTGGTTTCTTTGTAGCTTTGAAGCCTATTCTGGAACTAGCTCTTGTAGACCAGGCTAGCCTCGAACTCACTGAGATCCGCCTGCCTCTGCCTCCAGAGCACTGGGATTAAAAGCTTGCGCCTCCACAGACCGGCTAAAGGCTCTTTGCACTTTTGCATAGGAGTGCAGACTCTATGGTGGTTTTGGGACCCGTGATCTGGACCTAACATTCCCTCTCATCTCCAGTTAATGTGTTCACTGAAAGACATATTAGCTGGCCCCAGATCCTGCTGGGGTGAACTCTGGATTTGGGGTGAACCCTTCCCCTGTGGCACTGGGTTTAGAAAAGCAGGCCGATTTCACCCTTACCTGGAGGCAGGGTCACCTAAATTGAAGCTTCTCGCAACCATTCCATCCCTGAGCACTAAAGGACTGATCCATGGACATTAGGAACCAGGCCTCGAGTCCTCTGGATCAGTCTCTTCTCTTTCTTGATGTTGCAAACGGAAACGGGGGCCTCACACATCCTAGGCACGCAGTATCATTGCGCCTCTATCTCCAACAGAATCTTCAATTAATAAAATGGAACTTGTAAGAATCAAGTAATGAACCCAGCTGCTGCTCCTAGCACACAACACATGGAGCAGCTCTCCACTCTCAGAGACTCACGGGCACCCTATTCAGACGCGGAGTCCCAAGCTAACAGGTGCCAGGATCTCTCACCTGAGGAAGTGCATTTACATCAAATAGGGAACCGGGGGCCGCGACGTCCTGCTCCCCACTCTCTTCCCTGCCTCTCGCCAGGGAATCGGAGAGCCCGGCGTTAAGCTTCAGCGGGGAAACCCCTCCCACCCTTCGAAAGGTGTGACACGCCTACTGCTCCCACATGGGCCCTGCTTCCTTCGGAGTCCTCGCCCGCCCGCCATGCTACTGTTTGAATTCGTCCATGGTATTAGTCACAAGACAGTTCCTCACTCGCTAGCAGTCCGCCTCAGAGGCCCTCGGGAGCCCTCGTCAGGGATCTCTCTCAGTTCTACACCATCACACCCTGCCTACCTTACGGGAAGCCAGGACAGACTGGGAAGTCAAGGGCAGGGAAGATGCTTCCGGGTGGTGCACAGATGGCGGGGAGTCCCGGGGTCGAATTCAGCTTTGTAACGTAGGGGAAAGTACTCAATTTCGTGGGCCTGGGTTTTCTACTCTGTTAAAACAAGGGTACTGGTTGGAGGATGATTACAGGGCTTCTCAACTCCGACCGTTATTGGAGCCGGCCAGGCCATTCCCGGCCTCCCTCCCCAGCCGACCGACCGACCGACCTCAGTCCCCTCCCCCGCCCTCTCGGGCCACGCGTCCAAGGTTCTGCGTAGCACGTTCTCCCCTACCCTGGAAGGCCGGGTGGGGGAGCCCCGCCTGGGAGTCGGGCCGCCAGCTCCAGGCCGAGACCTAGGTGCCCGAAACCCATAGCGCGCACACACGGGCGCGTGATCTCGCCTGCCGATTAGTCAGCAGTTGTTCCAGGCCGGGATCCCTTCCCCCAGCCCTCCGCCAGCCTCCGTCTCCCTCCAGGACAGACTCTTCGGAGACGGTCCCTAGAGCCAGCGGGCGTAACCATTCCAACCCCCGAGCCTCGTGCAGAGGCTCCCCGGGGTTTGTTGGGGACACTCGCTCACGAGCGCGCTGACCGCTGAGGTGTTTCTCTTAACCCGCGCGTCACGTCCGGCTCTTTGGAGAGGATTGGGTCGACGGTTTGAGGCGCCAAGAACCGGCTCATCACTGACTCAAACCTCCTTGCCCACCCCCGCGGCCTGGCCCTATGGTAGCGTCCGAGGTTGCGGATTTCGCGCCTGCGCAGTGCGGCGCCTAGGGGACCGCGAGAGGGAGACGGACGTTGAGAGAACGAGGAGGAAGGCGAGAAAATGGCGTCCACGGGTAAGTGGAGTGGGATCGCGGTCGCGCTGGCGACGGCTGGGACACCCAAACTCGGGGGCGCTCGTCTCAGGAGGTGGCAGGGATGACTGAGTGGAGCTGCCGAGAGGGGTTGGAGTTCCCGCCGCCGCCCGACGAGCTCGGGGGTCCCGCGTTCCCTTCCCCCCGCCCCTCCCCCACCAGGCGGGCTGGTTCTGGAACCTTCCGGCGCCCGCGTTGCGCGCGAGGGCCTCGCGGTAGCTAGGGCGTGCGGGGCCCGCCTTGGCCTCCTTTGTGTGGCGGTTGTCGGTGCGGGTGCCCCGGGCCTCCCGCCACGTGGGCGGGGCCTACGGCCTCCGAGGCCCAGAGGGGACCGCGGCTGGGCCTCGGGCCCATCACCCCGAAGGCGCGTGAGGTGGGGTGTCGGGTAGCGGCTCGAGAAGCCGCGGCCGGTGGCCCCGGTAACCTCTCCTCCCGCTGCCAGCCTGAGGGCGTTCCTTGTATAGAAACTCAGATTCAAAACAAACAAACAAAAAGGCGTCGCGAGGGTCTGAGCTGAGGGGCGCCGGGTTATGAGAGGGAAGCCCCATTATCCTCCAGGCCTGGCTCGGCGCACCCGGGAGGGCTCGCAGCCTCAAGCCCCGAGGTCTAAAGTCTGCTCGGCCTTTAGACCTAGTGGGACCCACAGATCCTTTCGGAGGCATCGATTTGATCGTGTGTTAACTCCACTACCTTCCCTAACCCAAAAAGCAGTGGCTTCCCGGGGTCCCTTGTTAAGCAAGCGTTTGGCGCGGGCATCGGTTGTATAACCAGGCCCGTCTGGATCCGGGGAGCAGACGCTTAACCAGAAAGGTTTAGCGATTTTGATCCAGGAGAAACAGAAAGCCTCACCCAGCACGTTTCTGTAGACCTGCTCGTTAAACCAGCAGGCTTCTTTCTTGGTCCTGTCGAGGCCAGGGGAAGAAGACGGACTTTGAAAGTCGGCGGCTAGGAGCTCGGGGATGCGATGAGTATTGTGGTCCTTAATGAGCGAATGAGTGTAGCCTAGGCTTCACCAGCAGTTTGGTGTACAGTTAACTGGCACAGTGGCGATTTTTTTTTTTCGTCTGGAGGAATTAGGGTCTGATATGTGGCCTTGGAGACAGTAGGAGAAATCTGAAGGGGAAGACAGGAGAAGCTCTGGGTCCTTTGTGCTTGGGAAAAGTTCCAGCATCACAGTTTGGCGATGCCAACGATGTAAGTCAGTAAACAGGTAAATGCTGGCTTTTGATACCAGGCTACTAAGAGTGTCCCTAAGAGAAAGACTGAGAAGCTACAGCCCAGTTCATTCTGGTGGGAAACGATTTAGGCAGTGAGCCTTCTACCCTTCTCTTACCCACTAAAGCCCAAGAAGGCAATTGCAGATTTTTGCTTGGTAGATTATTGACACTTTTTAGTCATCTGTGTTTAAATCTCTTTTGCTGAAGACCACCACGAACCATATTCGAGTTAGAAACCATGCTCTGTGGCTCAGTGAGATGGGTCAGTGGTTAAGAGCACTGATTGCTTCTCCAGAGGACCCAGGTTCAATTCCCAGCACTCACATGGCAGCTCGTAGCTGTCGTAACTCCAGTTCCAGAGACTCTGACATCGTTACTATACCAATGCGCATGATTTAAATAAAGTTAAAGTTTTTTTAAAAAACGAACCATGCTCTGCTATACCCATAGTCCTGCCCTTGCTGAGGGAACTTATTTAAGACCTAGCGTCCTTTCCTTTAGTTTAGCTAAAGTTTTCTTGATGCCTGGCCGTGGTAGCACATACCTTTAGTTCCAGCAGAGGCAGCAGATAAAGGCCAACCTGGTCTTACAGAGTGAGTTCCAGGCTACACAGAGGAACCTTGTCTCGGGAAAAAAAAAGTTTCCTTGAGCTCTTCAGTCCTTAAAACTTTTGGGTACCAGGAAATCTTCCTTGCTGACTTTAATACATTATGTAGCCTAAACCTCCGTTATCTCTACAGCTTGGCTAATGACTACCCTGAATTGTAAGCCGCTGCCTTAGGGAATAATGGTTTTTCCCCCTCATCTACATCTTGTGGAATAGTGCCTACAGAGTATGTTCAATAAAGCAGAATTACAGTGCCCAAATGACTACTGTCAGAACAAGAAGTAATAACGTTGCCAGCATTCTTGAGCCCTCCCCACCCATATACCCTTTATCTCCTTTCACTGTATAGTTGGGCATGGTTTTTTGATTGTTAAATTATCTGGCCATTGTTTCAGTGTCATGTCTGAGACAGTAGGAAGCTTGTGTACTGTTAGGTAGATAAACATGAGTTGGGGGTTGCTTCTCTTAGCCCACCAAATCCTTTGGTTTCATGCTGATCTGAGGTGGTTAGCTGTTCTGTATCAGCTCTGCTAATTTTACATAACTGCTCTTGTGTAAGTCTTTTGTAAACATTGAGCTTAATGCCAGTAACTCAAAATCATTTTTTACATAGAAACCTCAACAAAATGAAGGTTGCAATATTTGGGCTTACATGCATTGTTGGTAAAACACTACGTGGAAGGAAGTGTTTTATAATTTTTTATTTCATATGAAGAATGTGACAAATAGCCATAGTTTAATTCTACAATTTGGGGAGCAGAGGCAGGCAGAGTTCGAGATCAGGCTGGTCTATGTAGTGAGTTCTAGGACAGCCAGAGCTACATATTGAGACCCTGTCTCTCAAAAAAATTTTTTTTAAAAAAGATAACTAGTAGGCACGGTGGCACACAACTGTAATTCTTAGCATTTAAATTGTAGAGAGAGCGGTATAGGGTCTGTAGCAAGTTTGAAGCTAGCTTGGTCTGCCAGCTAAGTGGTCAGATCCTCTCTCAAAAAACAATAAGATTTTGTTGAACATTTCTTTTTTTGTTGTAGGTATCTTTTGGACAGCTTACTGATGACATTGATAAGCAGGCTCTGAAATTAAGGGTCTAGAGGAAAGAAGTAGTCACATGAGGTGCAAAAAGGTAGAAAGAAAGTCCGCTTTTAAGAGATGGGTTCAGGAAAGTACTCTTGGCCAGAATATTGTGAAGCATGCTTTAGATTGCATGGAATGGGGAAGATTCCCTCTATAAAGATATCAGCTGTTGCTTTTGGATTAGCGATTGGCTGCTTTCTGATTGGAAAAGAAAGGACCCTTTTGTTCTCTCTTAATGGCAGTGCTGTCTTTGAACACCAAAGAAGATATGTATTCTTGTAAAGGGGAAATAATTAGGTAGAATTATTATTTGAAAACATTTGCTCACTGGGCAATAATGGCACAGGCCTTTAATCCCAACAGTTGGGAGGCAGAGGCAGGCAGAGTTCAGGACCAGCTGGTCTGCAAAGCAAGTTCCAGGACAGCCAGAGCTGTTACACAAAAAAAAAAAAAAAAAAAAAACCTGTTTTGTGGTGGTTCAGGCCCTCTCTGTGAGTTCCAGGCCAGCTTGGTCTAAGGGAGCTAGTTCCAGGACAGGCTCCAAAGCTACAGAGAAACCCTGTCTCAAAAAACCAAAAAAAAAAAAAAAGCCCCCAAACTTGCAGAACTTTAATTCAGTAGTGCTTTGAAAATTTAAGAATTTATTTTCATCACTTGATACCTGTGTAGACTGAATTTAGTCCCTTTTTGATGTTTTTGAGACAGGGTCTTTCATAGTCCTGGCTGTGCTGGAACACACTATGTAGATCATGCTGGCCTAAAACTCAAACCTAAAACTCAAACATGCCTCTGTTTCCTGAGTGCTGAAGTTAAAGACATTTGCCACCTCACCAAGCTAATTCCTTTTGATATAGTATAAATTACATATGAGAAAGAAAATGATAGCTGGACTTAGAAGAAAATTTGTGGTTTTTTTAGGTTGAAATAATTTCAAGTTTTTGGAAATGACAATAGTGAGCCCTGAATAAATTTTTCCCCCTAGGCCTATTAAGTGCTTTCTCATCCTTGCCAATTTTTAGGATTCTGTTAACCTTGCTTCAGTTGTGTGTGCATGCTGTTGGAGTTGGAACCCAGGGCATCCACACATGCCACCTTATAGTCGTGAGAATATGCATGTGTTCCAACCATGGATGTACTCCATCCTTTACCGTGGCCTCCCTGGGGTTTCTAGTTTTTTCATTACTGTGAAGATAGATCTCTGATAACAGGCCCTTTTTAGATTTAATAGCTGTTGTATTTTTTGTCATTGCTTCACTGTAATGTTAGAGGGAATTGTGGTCTTACTAAAGTGATAGACTGATTGATAGAAGCTGACATAGTAGCTCATTTCTGAAATCCCAGCTCTGGGGAGGCAGAGGCAGGTGGATCGGAGTTTGAGGTTATTTAGAGAGACCCTGTTTCAAAAACAAAAATGCTGGGCATGGTGCTGCATGCCTTTAGTGGGAGTGGGCAGCTGAATCCCTTAGCCTGAGGCCACCATAGTCTACAGAGTGAGTTCCAGGACAACCAGGGCTACACAAAAACCCTGTCTGGAAAAGCAGAAAGGCGCGGGAGTGGGGTGGATTCTAATATTTTTGTGGAGGTCCTTATTTTTATGACTGTAAAGTTGATCCTGTTTTGTGGTTTTAGTTTGCATTAGCCTTAAGATAATGATCATGTGTTTGAATTGATAGCTGGTGGTTGAGGTGGGTTATGGTCATGGAAATATGCAGGATATGCTAGGTATCTCTGCCAACTCAAGTAATCTTGACCTCATTAGTTAGCACCGTATTCAGACTTTTTGCATTTAGCTGACTTGACTTAATTGGTTTGGTGTTGAGAAAAGAGATGCGCTGTGACCTGTGTCTGCATATAATTTCTCTCTAAACAATTTAAAGAATTAACTCTTGCTGCCTGAATTATTCCTCTGTCTACTGTTCCTTGTCTATACTAATAATTTTTTTTTCTTGTTTCTTCTAGATTACAGTACCTACAGCCAAGCTGCAGCCCAGCAGGGGTAAGTCAGCCTTCTGCAACAGTACTTTGTCCACATTTAATGTTTTAGAGTATGAGGCCTTTTGTAACTATAAAGGGTATAGTCGCACAGTCAGATGTTTTGTATTCAATTCTCATGTTTAATTCTTTTTGCAGCTACAGTGCTTACACCGCCCAGCCAACTCAAGGATATGCACAGACCACCCAGGTAATCCCAAAGACAAGGATATGTAGTTATATTTTCAATAAAGATGTTTCAGTTTAGCTAGGCTATGGTGGCACACGCCTTTAATTCCAGCACTCGGGAGGACAATCTGAGTTCGAGGCCAGCCTGGTCTACAGAGTGAGTTCCAGGATAGCCAGGGCTACACAGAGAAACCCTATCTCAAAAAAAGACAGCAACAACAAAAAGATATTTCAGTTGACCGATAAAACAGTAGTTAGCAGGTCTTTTTTAAAAATTATATGCAAGTAACAAGTAGTGGTATTATCTAGTCTTTAAAAACTCCTTAACTTTAATCTTATACAATGAGGGTTTGTTGTAAATGAAACCATTTTAAAACTGAAAATAGGCTCTTTTTTTAGCTTCTAGGCTCAAAATAAGCATTTCGCTGCAGTCTTGGTCTTGTCTACATATTTTATTATGCTGAAGTTAATTTAGTCATCATTGCAGTTCTTCAGAAGAAGATCATCTTTTGACCTTTTGTAAATGAGAAAATTATATATATATATAGTTATTATATAACTTGTGAGTGGTTGCACATTGACTACTGGAGTCAGCTTTGAAAATTACTATTCCTCGGCTTTTGCCAATATGTAAGTCTATGTAAAAACGTAGGCCGGGGCAAGAGAAATAGCTCCTTGAGGGAAAAGCGCTTGCCACCCAGCCTGAGTTTGATTTCCCCAAGTTCCACATACGAGGGAGAGAACCAAATTGTTCTCTGACCTTCACATATACACCATGCATGATATGTACATATGCAGCCTTCCACCAGTCAAATTAAGTAAATACTCTCAGCTGGAGTTCAGTGGTAGATTGTGTACCAGCACTGCAGAAATATTGGGTGGGGGGGTGCAGGATTGACCAGGAGGTAGGAGACTATCTGGTAGAATGTGTGATATGCTGACTTCAGTCACCAACACTTCAAAATGCCAAGGGTAACAGATTCTCGAAAGTATATATTGTTTATATTTTCAAGAATTAATTATCTCAGCTGGGCATGTAGCACAAGCTTTTAATCCCAACATGGGGAGGCAAAGGCAGGTGGCCCTCTGAATTTGATGCCAGACTGGTTTACATAGCATGTTCCAGTACAAAACTAGACAGTAAAACTGTCTCCAAAAAAAAAAAAAAAAAAAAAACTCTTAATTCTGGAATGATCTGCTAAGAGTTAATATTAATTGCCATGGAAACATTTGGAAGTCGTGTTTCACATTTAATTGATTTTTCAAATAAGTCTATAAAATAACATTAGTATCTTAAAAAAACCAAGTTATTCCTTATCTGGTTTTAGGTATTATTGATTTCTAAGTTTAAAAACAGTAATTTTAGGCCGGGCGGTGGTGGCTCACGCCTTTAATCCCAGCACTCGGGAGGCAGAGGCAGGCGGATCTCTGAGTTCGAGGCCAGCCTGGTCTACAAGAGCTAGCTCCAGGACAGGCTCTAGAAACTACAGGGAAACCCTGTCTCGAAAAACCAAAAAAAAAAAAAAAACAGTAATTTTGATAAACTAACATTCATAAATGCTGTTCTGGTTCAATTTCTTGAAATAGGGTTAAGAGCATTTATTTTCATATTATGTTGAAAATCTGGCTCTCAAATATGGCAGGATGCTTTCTGATCCTTCATTATCTTTCTTGATGCTTATTTTGTGCTGTAAGTTACATACCTGTGCCTGAATTGCTCTTGAGAATAAGCAATTATTCTTATTGAGAATAAGCTCTTGAATAAGCTCAGTTAACTGAGACTTTGCCTTTTGTTTGTTTGTTTTGGGTTTTTCAAGACAGGGTTTCTCTGTATAACAGCCCTGGCTGTCCTGGAACTAGCTCTTGTAGACCAGGATGGCCTCAAACTCACAGAGATTATACCTGTGCTTCTTGAGGGCTGGGATTAAAGGCATACTCCACCATCACTCAGTTCCTAATTATTATTTCTAGATTTACTAAAACACGAATGTATACCATTTACTTACTTTTGTATTTTCAAGACAGTGTTTATCTGTTTAACAGTCCTGGCTATCCTGGAACTTTGTAGACCAAGCTGGCTTCAAACTTGAGATCTGCCTGCCTCTGAACACTCAGAATTTTTAAGATCTGTCTTATTTTTATAATTTTTTTCCAGAAAGCAGTATTTTCTACTTGTTTCTCCAGTTTATGAACTAATAAATCAGTTTGTTTTAGCAAAAAAAATTTGCTAAAATACAAAATTCTCTTACAAAACTACATGCTTTTCTTTGGAGCAGGCGTATGGGCAACAAAGCTATGGAACCTATGGACAGCCTACTGATGTCAGCTATACCCAGGCTCAGAGCACTGCCACCTACGGGCAGACTGCATATGCGACTTCTTATGGACAGCCTCCCACTGGTAAGGCCAGCCTTAAAGAGACTTGGTGATAGTGTTGAGGGTATTTGCTGAAAGGCCTGTTCTTTAAGGAATATATTCTGGTCCATGTGTTGACGTCTGGGGATCTTTTATTTTAGGAAGTATTTTTTTTCCTTGCCCTTAAATTCTCCTTGAGGGCTATATTTCAAGAGTGTGGGTGGAATAAGTTCTAAAAGAAATTAAAACTCTATACCCTGCACAATATACAACAAAATGGGACTAATGTGAAAGATTGTGCTAATCCTAAGGATTTAGCCTTCTTAAACTGAGCTGCTTAAAAATCAAAATAGTTGTTGGGCATGGTGGTGCACGCCTTTAATTCCAGCATTTGGGAGGCAGAGGCAGGTGGATCTCTGTGAGTTCGAAGCCAGCCTGGTCTACAGAGTGAGTTCCAGGACAGCTAGGGCTATTACACAGAGAAACCCTGTCTCAAGGAAAAACAAAATGGTTTTCACATCTGTTTGCTTCATCTGATAGTGTACCCTCTACTTTTTGTTTTGTGCTTTCCACAGTAGAAGGGACCAGTACAGGTTTGACTATCCTGCTCATTCTTGCATGGGAAATGCTTTCCATCTTGTCTAACCCTGTAATGTTAACCCTTAGGTGTTTAATTTGTTTAAACCCAGACTTTCTAACATCACACAAAAGGTGCTAATGAAAAAGGCTGCTTCAGGTGCCATTTGCAGATCCATGCCCTTCTATAATTGGGGGAAGGTTTTGTACTATTGAACTTAACTTTGGTCAAGCCTTTGTTAAAGTCATTTGCCTTCCCAAAGGTATTGCTCCAACTGATTTTCCCTGCTCTCTGAAAGCTAGATTGCATGATTAGATTTATTTAAGGAACAGACTACCACCCTGCATGTACATGTTTGTCCGTTGTATAGAACAGGCACATTTTATTTTCTAAGTGTTACAAATTATTTTAATCTGTTTTCTGTTAAAAGTGTTATGATTTTTTTTTTAAGACATAGTGTGTTTTAAACATAAAATAAGATTCCATGACACTAAAAAAAGAAAGCTGGTTTAAGAGTCATTATATGGAATATATGAAAAGTGACCGTATTTTTGCTTTGGCATATTTTGCTATGTGATACAATGTTGGAGATATAAAGACTTTATCTTTCAACTATCTAAACTCTGAATTAAAGGGGGAACTATGTGGCATTTTAGTTCACTGTCATGGATTTCATGGGAAGAATTTGCTAACTTTCTTAACTACTGTCTTCGGATGGAAGTGTGTGTCTAACCTAGTGCAGGTGTGATGAGAACTGAAACTGAAGCTGTAGATTTGAGAACGTGATTTAGGCTTAGCCTTTGCTATCCCTAAGCCATTTAACAGGGTTGTAACAAAGTGATTTTAAGCAGAATAGAAAGTCTAGTCCTGATTGTGAGCCTAGAAACTATAGAGCATTGTAAGCAGAAAGCGGTGGCTTTAGTGAGCCAGGCAGGCTATTGCATGGTAAGTGACTCTAAGTTACCTCTCATGCTTCACTTACTCCTGCCAACTGCTTTTAGGCTGTAAGAACCAGTGGGTAGGAAGCTGAATCCAGGCATATTTTTCTGAACCCCGTGTTGCTTTTACACATAAAAGTCAGTGAATAAGTATCTGAGGGAATGCATAGAAATACACTGTTCTCTTCTAGGATTCTAAATGAAGCTCCAGAAGAAAGGTACTATATATTTGCATCTCACTTACATGATTCAAACAAGCTGTGGGGTTTTTTTTCTATTGTTCAGTGTAAACAAAATTTTGTACAATGTTTCTTACCACCTTTTTCACTGACAAAATCGCGTAGATGTGCTGTTAGTGTCTTGTCATTTTATGGATTTTTGTTTATTTTGTTTGGGTGCTTGTGTAGGTACTACAGATTAATTAAAAGATTACTTATTAACCTGGTATCTAGTACTATAACATTGCTATTTTATTGCCATTTCTTAATAGCAGCATTATACAGGCTCTTACTCTGCAGATCTGAGACATAAGTTACTGTCTTGATCAGTCTGGTTTTTGTCGAACTTTTGTGGGTCTTATAATCATGTAGGGAGAAATCGTATAAAGAGTAATTGGATAGGTGGACTTCTGTTGTAGTTTAAATAAGTGCAGTGTATGGTTAACTTTAGAACTCTGCTAAGAACTTTAAAATACATAGGACTGTAGGTAGATTTTTTTTTTTTTTTTTTTTTTTTTTTGGACCACCAGCTCCCAGATAATGACATGAAAACGTCTTGTTAATTATAAAAGCTTGGTCTTGCCTTAGGTTTGTTCCCAAGTAATTCTTAAAACTTAACCCGTTTATGTTAATCTACATTCTACCACATAGCTTGTTAACCTCTGCTTAGTACTGTTCGTCCCACTTCTGTGTCTGACTGGCAAGTCCTACTTGTCCCCAGAGTTCCTATCTCTTCCCGCGCGCCCCACCTATCCTTCCCTCCCTAACTGTTGGCCATTTGGCTCTTTATTAAAACAATCAGAATGTGCCTAGGAAAGCAAGGTAAAACAGTGGCAACATCTACACAGTGTACAAAAGGATTATCCTTAACGACACAGGGCTCAGTGGTACTGTTCTTCCCTAGCATGTGTGTGAAACTCTGGGTTCTTTCTATTCCTATTACTACAAAAGAAAACAGTGCCAATTCAGGTGATCTCAAAAATGTTTGGGGCTCTTTTGTAAAATATATTTTAGTGGCTTTCACCAGTTTAGACAGAAAACTACTGTCTTTGTATATAATTTTAGAGGTTTTTTTTTTTTAATGTTTAAGAAGAAAGTATTCCATGCTACAAAAAAAGATACTGTTAGATTAAAAGAGTTGGATCAGATGGTGGTGCCACCTTTAATTAATTTAATCCCAGTACTTGGAAAACAGAGACAGGCTCCTGTCTGATTTCAAGGGCAGCCTGGGCTACATAGTGAGACCCTGCTTCAAAGAAATAAAAATAAGTTGAAGCTGGTCATGGTTGTTTATGTCTGTAATCCCCAGAGTCTGTCAATTGAGGTAGAAAAGAAAGGATTACAGTAAGCAGGCGTGGACAGTTTCATGATACTGCCTCAGTTTTTGGTGTTGTCTTTGTTTTTGTAGGTTGTTTTGGTTTGGCTTTTGGATACTCTCCTGGCTAGTCCTAAATATAAAGTAAATTAAGTAGTCTTAGTCCAAGTTTTTTTTTAAATGTTAATACTCTTGTTTTTGTTTTCTTGGGGTTGTTTGTTTTGTTTTGGTTTTTGTTTGTTTGTTTTTGAGGGTTTTGTTTGTTTTGAATGTGCCTAGGCAGTGTTCTCCTTTGTAGGCCAGGCTGGCTTGGTATTTGTGATCCCGCAGTATTGGTCACAGAAATCTTTTTAACATTAGTAAGAATGGGGTTTCTTTTTGAGTTTTGTTTTGTTTTGGGGGTTTTTGTTGTTGTTTGTTTTGAGTTTTCAAGACAGGGTTTCTCTATAGCTTTGGAGCCTGTCCTGGAACTAGCTCTTGTAGACCAGGCCAGCCTCGAACTCAGAGATCTACCTGCCTCTGCCTACTGAGTGCTGAGATTAAAGGCATACACCACCACCACCTGGCAGAATAGGGTTCATTAGATGAGAATCCTGGAATCTGGACTGAGCTTTTAAAGTGCATCATTTACTGGAGCCTGTTGATTATGAGGAAAGCAAAGATCCAGTACCAGGAAAGGTTGTGATACTTTAAGCTTATGTAATATACTGCTGTTAAAACGGCAGATTTTAGTACATAATCTAGTGCCTGATGACTATTACATAGCTATTTTTAAGTGTTATATCATTTGCTCTTTACCTCCTGTTCTGGAGCATTTTCTTGTTTTGAGAGGGTTTATCTGTTTTATTTTTTTAATTAGTTGAGAAACTTGTTCAGGAAATCTGCTAGTAAGATGGGTCTATAATCAGAGAAATAAAAACAGCACTATCTTCTGTCAAGTCCATTTTCATGGGGGTAGAAAGAAGCCTGTTCTCCATGGCAACGGGTTTTTATAGCGTGTTCTGTCTTGCGGTAGGGAATGTGGCATAGTTGGTAGAGTGCTTGCCTAGCATTCATGGATCCCTGTGTTCCCCAGCACCAATAAACTAGGTATGGTGTGTCTGTAGTCCCAAGGCTGGAGACTTGGGGTTGAGGGGTTTAGAAGGATATCTTCTGCTCAACAGCCTAGGCTACATGAGACCCCATATTAAAACACCACCAACAAAAAAGCACACTTTACCTCTCTTGTAGATAAAGTTTGAAAAGAGATGAAGTAATACATTACTAAAACAACAAAAAACAGCTAAAGAAATTGTTCAGCATTTATGAGCACTGGCTGCTCTTCAAGAGTACCAGGGTTCAATTTTCTGACACCCTTGCACAGACAGGCATGCAGGCAAAACACATACATGCATGAATGAATGAGTTTCTAAAAAAAACAGTACTTAAGACTTTAAAATATTTGGGTCAGTGAGATAGCTCAGTGGATAAGGGCACGTGCCACCAAACCTGATGACTAGAATCCATGTAGTAGAAGGAGAGAACCACCAACTCCCAAGATTTGTCTTTTGCTTCCACACATGTGTCATGGTGAGCTCCCATGTGCACACACTTAATTTTTAAAAAAAATGGATGTAATAAAAACAGTAATTTAAACACTCCTTTGTTGCTACTCTTCCTGCAAGGAGGATATAGGATTCAATTTTTGATTCTTTAAAGTAGGCAGTTTATGAGTTGTTTGGTTAGCACTCTTGACGAAAAGGACCTGGAGTCTGATTCTTGAGTCTGATCCGATTCTCTTTGTTGTAGGTTATACCACTCCAACTGCCCCCCAGGCATACAGCCAGCCTGTCCAAGGATATGGCACTGGTGCTTATGACACCACCACTGCTACAGTCACCACAACCCAGGCCTCTTATGCAGCTCAGTCTGCATATGGCACCCAGCCTGCCTACCCAGCCTATGGCCAGCAGCCAGCAGCCACTGCACCTACAAGGTAAGGCAATAGTTGCGTATTCCTCTGATACGTCAGCTTTGGGTATAAAGGAAAGAGTAAATAACTCTGTACACTTAGACTGTCCATGACTTAGTTCCCTCTGATGGCTATTCACATACCCTGGGTATTGACTGTTCTCACAGTCTTTACAGCAGCCAGGGTGCTGGAGCACAGCAAACGGGTATTCTGGTAAAGAAATGGTGCTGTCTGGGGACCAAAAATGAGGACTATCAATTGCCTGGTTTCAGAACTTACTTTAGGGGAAGGAGGAGACTGTTTTACTTTTCTAAACACAAGAAAATTGAGTATGTTTTCCCACATTGTTTAACTACCAATAGAATTATACTTTTGATACTTATCTTTGGTTTATTAACCCTGTAAATTAGTAGCTACTTTTCCTTTAGGAAATGATAGTATAGGATGGGTGGGTTACACGTGAATCAGTAGTAGTATATGATCCAGTTATCAGTAAAGGATATTTCCATGTCTAGAAAGAATTACTGCCTCAGTTGAAGCATAATTTCTTCCATATGTTGTAGTGATTTGGACCAAAAGTCATAGACAAATAAATTCATGGGTACCCAGCTATGTGGTAAATATTAAGAGTCCAATAAAGTTCATACTCCATGGCTGGTTGGTAGATAAGTGGTGTATATTATTACTTAACAGAAGATTTCAGGTCTTTGCTTTAGACAATGCACTTAGGTGGCTTCTGCATACAGTCTTGAAGGAACACTGAATTCTGATTTGAATGAAGACTTTTTAGGGAATAAACAAGAGATCAACTTGTAACCTAGACTTTTTATCTGCTGTAGAGGTAAGACATTAGCTCTGGCAAACACTCGTGAAATTACTTCTAAAATGCACAGTGAGTAATCAGAGCCACTCGTAGTTGATGTCCAATAGACAGCCTGTACAGTAGTTATATATTTAACCGGCTGGTTCCTAGAAGGTCCCATTGCAATTGACTTAGGTATTACAGAATTTTATCAGATGTGCAAAGACCCATGTGATGCTCTCATGCAGTGGTATGTATACCCAAGCCACAGTGGTATATACTACTTGTGTATCAAATGGGTTTTGATAGATCATCGTTTTGTGTCCCACCCCCAAGCTAAGTTTTCTGAGCTGGCTACCTTTAAGAATAGCTAGCTGTCTCTTGATCAACAGTTGTTACCCCTTTCTCACTGGAAAGAGGAACCTTATAACTTTACAGCCCATTTCATCTCAGTGAAGAACCCAGTACTTTTGCATCTAACCTGGTCCACCTGCTGATTTGGGCTTTGCTTGAGATAGTCTTAAGTTAACTCTGCTACTGCCTTGGTGTAAACTACTGGGGCCTTGAGGAATTGGGGGTCCTGGGTTAGTTAATCTGAGCATGGGGTGGGAGATGCATCCCTGCCCGTCTTGTAGAGACTGCTGTGGAAGGTTAAGTGAATTTACAGCAGCCCAAGTTAGAAAGTGTCTTTTCTGATCTGTTTCTAGTAAATAAGTGGCTTAAACCCACAGATACTCAAAATGTATGATGCTGTGACCTTACAAATTAAACTTCAGTTTACATTGTTGTTCAGATTTCTTATTTTCAGAAGTTCACTTTAGAAAAGAAAAGTGTTTTCTTCTTTCCTCCCTCCATTACTTACTCAATATAACATGATGAAAGTCCCTTAGTAACTACTAATACAGAACAAATGGAATGAAGTCCAGCCAGGTGCAGTGGCACACACCTTTAATCCCAGTACTTGGGAGCAGAGGCAGGTGGATCTCTTGAGTTTCAGGACAGCCTGACCTACAGAAAGAAACCTGTATTGAAAAACAGCCCCCCCAAAAAGGTACAAAACAAGTGAAGTACACTGTTCACTTCCAGCAAATAATGATGGACTGACTGATAGTGGGCTTATTTTCTTTTTTCAAACTTGGTCTTTATGTTTCCTATTGCTCACAGAACTGTAGGGTTCTTAAGCTGGGGTTTGGGGGTCATTGAAACTAAGTCTGACTATTTTATTTCTCCTTTTAGACCACAGGATGGTAACAAGCCCGCTGAGACTAGTCAACCTCAATCTAGCACAGGGGGTTATAACCAGCCCAGCCTAGGATATGGACAGAGTAACTACAGTTATCCCCAGGTACCTGGGAGCTACCCCATGCAGCCAGTCACCGCACCTCCATCCTATCCTCCTACCAGGTCAGTCTCTCCTTTGTGGCCAGTAAATAACATAACAAGACAGGTATTTCTTTTCAGGTTGTTAACCGCCTAGCATTGGCTTCCTTGGGTGAGATTTATTTTCTGACTCTCTGATAACTCTTGACTGCATAATAGTTAATGTTCATACCTCAGTTTTGGGTTCCTATAGTGGTGTCTGGGATCTGTCTTAATAACTATTCTCTAAAAACTGACCAAAAACTTATTTTTGCTCTTGCAATTAACTTAGAAGTGTGAAAAACAAATGTTTTGAAATGATCTTCATAGAACCATAGAAACTGTCTTCTCAAATGCAGTCACCATGGATAAAGTAGGGACAAGCCTTCCCTCCCCAGCACTCATTGCAGTGCTGGGGAGAGAATCCAGGGTCTTGTTCATTGCTACCTTGAACTACTCCAGCTCAAACTCTGTTATCCTTCATATTCTGTATTAAATTAACCACCATAACTACACTGTCCAATTTTGGTTTCTTTAAAATAAGGAAAACTCGAAGTTTTCTGACCTATGTCTCATTTGAAGTAAGCATCAGATGAATTGTCAGAATTGAGTCTTTAAAGGTTAATTTGCTAAAAAATAGTTCCTGATCATCTATTTCATAGGTTAACACATTGAATACAACAAGGACCAGAAGTGAGCAGGTGTTCTGGTTATTAAGATTTATTTATTATGTATACAGTGTTCTGCCCTATGAGGGCACCAGATTTTGTTACATACAGATGGTGTAAGCCACCATGTGGTTTGCTGGGAATTGAACTTAGGACCTCTGAAAGAGCAACCAGTTCTCTGAAACTCTGAGCCATCTCTTCCGTCAGTCCAATGGGCAGGGTTTATAACTCTTCTTGGAAAGGAGGCCCATATCTGTCATATTAAAGACAGTTGCTCTGGAAAGTTGAACTGATGAGGGTAGACGTGCATTTTAACAGCTATGGAAAGGTGTAACAAATGCACGTATTAATGTTTCGTTGAGCTTTGGGTTTTTTGTTTTTCTTTTTTTCTGTCTAGACAGCATTTCTCTGTGTTGCCTTGGCTTTTCAGGAATTTGCTCTATAGATCAGGCTGGCCTCAAACTCAGAGATCTGCCTGTCTTCCAAGTGCTAGAATTAAAGGCATATCACTAAGTCTGGCTTTGGAGAGTCTTTTAAGGGTTTGGTTTGGGGTTAGGGTGTGTGTGTGTGTGTGTGTGTGTGTGTGTGTGTATTTTGGTTGGTTGGTTGGTTGGTTGGTTGGTTGGTTGGTTGGTTGGTTGGTTGGTTGGTTTGGCGTTTCTGTGAGTAGCTCTAGCTATCCTGGAATTGGCTCTGTACATCAGGCTGGTCTCATTCAGAAATCCTTCTGCCTCTGCCTCCAAAGTTCTGGAACAGGTTTGTGCCCCCACTGCCCAGCTAAGTTTTATTTTTTAATAGTATGTATAGATACATAGATTACTTGCTGGGTAGTTTCACAGAGACCTAGCACCTTTGATACAACAACCTAAGGTTTATTCCTAGACTTCTAAGGATGTTTAAAAGATTGAAACTATAACAAAGCAATTTTGAGTTTGAAGGAAAAAACTGGCATTTTTAGGAGTAGCATACACACATGTTCACACTGTGCCATAAAAACCGTGACTCAGAACATCATAGTCACCACTCAGCTTATTAGATGACTGGAGTAGAACTCTTGCCTAGTGTCTGAGGCTCTAGTTCGGAGCCTTGGTGCTACAGAAAGAGAGGAAGGCATTCTTGGAACTGAATACCTCACTTGAGTCTTTGTACTTACTTTTAGTGTCATTTTTCACTGCATTAGTTGTTTCTAAGGACACATACACATATTCTGCCCGTCTGAACTACTGGATTTGCCTTAAATGTAGTTCAGAATAAATATTGTTTTAAATGGGAGCTCTAAACTGCAGCTCAGAGTACACATGAGTTGTTTTGATTTTCTCTCTTCCATTTAAAGCTTTGTTATAAATACAAAAAAGTGTTGCCTTGGCCAGATACAGTGAAGCATACCAGCATTCATGAAGTTAAGGCAGAAACGTTGTGTGTAGGTGGAAGAATAGCCTGGGCTACACATATCGTGAGACTCATAACAATGAAAAAAGTAACTATTAGGATACCCATGAATGTCTTGTATTTGGGGTCTTGGAAAATAACATGCCTTTTTTTTCCTTCCTGAAAACTTTTTTTTCCCCTTTCTTTCAGCTACTCCTCTTCACAGCCAACAAGTTACGATCAGAGCAGTTACTCTCAGCAGAATACCTATGGGCAACCGAGCAGCTATGGACAGCAGAGTAGCTATGGTCAACAAAGCAGCTATGGGCAGCAGCCTCCCACTAGTTACCCCCCTCAGACTGGATCCTACAGCCAGGCTCCAAGTCAATATAGCCAACAGAGCAGCAGCTACGGGCAGCAGAGTGAGTTGCTAAGAGAGAGAAATAAGTATGAATGTTTGTGCTTAGAGTTTCTGAAAATGGGGACTGTTTGTTACCACTGTTTGCTTCTGGGGTCAAGGGTATGAGTGTGAGGCATAACACACACTGGAGAATAGTCTGGGTGCCCCAGTAGGATTCGGTCAGCAGGGTGGGCTGTCTCAGCAAGTAGGGCTGGCATTCTTTAGGACCTGCCCCGAATCATTAAGCGTGGAAAGGTAGCTGTAGAGGGCTACTGGGATTTCTGATAGCCAAGTAAAAACTGTGTGTTTTGATTTTTGTGTGAATCCCTATAGCAGAGGAACAGAGTCCTTACTGTAGTTCGGAGGAATTTTTAAAACTTTAGGATATGATTGGGGTGGAACTGACTTTTGTTTTCTGCTGGGGGTTAAGCCCAGGGTCTTAAAAACAAGTTCTACCATGGAGTCCCTGTGCTTATACTTATATTTGGAGAAGTAACTAAGACCCAAAATTATCTTTATTAACTATTTAATTTCTGCCTCACTTGTTGCTTTTTTTAGGGGACAGGGTTTTTCTGGGTGGCCCTTGCTGTCCTTTTTATTTCATCTGTGCTTTTTTGACTGGAATGACTTAAGGCTCCTTGCTGTATAACTCAGAGCCCTAGAAAACCCGGCTCTACTTTTGTTTCTGGAGGGTAGTGTAAAGAAACTGCTTTTGGAGACCCAAACCTGTGAATGTGTTTTTTTTTTCCAAGACACCTTTTCCCTTTGGAAGTAGTTTGTTATAGCCTGGCTGTACAAGAATGTGTTAGCCTTCTTGAGTCAATAGTTCTTTAAGGGAGCCTTCTGGTAGAAGTACTTCCAGTGTAGTATATATACAGTTGCTTACAATTGAGGGGGTCATGATTCCAAGAGAAAGGATGTCAGGCAGTGGTATAAATGTCCGTGGCTTACAGATGTGACTCTTTTCCTCAGGTTCATTCCGACAGGACCACCCCAGTAGCATGGGTGTTTATGGGCAGGAGTCTGGAGGATTTTCCGGACCAGGAGAGAACCGGAGCATGAGTGGCCCTGATAACCGGGGCAGGGGAAGAGGGGGATTTGATCGTGGAGGCATGAGCAGAGGTGGGCGGGGAGGAGGACGCGGTGGAATGGGGTAAGAGCAAACCTTTTCTCCTTTTACCTAATTTTGCTTCATCCATAGGATTTTCAATGGGAAGAAGGGACTGAAAGACATAAGAAATTTATTCCACATTTCCATGGACAATCTGTTGAGGTCAAGCTATCTTCTAAAACATGGAAATGTCATTTAAGTGGCAGTTTGCTTTTTTTTCCCTGCCAGTAACCTTTGTTGGGTTGGGGTGAACAAATAATGGCTTTGAAACTAGAGCTTTCAGTCCCCTTCATGGTGTTGAGAGGTGAGAACCTCTTTGGGTAATAGATTTGGGATGGAACACACACAACCATCTAACAACCTAGGTTTTAACTAGTGAACTTTGAACGGTTGTCTTAAAATACCTGGTGTATGTACTGCAGAAAAAGGATGCAGCTGTTTTCCAGTGTTTGTACCCAGAATTGTTGAACATGATGAAGACTGGCCCCGTAACTTTTAAACCATGGCCTGAGTTGGAGCACAGAACAATCTAATAACTTTTTTACAGAGTAATGTATATGAGTGTAGCATCACTCCCTATTGGAGATTTTAAAAGTCTAAATTGGTTTGACCATTGAGATTGATGCCACAATCTGGTTTAGAAAACTGTTTAGATCAGTAACGTGACCCTGCTGCCTCTGCCTTCCCTTCCCTCCCTCCTTCCATCCCTCATTCCTTTCTGGTGTCTATACTTTGATGAAGGTGAGGTATGATGTTGGTGGTTAACATAATCCAGATTTAGTTATGTGTGTGTTCTGTCCCTATATAAACTAGTAAAAAAGTTATGCAGAATGTTGTAGTGAGTATAAATTTGATTGGGGTAACTTCAAAGAAAAGCTAGCAATTCTTTTTTATAGAAACAAACTTCAAAACGATTAATTTGACCTATTCACATACTAACAAATTTCTATACTGCTGAAAGATAGTTAATGCTTTGTTTATTCTGCATAACTTTAATAAAGTCTTAAGTGAAATCTTTATTGGAAAAAGCTATTTCATAACATGCAAATTTTTATGAATAATTTGACAAAGTAAAAATTGGTCTTCTGATTTGGATATCATTCCATTATAAAGGTTTCACGTCTTTATGGATGTTTTAAAATAGACATAGACACTTGAAATTACTATCATCACGTCTCAAATCACCTAGAATTCTTAGTATTTTTCAATTGCAAAAGCAATTTGAAGTTTATTCATCTTAATACTCCAGAAGTAATGATTCTACTGACTTTGTTAGACTACTATTAGAGGGGCCCATCTTTCTGGATGAGAAGTCTCTCCTGGAGCCATAGAAGAGACCATGGCCTACCCCATAGGTTTTTAACAGACTGTGAAGCAGTCTGTTGGATCCTGTGAGGACAGGACACGGGGCAGTTCCCTTTCCCCTTTTTTATTGTGGTGTGGTGATGGTTTTCAGTGTCTGCTCCAGGTAAGGCGCTCAATGTTGTTAACATGCCCTTTTTCATTGCCTCAGTATTTTGATATTTTCATTGGCTGTTAAACGTGGAAACTTTTTAACATGCTTTGTCGCATTTATATGCTACAGGTTACAAAGTGAGAGCCTTGTATACACTTCAATACTTAAAAAGTACCCGTACTCAGTACTCAGCCGGCAGCATAATGAAAAGTGGGACTAGACACGGTGTCCATATGGAGAGGAAAAATATACATAGAATATTTTAAACAAAATGTATTCATTGTATAAATGGAATCCTTCTGTAACTTTGGTAACTGCATACTTGTTGTTTGGTAATGAACCAGAGGAGGTATAATACTCTAGAATTGTGTAACATTAAAGTGTAAACTTTGTGTTTGAAGAGAGAGAACATTTTATGGTGTGTACTTTTAAAAAAGAAGCAAAGCTGCATGCAACAGCTTGAAATTAATTGTATATTTAGGTATTAAAGGTGCAATACTGGTTAAGAAAACGTCAGGTCTTCCCACTGGGGAGCTACCTTTTTTAACCCAAGAAAATATTGCCTTCTCCTCTCCCCAAGAAACCGACAACTCATCTTCCCTCTCCTCTCTGTATTATAGTGTATATATTGCCATAGTCTTCTTAACTGGTATGTCTATAAAGTTGCACCCCCAGTCCGCTGAGCCTTGGTATTTGTTGTAAATTCTCCTTTCACAGTAACTGTTGAATCCATTAGGGCCCTGGACTGTATGGCTTTATGCTGAAGATTGGCTGGATGCGTCCTCTGATGTGTGTGTAGACATTTACTGTGGTTGTCTCCTGCTCTATTATACTGTTACTTGTTAGGAAGCCAGGGCCTCATTTGGCTCTCCCTTGGGAGAGGTTGAGGGTGCACCTTTATGAACTTGGAAAGGTTCATCACAACAATTGTCTCCGGCTTCACAGTTCTACACCAAGCTCCCTGGTGTTTCAGCTGATGGGGTGGGTGTTTGGGTCTAGGGGTTTTTTTTTCCTTCCTTAATTTGCCAAGTATTGCACTATTAATACCAGCCCCTGACATGAAAGAAACCAGCCACACTGGTGTGTCCAATCAAACAAGCAAGGTTGTATATTAAGGAAATTTGAGCGAGCTGCCCTGAAGAAAGGCATAGTGACAAGATGAGAGAGATGCATTGTTTGGAGATGTGTTTAGCCAGTGCCCTTCTTCCCCACGAGCCCCCGCAAGGCTCAGAGCGGTACTGGCTTTTAAAGGGAAAGGCCTTCATTTCTTCGTTTATCCCCCCAGCAGCGCTGGAGAGCGAGGTGGCTTCAATAAGCCTGGTGGTAAGTTTTTGAGTATTACCATGGATAGTGTTTAAAAAAAAATACAGTCAGTTTTTAGAAAACTATAATTTTTACTAGTTTCATAAGTGGTTTAAAAATGATCTATACAAAAGAGACTAATGGGTACTGCCGGCATTGTCTTAGGGGTTATAAGGTTAACCTATGGTTACAAAACAAAGGGTAACTTGAAGTATTGAGCAACTGCTTCTATAATATGGGGGAGAGTACAGCTTTAATTTGGTTTATGTGGAGGAAAGGTTTTGGCTTTAATTTAACACTAATTTGGCACATAAAGCATTAAGAGTGTATTTGGTTAATGGTTTAGAAACAAACGAGCAAAGGAAAAAGAAACCCTAGCAAACTTCACAAACGCTAAAGGGGCACTGCTCCATTTTAGCAGTGCGGGTCATTTTGAATTAATGAGTCCCCCATCAAATGGTGGTGTAGTAGATAGCTGTGTGTGTTTGTAAGATTTGTAGCTTGCAAGGCTTGCACTAATAATATCTTATATGATCTTTTCCTGGTTGGCAGGACCCATGGATGAAGGACCAGATCTTGATCTAGGTAACTTTGAATTCTTGAACTTTGTGCTCTTTTGAGTAAATGCCATAGAAATAAGAGTTCAGCAACCTTCCCCCCCCAAAAAAAAAGAGAGAGAGAGAGAGAGAGCATTCAGCAGCCTAGTAGACTGGTGCTGTTCTTGGCAAAGACAATTTGGGGCTTCCTTTTACGGTTGTTTTAAAATAACCAAAAAAATTCCATCTTACTATCAGTTATGATTGGTAGTTCTCTTTTGTTATGAATATTGTTTGATAATAATGTTCAATTGCTTAAGAAGTCCCTATTCTTAGCGCCTGATGGGGTGAGGTTGAAGAAAGAATTAGCCGTTTGAGGCCAGCTTATCTCTTCCCCAAAAAAAGAAGAAGCCACCATTAATAGGACGGACAGTAATTCTATTTTATTTTCTCTGGAAGGCCTTCCTATAGATCCTGATGAAGATTCTGACAACAGTGCAATTTATGTGCAAGGTTTAAATGACAATGTGACTCTGGATGATCTGGCAGACTTCTTTAAGCAGTGTGGGGTTGTCAAGGTAAGTGGCCAGTGATCAAGTGATCCAGCAGAAATTGAACCAACAAGACATGTTTGAAATACCAAAGCCATGCCAAGAATTGTTGAAGTTCCCTGATTCTTTTGTCGATAGATAGGCACCTTGTAGTTTACTCCTTAAAACACTGTGTGGTGCAAGACCCTGTGTTAAGACCTGAGATCCCAGTGATGAAACACTCGACTAATGTACATAATATAGTGCACAAGGCCCTTAAGTCTACAGAGATAAATAGCTTCTCCTGTTAGCTGGAGGGGGGGAGGTGAGTGTTGTTATCATTGTCTTTTTTTTGTTTTTTTCCGGAACAAGTTTTCTTGTATTACAGGATAGCCTGATCTTTCTGCCTCCACCTTCCAAGCCAGTTTTTATAGATGAAAAATGCTAAGCAGCTGTTGGTTCTTTTACTAAATCTGCTGTTTTGTTGTTTGTTTTTTAATTTAAAGATAAACTTGTTTTCTGTTGAGGAACAAAAAGTAAAGATAGGTTTTTCTAAATATTCCCTGAATAGTTAATTACTTGGGGACATGGTTTTAAAATAGTAATTGTTCAAATGCTTATACAAACACTAGGAATAAATTGTGTGATGCCTAGAGGCATTTAAATGCTTACAGATTTATTTTTCAATAAGAGTTGAAGGTTTGCTAGGATGTCTGAGTTCAAGGCTCAGACAACCCAGTCTCAGAGGGAATTTAATGACAACAACAAAACAAACAATTAGAATTTTATGAATTTTGATTTTGTTTTAAGGCAGAGTCTCACTATGAAGCTCCAGCTGGCCTGGAACTCAGAGTGCCACATGCTTCTGCCTTCCTAGTACTGGGATTAAAGGTGTGTACCACACACCTGATTTAGATATATTCTCTAATTACTTGGCATATAACAATTGAGTTCATCTTTAGACTTAAATTTTATTTTCATCTCTAAAATATGTAGTTTCAATAATGTTTTATTTCACATTCCTATTAAGCAGCCAAATTCTGAAAATACAATACACTAGTAAATTAGGGCAAGTGTGGTAATCCCTCTTGGGGTGTGTGTCCCAATCCCCTCCCCACCCACCCCCCCACACACACACACAAACACAACATGGTCTCTCTGTGTAACAGCCCTGGCCATCCTGGAACTTACTCTGAAGACTAGGCAGGCTGGCCTCAAACTCAGAGATCTGCCTGCTTCTGCCTCCTGAGTGCTGGGATTAAATGTGTGAGGCAGCACTGCCTAGCTATGGTGACATACCTTTAATCCCAGCTCTCTGGAGGCAAAGACAGGTAGATTTCTATGAGTTCAAGACCAGCCTGTTCTGCATAGTGAGACCCTATCTCAAAAACAGCAGCAGCAGCCGGGAGGTGGTGGCGCACGCCTTTAATCCCAGCACTCGGGAGGCAGAGGCAGGCGGATCTCTGTGAGTTCGAGACCAGCCTGGTCTACAAGAGCTAGTTCCAGGACAGACTCTAAAGCTGCAGAGAAACCCTGTCTCAAAAAACAAAAAATAAATAAATAAATAAATAAATAACAGCAGCAAAAAGATTGACTTATTATTTTATGAGTGTTTTGTCTGTGTGTGCACTGTGTGCATGTCTGGTACTCTCAGAGGAAAGAAGAAAGGGAACATATCCCTGGAACTGGAATTATAGCTGTGAGCTGCAACATGGGTGCTGGGAATTGAACCCAAATGCTCTAAAAGAGCAGCCAGTGCTCTTAACTAATAAACCAACTCTAGCCCTGTATAGATTGAGTGCTAATCCTTGTCTGTTGGAAGTCTTTATCTTGTTCATGTATTTATATTCTTTTGGTGACTAGAAGTTCTTCATAGGTTGCTTTGATTTTTGTTGTTGTCATCGTTGGTTTGTTTTTGGGGAGGGTGTTGTTTGTTTGTTTTTCAAGACAAGGTTTCTCTGTGTAATAGTCCTAATTGCCCTGGAACTAGCTTTTGTAGATCAGGCTGGCATGGAACTCAGAGAGATCCACCTGCCTTTGCCTCCTGAGTGCTGGGAATAAAGGCGTTTACCACCACTGCCTGACACCATGGCTTGTTTTTTATTTTAAAGATGGATGACATGAAGCTGGCCATGTAAACCAGGCTGATAATCCCAGAGCTAGGATTAAAAGCACATTGCTACAACACCAGGCTGGACTAGAAGTTCTTGGTTTAAATATTGTTAGCTATCAGATCTGCTCTTTGTTGACTTCTTTTCCTTTTTCCTGTTCACAGGCCTGTTGTGACATCTTACTGAAAGGTTTACCCATATGTAACTATTGGCTGACTGGTACACTTGGTTGATTTGTCCAACAGCTTTGTTCTGAGTCTCCATAGCCAGGAAAATAGGTTCTTTTGTCTTTTCTGTCTTTACAGTTAAGATCCATATGTTTGTGTAAATGTGAGAGTATATATACACGGTCCACAGAATATCTCTAGAGGTCAGAGGTCAGTTCGAGAGTCATGTCTCTCCTTCCCCTTTGTGGGATCCAGGGATTGGGACATGTGTCAGTTGTCTGATCAGCCCTCTTTGCACAGTCGCTACCCAGTCTGCAGTACAGGTTTAACCCCATCTATAACGTCTCGAGTGTTTGTCTCTGTATTGAATGCATGTAGATGCGCCCAAGAAGGCTAGAAGAGGGTGTCTTTGAAACTGGAGCTACCAGCAGTTGCAAAGTCTGGCATCAGTACTGTAAATTGAACACAGGTCCTTTGCAAGAATACCCCATGTTCTCTATGTTTATGCATACACAGACATTCATCATATGCTGTTATATTTTCTGTTGTCCTATCCACTCTGGGCAAAAATGAAAGTCCAAATTCTGTGCTTATATTTTATGTTTGAGATGTTGATTATTAGCCAGGTGTGACATATGCTTCTAACCCCAGCACTCCAGAGGCAGGGGGCAGGCCGGTCTCTGAGTTGACGCCAGCCATGGCTTCACAGGCAGATCCTGGGTGGCAGGGGGTCTGTTGATTACTTCTGTTTGGTTTATTGCATTTAAAAGTGCATCTCAATGTGTATATGGAGATGAAAGGATGACTTGTAAATCAGTGAGTTCTCCACCATGTTAGAGATCAACTCAGGTTGACTTGGCAACATGCACCTTTACCTGCTGAGCCAGCTTGTCAAGTCTCTTTGTGTGTGGTTGGTTGGTTGGTTGGTTGGTTGGTTGGTTGGTTGGTTGGTTGGTTGGTTGGTTGGTTGGTTGGTTGGTTGGTTGGTTTTTCAAGACAGGGTTTTTCTGTGTAACCATCCTAGCTGTCCTGAAACTCTCTCTGTAGACCAGGCTGGCCTTGAACTCAAACTCGCAGAGATCTGCCTGCCTCTGCCTCCTGAGTACTGGGATTAAAAGTATACTCTAGCACCACCCAGCCAGCTGTTTGGGACGGGGCTGTATAGAGACAGACTGATATATACATATATGTGTAGTGTACATATAGTTCTAGTATTAATTGGGTTAATAATTCTGGTTAAGTCAGTAATTTGTCATCGGTTTTGTTACAATAAAGATTGTGGAACTAGAGAGATTGCTTAGGAGTCAAGAGCACTGGTTCCTTTTCCAGAGGTCCTAGGTTCAGTTCTCAGTACCCACATGACAGCTCACAGTTGTCTGTAACTCCAGTCTCAAGGGATCCGGCACATAAATAGTGTGCTGACATTCACAGGTAGAATGCTCATTCATTTGGGGCTTGGTAGATGGATGACTTAACAGTTAAAGAGCATTTGCTGTCCTTCCCAAGTCCCAACACTCAACCCTCTGTAACTGCAGTTCCAGGGGATCTGACATCCTCTTCTGGATTCTGTGATTATTTGCACACATGAGGTACACATGTATACATGCAGGCATTCTGGGTTATAAAATCTTTTTAAAATGACATTTCGTTTATATGACTATTTTGTTGTAATATTTCTTGTGTTCTTTAAAAATGGTATTGGTTGCCAGGCAGTGGTAGCACACACCTTTAATCTTGGGAGGCCAGCCTGGTCTACAGAGCAGTCCCAGGACTGCCAGGGATAGACAGAGAAACCCTGTCACAAAAACAAAAAATGGTATTGACTGACACGTGTATAATTTTAGGATTTTTGAGATAGTGTCCCACTCCCTGTAGCCCAGTCTTACCTGGAACCAGTGATCATCCTTCTGTCTCACCCTTCTGAGTGCTGAGATTATAGGCATGAGCAACTATCCCCAGTTTGCATCTTGAATAAGTAATGAAGATCACTGCTGCTTTGCCAGGTTCAGTTCCCAGCACGCACATGGTGAGCCACGACCATGACTTAAGTTCCAGGGGATCTGACACCCTATGCTGGCCTTTGAAGGCTCACACATACATATAATTTTTTTTTTAAGTGTTAATACTGTCAAAGATGGATCAATGAGGTAAAAATGCTTGGTCAGGCAGTGACAGCACATGCCTTTAATCCCACCAGGGCTACACAGAAAAACCCTGTCTAGAAAAATATCCACCACCACCCCCCAAAAAAAGACAGAAATGCTTGCCACCAATTTATGTGTGTGAATGTTTGGCTTGTTTTCTTTTGTTTTGGTACAGGGTTAATCTGTGTAGTCCTGGCTGTCCAGGATCTCAATCTATAGACCAGGCTGGCCTTGAATTACAGAGATCCACCTGTCTTTGTCTCCCGAGTGCTAGAATTAAAGGAGTACACCGCCACCGCCCTGTAACTATGAACTTCTTTAAGGTTCAGGTGGTATAGTCACATCCTAATTATTTTATCTGTAGATGAACAAGAGAACTGGGCAACCCATGATCCACATCTACTTGGATAAGGAAACAGGAAAGCCTAAAGGTGATGCCACAGTGTCCTATGAAGATCCGCCAACTGCCAAGGCTGCTGTGGAATGGTTTGATGGTATGATGTGCTCCTTGTTGCTCTGAATTCTGCTCACTCCGGCATATTTAGGAACTTAGAGCAGTTGTGTGTGTGACCTTCCGAGAGAGCATGTACTATATTGGAAACCATTAAAATAGAGTCTAGATGCAGAATCATGTACTTAACCTTTTCTGGACCACAGTATAGGAGGAGGGAGGAATTTAAGAGCTGAAACACTAAGATAGTCTACTACAGAAGTTGTTCATCATGTTCCTCTTTGATTGTTAAAGCACACAGACACTGGCCCTGGGTCAGAATATCCCTTTAATGTGTGTTTTATTGCAAAGCTGCCTTGCTCAAGCTCACCTAATGTGTATAGACCCTGGGTTCAGTTTCTAGCGCCATGAGAGAGACATACACAGGAGGGAAAATGTCTTTGCCAATGTACATTGATTGTTTCAAGGCCAACAGCCACCACCAAGTTCTGATAATTAGGCTAGGGCAGTTGCATCTTTGGGTCAGGGAATCATCAAGACTGGGTTTCTCAGTGTAGACTAGGCTGGCCTTGAACTCAGATCCTTCTGCCTCCCGAGTGCTGAGTTTTATTTCTAGGCCTTTGATGTCTTTTAAGTAACGTTTTCATTGTGTGGACAAGCTGGTTTCAAATGTGGCAGTCTCTACCATATGCTAGGATTACAGGAGTATGCCACATACCTTGCTTAAATAAATATCCTTTTTTTTTTTTTTCTTTTTTTTATTTTGGTTTTTCGAGACAGTGTTTCTCTGCAGCTTTGGAGCCTGTCCTGGAACTAGCTCTTGTAGACCAGGCTGGCCTCGAACTCACAGAGATCCGCCTGCCTCTGCCTCCCGAGTGCTGGGATTAAAGGCGTGCGCCACCACCGCCCGGCTTAAATAAATATCTTTAACAGTCTTTGTTCTCTCTACTTTTTTTTTTTTTTTTTTTTTGCGCCCCTGGCTTGTCAACTAGTCCAGGCTGGCCAAAACTCCACATGTGGCTATTGATGACTTGTGCTTCCTGATCTTCCAAGCCTACTCTACTTCCAAATATTGAAATTATAGGCATTAGCTAGCTGGCTACCATGCCCAGTCTTATACAGAGCTAGGGATTAAACCCAAACCTTTGTACATGTTAAACAAGCCCTACCAACTGTGATATATCTCCAATCATACCATGAAAGATCCTAGAGATTTGAGAGGGCAGGTTTTTATGCTTCAGAAGGTAGACAAATTCAGTAAGGGGGAATTTGTTGGAAAGTGTCTGCTTGAAGAGAGAGTTCAAATGTGAGGATCACTGATGTTCTGTTATCTTTTTCCAGGAAAAGACTTTCAAGGAAGCAAACTTAAAGTTTCTCTTGCCCGAAAGAAGCCTCCGATGAACAGCATGCGAGGTGGCATGCCACCTCGTGAGGGCAGAGGGATGCCACCACCACTTCGTGGAGGTATTAATTGGGCACTTTTAGCTACTTTTGTGTTACTTTTTAAACAGGGTTGATTTGGGGGTTTTTTTCCCAGTAATTTTTGCCCTTGAGAAACTTAATAGAGCAGTAAATTAAGAAAAGAGTGTGTAAAGTTGATACTAGACCATTGAGCCAACATTGCTTGTTTGTACTACTGGGTTAACTGGCTAGAGGGGGTGGAAGTTCCTTCCAGCGAACCTCTGCCTGGATGTCATTTTCATTATATGAAAATGCCATAGTTGGAGGCTACATGGAATTACACAGAATAGCATTCATGGCCAGCACTCTGGGCCTGGTGGAAGAATTTCCTGTAGCAAAGTTGGAATGAAGAGGTGATTGACTATTGTTGCAGGTCCTGGTGGCCCAGGAGGTCCTGGAGGGCCCATGGGTCGCATGGGAGGCCGTGGAGGAGACAGAGGAGGCTTCCCCCCACGAGGACCCCGGGGCTCCCGAGGGAACCCCTCTGGAGGAGGAAATGTCCAGCACCGAGCCGGAGATTGGCAGTGTCCCAATCCGTATGTACCTCCCCCTGCAGACTGAGAGCCTGCTAGTGGTGTTACCCCATTCCCACTCGGGCAGTACTGTTGTGGGTAGGAATCTGATTGAGCTGCTGGGGTGCATTGCTGCCTAAGACTGTGCAGACCTAGTGTTTCGTGCCTGGATTCCATGATTGTGGATAGATTGTAGTGTGGCTCTCTCCACTTCCCTCTGTTTTATTGGTGATTTCTGCTGTGTGCAACTTTATGCAGGGGCTGTGGAAACCAGAACTTCGCCTGGAGAACAGAATGCAACCAGTGTAAGGCCCCCAAGCCTGAGGGCTTCCTCCCGCCACCCTTCCCACCTCCGGGTAGGTAGAGGTTTCCTGGAGCCCCTGAGCTTCCTGGTGATTGAGTAGTGTCTGCTCTAGGAGAAGGATTAGCAGATCCACCACTGTGTCCTCAGAGCCTCAGCCTCTACTCCTCTGACTGACTCTCCTGCCACTATTCCTGCCTTAGGTGGTGATCGTGGCCGAGGAGGCCCTGGTGGTATGCGGGGAGGAAGAGGTGGACTTATGGACCGTGGTGGTCCTGGAGGAATGTTCAGAGGTGGCAGAGGTGGAGACAGAGGTGGCTTCCGAGGTGGCCGTGGCATGGACCGAGGTGGCTTTGGTGGAGGAAGACGAGGTGGTCCTGGGGGTCCTCCTGGACCGTTGATGGAACAGATGGGAGGAAGAAGAGGCGGACGTGGAGGACCTGGGAAAATGGATAAGTATGTGGTGGGGAGAGCGCTGCCCTTGCCAACCTCTGCTGCAGTGAGTCTCCTGGAGCACCTGGGCTCTGTAGGGCTCTGTGTCTGTCTTCATTCTAACTAAAGCTTCCCTTTGCTTTGCAGAGGTGAGCACCGTCAGGAACGTAGAGACCGGCCCTACTAGAGAGACCTGCAGAGCTGCATTGACGACCAGATTTATTTTTTAAACCAGAAAATGTTTTAAATTTATAATTCCATATTTATAATGTTGGCCACAACATTATGATTATTCCTTGTCTGTACTTTAGTATTTTCACCATTTGTGAAGAAACATTAAAACAAGTTAAATGGTAGTGTGCTGAGTTTTTTTTTCCTTTTAAAGATGGTTGTTTTAAGACTTAACAATGGGAACCCCTTGTGAGCATGCTCAGTATCATTGTGGAGAACCAAGAGGGCCTCTAATTGTAACAATGTTCATGGTTGTGATTTTTTTTTTAAATAAAATTCCAAATGTTTATAAACTGTCATTCTTCTCAGCCTCTGTTAATGTAGTCTCTTGTTTAGTTTTTTCCAGCCCTTACTGGATGGGAACAGTGACTTAGGGGTGTTCTTGAAGGGGTGAACCTTTGGAAACCTGTGTCTCCAGAGTGAGGTGGAATTGGTAGGCTTTACTGCATCATTTGCACCCCTACTTCTGGAAGACTGAGCCAGCCATCAGGCCTTTAGTCATCCCAACTCCACTTAGCTAAACCCACAGGATCATTCAGTGTCTTCAAACAGGGTTTCTCTGTATAGACCAGGCTGGCCTTGAACTCTGCCTCCTGAGTGCTGGGATTAAAGGTCTCAGCCACCATGCCAGGTCCCCACCCTGTACTTTTAACTCAGTTGGCATCTTAGCAGAGCTGCCTCTGCTAAGAAAGTCTGACCAGTCTGACCAGTAGGGCTTGGTTCTTTCACAGAGTAACCATTAGTACCCCACACCAGCTTCCATATTAGTCTTTACATTCCTGGACATCACAAACTGGGCTCCCTTTTCCCATTCTCACCTTTTCTCAGAGGCCAGAGCAGCTTAAGGTAATGGGTCATCCAAACATTTAAAAACTCACACCATGCCTGGGGTAGATCCACCTTCCCCAAGACCTCTGGCTGGTGCTTCACCCACACCCTGCTCTTGATCACTACAGTCAAGCGCCATACAGTGCTTTCAGACAGCTGTCAGATACCATGTCAAATGTCTTAACATGTTAACTCAAAACACCTGATTGGAGAGGTCAAAAAACTTAGCATTTAATCAAGTGTGTTGATGTACACTCTGGCCAGGACTCAGGAGGCTAAAATACAATCATGAATTGAGGTCACAAATACTGAAGACTGGAGATAGGATAGGTAGGGTTCAGTGGTGGAACATTTTGACTAGAGATGTGCCTAAACACCCAGGTAGTATAGATTCTGAATCCATAAGACCTGTGGATGCCAGGAGGGAAGAAAGGAAGGACAGCAAATAGAATTTCCGAAAGTCTTGTGGCCACACATCACAGGTCTTGACAAAAGTGGGGTCATGTGGGAAGAGGCTGGGAGTATCCCTCAGTGCAATCAGAGTTCAGGGCAGCAGTTAGCTTCCCTGACATCCCATTCTGCCTCAGTCCTGAGGGATGTAGGGGTACCACTCAAGGGGACTGCCTTAAGCCTTTGCTTTGCTTTGTTCACACAGTGAGTGCAATAAAACTACCGTACTGTTAAGTTGAAGGCCAGCTAGAAAACATCACAGACCCTACTTCAAAACAAATAGGAAACTGGTCATGTGTTCATACCAGGAGCCATTGACTCAAGATTATTGTCCCTCGAGGCATCCCAGAACACAACCCTTTTGTTCTAGTTGTTTCTGCTTTATGTGTAGGATCTGCAAGAAACCCAAGGCTACACAGTAGCCCTGTGCTGACTACCTTGATCATGGTCCTCCAGGGTTCTGGTCACATCCATGAGGTCTGCATTCACTGCTGCCATGTCAGGGAATTCTATTGTTAAAGGCTGCCGTGTGGAGCAAGACACAAACAAGCCCCAGCTCAAGGGACTGGAAAAGAGTTGTCTTTATTGCTCCTCCCTTCAGAAGGTTGGTAGACATCACCAAGCCACGCTGAGTACTATTTTTAACTGATGTGATGACTACAGTCCTATTTTACAGATGAAACCATTAAGACTTAGTGGGCTTAACTATTATACTTGAGAAGCAGTTTCAAGATTGAAACATTCCAGGCTGCAGAGATGGCTCAGCGGTTAAGAGCACTGGCTCCTCTACCAGAACACCTGGGTTAGTTCAAGTCCCAAAACCACATGGTGGTTCACAACTATCTATAATGAGATCTGATTCCCTCTTCTGGCCTGCAAGTGTACATGCAGATAGAACACTATATACATAATAAATAAAATTTCAAAAGAAAAGATTGAAACATTCCATCCTACAAGGAAGCTATTTAAACAAGAAGATAACTCAAAATAGCTTCAGGAAGTCCCGGAAACAGACAAATTCACTAGGCCCCTTTCTCCCCACCAGGGTAAGCAGTCAGGCTGCAAAGAAGACTCTCAGACAAGCTGAGCTGAAGGGAGACCTGAAAGAAGTAGAAACCAACTGAGCTAGCTGCCTAGCAGAGGTTTAGACCAACTGAGGCACCTGGACAGGACACTCCAACCTGTTGAGCTGCCTGCAGGCTGTGTACTGAGCTCCAGGTTCCCAGCCATCACTCCTGCTGGATGGGCTTTGGTGATGCTGATGTCTTTGAGTCATTTCTGCTCCTGTAACTCCAATAAAAACTGAATTTTTGTGGTATCTGTACCTCAGTCTGTTGTGGGTCTCTCCTGTGTCCAGAACCCTAGAGGTGGATACAAGCAGGAGTCAAATTCCTGCACAGCTACTGGCTGCACTCGTACCTCAACCTCCCCAGTCCTCAGTTTCTCTAGATTTACAAAACTCATATGGGGCTGGCAAAATGACTCAAGGGATAAGAGCTCTTGTCACTAAGCTACATTCCCCAGGACTGCACATGGTGAAAGGCAGAAAAAAAAAAAAAAAAAAAAAAACTCCCAAAAGAAACACACAGATGTAATAAAAAGTATCTGTGTAGCAGATTATTGCTAGGTACAATGACTCATTACTGCTTGTTCTAGACCAGGTCATTTCTCAATTCCTTCACTTAGTATTTAGTCTCCATATCCAATTCCCTCACCTCCTCTCCCTCCCTCCCTCCCCCCTCCCTCCTTCCCTCCCTCCCTCCCTGCTGGTTGTTATTTAGCAGCTCTCCCCCAACAGTGCTGGGATTAAAGGTACTTGCCACCACCGCCCAGCAATAACAATATAATAATAATAAGCCCCATCTATAATGTCCATGTCCTTTGAAAAGCACAGGTCCTGTATGACCTGCCCTCATGTCTCTACCACTCCAGCCTTGCAAACCTGCCCCCCTTTCTTTCTTCCCTATTTCCTCCCTTCCTTCCCTTCTTTTTTGACAGGCTCCCTCAGTGTGAAAAACTCTTCCTTTAGATATCTCCCAGATTCCTCCTTCACCTCCTTCCTTGACCCGAGTTAAAATTAGTTTTTCCACACACCCACAGATTCCAGACACTTTCCCCTCAGTACCTCTTCTTCTCTCAAACCAGGGGCTGCTTTCCTGACAACTGAGCTGGCTTTTGGGTGAGACTTGGCTCACAGTAGGTGCTAAAAAATGCCTGTGATCCTTGAGAGTGTAACAGTCACGATCAAGCTGCTACTCCCTCAAGCTTCTCTCCTGGAGATGCCCTTCCTAGAGGTGATTCCACAATCTTCAGGTCTAGGGAGCACAGTGGGAACTTTATGAAAGCTGTGGCCATCCAAGAAGCAGACGGTGCCCAGCCCGTTGGGCGACAGTAGGGGGCAGGATTCCCCAGATCTTCCGCGCTCCTTCTCAGGCGTGGAGTTGCCCCTGCCACGCCCCCTCCGTAGCCTAACCCGCACCCACCTGCCTATTCCTGAGCCCCAATGTCCTGGTCCCCTAAACTACGGTCTCTAAGCCATCCTGGAGGAAGGGCATCGGGTTATCTGGCCTGCAGAGGTCCACCAGGGACGGAGGTGACTCTGCAGTCCGGGCCCCTATCGCTTCCGGGAAGGCCACTGTCGCGGAGGGAGGACAACTAAAAGAGTCCGAACTCCTCCTCGGGAGATCCAGGACTGAGGAGGGGGCAGAGGCGACGAGTCAAAGATCAAGAGGGCGTCTTCTCCCGCCTCGGGGTCTAAGGGTCAAGAAGGGCGCGGCCCCTTTAAGAGCGCGGCCCCGCCCCTTCCTGGCCGGATCCGAATTCCAGGGGGGCGGGGCGGAGCCGGCGCCGGGATGCTGCGAGCTCGGGCGGCGCCTGTGTGCGGCGGCGCGGCCCGGCTCCGGCCCCGCCGGGGCGATGCTCCGCGGGGCGGCGAGGTGAGCCAGGTGAGCGCGGGGACTCCCAGGACCCCTGTCCTGGGTGCCCGGAGGTGGGCCGGGCGGTGCGGGGCCTCCGCTTCTCAGGGCTGTGTGACCTTGACCGGCCACGCACCCTCTCTGGACCAGGCCGCGAGCTCTGCGGAGGCTCGCGGGGCTCATTCGGAGACCCGGCCTTTCAGGCACCGGCCGGGGGCGGCTTCTCCCAGAAGGCAGGGCCTGCCTGGGCGACCCGACTCTTCCACCCACTGCTCCGCGACCTTCTGCCAGCGCCTGCCCTTTCTGCGCCTCAGTTTCCTCATCTGTAGAATGGAGATAGCGTCGCCGCGCAGCCGGTGGCGCGGCCCTTAGCGGAGGGGTGAGGGAAAGGCGGGGACTTCATGGGGGCTCTGGGCTGAGCAGTGGAAACTGCCCCTCTGTGGTCCTGCCTGGGCGAGGCCCCTCTCCTGGCCCTCCCTGCCCACATGTCTTTAAGTGGCGTTTCTTCCCCGCGGGTGCCACCCTGGCCCTAGCCAGCCACCCCTCACGAGCCAGACAGCAAACAAACACTAAGACGGTGTGAATTTCATTGGGCGCTTTGGAGCAGGCCATGGCAGTGTAGCCACAGTGGCAGGCTGCAGAGGGAGAGTCCATGCGGGTCTCCACAGCAATCCTGACCCTTGTCTCCTGCCTACAGTGACACCACTGGCCCTGGGCATGGCGGACCCAGTGGCGGGCATCGCGGGCTCTGCGGCCAAGAGTGTGCGGCCCTTCAGATCCAGTGAGGCCTACGTGGAAGCCATGAAGGAAGACCTGGCCGACTGGCTCAATGCCTTGTACGGTCTAGGTCTACCCGGTAGTGGTGATGGCTTCCTCACAGGGCTGGCCACAGGCACAACCCTGTGCCAACATGCCAACGCTGTCACCGAGGCTGCCCGGGCTCTGGCTGCTGCCAGCCCAACCCGAGGTGTAGCTTTCCAGGCACACAGTGTGGCGCCTGGCTCCTTCCTGGCCCGAGACAACGTGGCCACTTTCATCGGCTGGTGCCGGGCCGAGCTGGGGGTGCCCGAAGTGCTCATGTTTGAGACCGAGGACCTGGTGCTGCGCAAGAACGAGAAGAGTGTGGTGTTGTGCCTGCTGGAGGTGGCCCGGCGCGGGGCGCGCCTGGGCCTGCTAGCCCCGAGGCTGGTACAGTTTGAGCAGGAAATTGAGCAGGAGCTTCAGGCTGCCCCTCAGGTATCCAGCGTCCCGGCTGCTGAAGAGGGTACCACTGAAATTGTCGCTGCACCCGGGGCTCACACGCGCACACCCCGTATGACACCCAATGACCTTCGGAACCTCGATGAGCTGGTGAGTCTTCTGAGACACACTGGATGGCCCCTGCCCACCCTCCTTACCTGGGGACCCGATGGCAGAGCTCATGCCCACCCCATCCTTGAGCCTCCGGGGGCCCACTCTCTGCAGCCTGCCCCACAGAAAAAGTGGTACATATGTTGACTGCCGGGCGTATACCTGGTCACAAAAAAAATGGACAAGGCCAGAGAGGCGGAGTTAGACCACACAGCCCGGCTGTGTCCGAGCAGATAAAAGCCCAGCTTCTGGCATGAGCTCTTCTTGTATTCAGTGAGCAGCAACACAGTTCGGTGCATTGCTTCATTTGGAGGACTGACTGGGGCACACGGGTGCTAGACAGACCTCAGGCTGAGCGCCTGCTGTCCCTGGCCTAGGCAAGGTGTCCACGGTATCTGGAAGACCTCAGTTCTGGTGCCCAGATGGAAAGCCTAGCCCCATTATGGCTGCTGCTGGGAACAGGAAATGCTATTGGAGCATAGGAGGTCCAGGCCTCCAGCTCCTTCCTCCTTTCCCAAGACCTAGGTGTCCCTGCCGCCCCCGCAGCCGGACCAAGAGTTTCTTTCTTATCAGGAGCTTAGGACCATGATGTGCCTTTCTAAAAGTCAGGCGCTGGGTGGCTGTGGGCAGAATGGACGCCCCGTCCACACCCACCCCCAGCCCGGGCCTGGGTCACCCAAGGCCCCACCTGCCCATTCGCTTTGGTGCCTCTGTTGGTAGGGAGGATAGACTTCCCACAGAGCCAGCTTGTCACCGCTGCCTCCACTGACATGCGTGCTTGTCAGGCCTTTGTGTCTGGCGGTGCGGTGCATGTGTCCCACATGGTACCCCTGGTTGGGATGCTCAGATGGGAGCATGGACCTTCTGTGCTCATCCTGGCCTGGCTGTGGATGGCTCCAGGACTCTCATGGGCTTAAGGCTTCTCAGGGTGTTTCTTCCAGAGAACATTCTCTGACCTGATTGCAGCCCTATCCTCTCTGGTTGGCTTCCAGAACTCTCAAGAGTTCTCAGAGCCGGGCGGTGGTGGCGCACGCCTTTAATCCCAGCACTCGGGAGACAGAGGCAGGCGGATCTCTGTGAGTTCGAGACCAGCCTGGTCTACAAGAGCTAGTTCCAGGACAGGCTCCAAAGCCACAGAGAAACCCTGTCTCGAAAAACCAAAAAAAAAAAAAAAAGAGTTCTCAGAGCCCCGACAGTGAGCTGGCAAAAGGTCCTGTGTGGGAGGGAGTGGGTACTTCCTCCTGTCCTGCTGCTGCTGCTGCTGCTGCTGCTGCTGCTGCTAAGCCCCTGAGGAGGGACTTGATCCTTGACCTTCAGCCTCTGGTCTTTGGCCTCAGGTAAGGGAGATCCTGGGTCGTTGCACCTGCCCGGACCAGTTCCCCATGATCAAGGTCTCGGAGGGGAAGTACCGAGTAGGGGACTCCAGCTTGCTCATCTTTGTGAGGGTAAGTGGGGACAGAAAGGCCAAGTCCAGCCACCCAGGGCGTGTCTAGGAGGCCCACGTAACCTGCCCTCTGACCTGCAGGTGCTGAGGAGCCACGTGATGGTTCGCGTGGGTGGCGGTTGGGATACACTGGAGCACTACCTAGACAAGCATGACCCATGCCGCTGCTCGTCCACTGGTAAGTGCCGGTGGGAGTGTGGGCCACCGGCAGGGAGGGACTGGTGTCTGAGGCCCTGCCGCTCACCTGCAGCATCCACCCCCACAGCCCACCGTCTGCCCCCACAGAGGGCCGGGACTTTCTCCCCACGGAGGGGATCACCCACTCCTAGTCCCCGCCCTGGTAGTCCAGTCCCTGGGAGTGAACGCCGGGGATCCCGGCCAGAAATGACCCCCATCAGCCTGCGAAGCACAAAGGAGGGGCCTGAGGTCCCGCTCAGGTGAGAAGCTGGAAGGCAGAGAAGCTACGAGGGCTGGTGGGGGAGGGGCGTCCGCTTGGGCGCGGTGACTCACACCCTGGGAAAAGTTCCCGTGCGTGGGGGCGGGCCTGGCTTTCCATCTCCATAGTAACCCAGACAAACCAACAACACAGCTGGGGCGGGCTCCAGGCGGTGTCCTGTCCAACCCAGACTTCGGAAACCTGGGGCGGGGAGTAGCGGCCTCACCCGGGATACTCACTTGTCCCTGGAAGTCCCCTGGCCAAGCCCAAGCCTCGCCAGCTCTCCACCCGCGCCAGTGATGCACATCTCTCTCGCTCCCCGCCTCAGGCCCCGAGATCAGCTGCCCCCGCTCCCCCGCTCCCGCCGCTACTCCGGGGACAGTGACTCTTCCTCAGCCTCCTCGGCCAAGAGCGGCTCCCTGGGTGCCCGCAGCGAAGACACGGCCACTAGCTTTAGGAGGGAGCAGCCCAGCCACCGGCTGACCTCTGGCCTCCCCGCCTCCCCGAGACGGCCGCCCACCCCTCGCAGCCAGTCTCGAGACCGACTGGACCGGGGACGGCCCCGCATGGCTCCGGGAGGCCGAGGCGCTCAGCTTTCGGCCTCCAGCCCTGTGCGTCGCGCCCGTAGCCAGAGCCGTGAGGAACAGGCGGTCTTGATGGTGCGGAGGGACCAAGATGGGCAGCACTCGTGGATAGCCCGGGGCAGGGGTGGCGGGGGGCCGGGGGCTTCTGGAAGGAGCACCCCACAGACTCCGCGTGCTCGCAGCCCTGCAGCGCCCAGGCCTTCCCGGGGTTCGAGCCCAGAGTTGGCTGCCACACCCGCCAGCATTTTCCGCACGCCGCTGCAGCTTGATCCACAGCAGGAGCAGCAGCTGTTCCGGCGACTGGAAGAGGAATTCTTGGCCAATTCCCGAGCCTTGGAGGCTGCCGCCAGCCATACCCCCATGGGACCAGCCCCTGACCCCCCAGCTCCGGACTCTGCTTACTGTTCGTCCAGCTCTTCATCTTCATCACTCAGCGTTCTGGGTGGCAAGTGTGGCCAACCCGGGGAATCAGGCCGCACAGCCAATGGGCTGCCCACAGCCCGCAGCCAAGCTCTGTCCAGTTCCTCTGATGAAGGCAGCCCCTGCCTTGCTGTAGGGGGGGCAGTGGATGCAACCAGCTCTCTAACTGGCCAGGAACCGTCTCTGACCTTGGCAAGGGGGCGGATGGACACACAACCAGACCGTAAACCCTCACGCATCCCCACACCTCGGGGACCCCGCCGCCCATCAGGACCCATGGAGCTCGGGGCTTGGCATTCCCTACAGACGGCCACCCCAAGGACCCAACCAGATTCCTGAATGTGATGGACCGGCTCAGCTGCACCCATACCCCATTCCATTTTCTTTGTGGCCTTAACCTACCCTCTGCATCAGGGACCCCCCCTTCCACCTCTTGAGCACCAGACCTCATGGGACCAGACCCCACGGGACCACATGGCACAATGGGACACCTATTGTACATTCCGGTTTCAGGGATGCGTGTTGCTATTTAATTACTAATATTATTGAATGCCTTAGAGGATACTGGGCCAGCCTGGTGTCCTGAGGACCTGTGGTCCAGTAAACAGAACCTCTGACAGTAAAGTTTTGCTCCAGCTCCTGTTTTTTGGGGACTGAGCCTTCATTATATGCTGGGATTCCAGAGTTAACTGCCTTGAGGCCAAACCTCAACGCTCCGACCTGCCTATTCCAGAACAAGAAACCCTTAAATTGTGCGTTTAAATTGTTTATTACCTGGTAAGGCATGACTTAAAAAGTAGCTCCAATAGTCAAACACTGGAGAGGCAGAGGCAGGTGGATCTTTGTAGTTCGATACCAGTCAGGCCTATGTCGTGAGACCCTGTCTCAAAAAGCCAAAACCAGAAGGTATTTCCAGTAAAGCGTCAGGAGCTGTACGAATGCTTTCAGCCATGTTCATATTCAAGTCCTTTCTATCGGTGATTGTGACCCAATAAGGTCTCAGATAAAATTGATCTTGTTGAATGATTGGGAGTTGGCTGGGTCCAATCAAGTTCAAAGAAAAGCCTGTTGGCTAGGAAACTGGGTGGGAGCCTGCTTTTATGAGATTTCCCTGTCCAGTCCAGTCACATGAGGCTGCAGCGCGCTGGATGCAGCGCCCCCTGCAGTCGTAGGGCCGGATGCGCAGGACGTGTGCGCACTAGAGCACAACGCAGGAGCTCTCGGAAGAGACGCAGCACGTGCCAATTGTATTTGGCTGAGCACTCGAGGTAGCCGCAGCGCCAGCCCCTGCGTACTAGAGTGGCCAGTGCACGACGAGGTCCGAAGCGCAGTCGCTGACGGTCCCGCTTGTTGCCTACCACGAGGATGGGGGCCTCTGGCGCGCCTGCCGGCCTGGAGGCCGGATGGATATGAGAGACGCAGTGCTGGAGACTCCGTTGCCTCCTCCCCTTGTGTACAAATGCAGGCGGGTCCCTTCCTACTGCCAGAGACCCCCGGGTATGCCAAAGACCTCATACAGCAGGAGGCCTCGTGGACACAAAGTATGATCCAAAAAACACCCAAACCAGAACTACCCGCTCCCCTAAGCAGACCTCCACCGCCAGCCAAGTCCTCACCTGTTTTCTGCTATGCGCTGCCTCAGGGCTTTCACATAATCAAAACTGTCAGGGCTGCAGATGTCGTAAACCAGCACAAAGGCGTCTGTGTCCTGCAAGCTCCATTCTTTAGGGTCTGGCCACTCCTGGGGATAGAGACTGAGGTTTACAGCTGGATGTGTTCCAAAACCCCGTGGTTCCTCCTCAGATCCCATCACCTCCCAAACTCTGTATATATTTCCCAGGCGTGCATGGATCTTTCAGTCCCGAACTCTCCCTCTGTCCTGGACCTCCCGTCAGACTACTATCCCCCCAACCTATACAACTACTGCTACCTCCAATTGCCAGGTGCAGACCCCGGAATCGGCCTTCCACAAGCCAGCAGATGTTCCCGTGACTGTCCTGGTGCAGCTGAACAGGTGAAGCCTCTGGCCTAAGCACCTGCTGCTCTTTCCCCTTGCAACATTCTTACGGCTTCTTTTATCCATTTAGCCTCCCAGGTGTTGCTCAACTGCCAACCCCTCTGAGAAGTCTTCAAAGGCATCCAGCGCCAAAGACTAGAACTCTGTCTGGGACTTTGCACAAATCACTGAGTTTTTGATCCAGGACACAGGAATGAGGGAGCACTGGACCCCTCTAGAAAAGATGCACCTGTATCTATGTCTGGCTCACTATCACAGCGGCTCAGCTCAGACAGTACTGTGCCACACACCACCAGCCCAGGCAGGCAAGAAAGACACCAGAACTCACGATGACAAGAAACAGCCACCGGGTGCCTCTAGGCTAGTGCAGGAGGCTCCCATGCGGTACAGCAAGACATACTCACGCTGGGGCACCCTGGGTCAGTCCACGTGGACACGCACGTGGGCACGAAGCGCTCGCGCGCGCGCGCGCGCGCACACACACACACACACCCCTGGACACCTTCGAACTGCTACCTCGAGACTTCTGGGGCTTGAGCTAGGGCCAGCGACGTCACCATCGCGGATACTCAGGTCGTAGACAGCGCCGTCGAGCAGCACGGCGGGCCGGTAGAGACGAGGACCATCTGTGGGCCGGTGGCGCTCGGGATAGTCACCGAACAGGAACTGGCGGATGATGGCAGTCTTGCCCACTCCCGGAGCACCCAGAACAGCCACACGCAGGCTGCCGCCCATGGCTGGCCCGCGCCCCCGCGCCCGGTGCCGGGGAGCTTCATGAGCCGGCACCGCGCCGTGCGCAACCTGCCGAAGACACCCGCGTCGCGCCGCCTGCAGCACCTGGGCTGTAACGGGGACCGAGCGGGCAGACGAACCCGCAGCCCCGCTGGGAGAACGCACCCGGAGCGGCGCAGACCCGCCTCCGCCCGCAGCTCTGTCCTCTTCGCTCTGGCGCCGGGAGCCGCCGCCCCAACCGGCCGCGCGGGCGAGCAAGCGAGCTGGGCCTCTCGGAGGCGGCGATTAGGTAACGGCCCGCCCCGCCCCTCCCGGGGAGGGTCAGGGCTCAGTGTCTGCCGCCCCGTTAGTGCCTTGTCCCCCAGGGGACAGCGTGCTGCCCTCAACCGTTCCAAAACAAGCCCCTGGGAGCCACCTTCCCGCTCCTCCAACACCGCTAGCTGCAACCTGGCTGTTGGCCAAACCCAGGCCCTGGGAATCAGGCCACCTGGGGTCAGACCCAGCCTCGGGCTGAGTGACCTTGGACCAATCTTGTAGATCTCTGTCCCCGCCAGCAGCGTAGACCGTGGCTTCAAAGCTTCCTCCTTTTTCCTGAGACCCTAAGCGCCAGGTCCTTTTCTGAGCTTTACCCTGAGTCATCTTTGAACCTGAAACCTTAACCTGGTATTCTTGGTTTAGGAAGGAGGAAACTGAGGCTGGAGAGAGGCATCTCCAAGTGAGAACAGCGGAACCCTGGTCCGTCCGAACCTGCATCTCCTCTGAGACCCTTCCACCTTCATTACATCCACAAGGGCAAATGACCAGAGGAACGGGGTTCAGAGGACCAGCCTGGGGGAAGGTGGGGACAGAAGGGTTTGAGCCCGCACACAAATCTTTGCTTAAGAAGCTCAGCCCCAAACTACTGCCTCAAGAGGTTGGAGGTGCAGAAACAGATCCAGATCCACGGGTCACTGCATAGAGTCCCTCAGAGGGAGGCATCATGCCATCCGAACTGGCAGGGTCCAGATCCCCGCTCCGTGGGCAAGCGCCGAAGCCCCTCCAACAGTTTGGAAAGTCTGGGTTTGCCCAGCCTCCATCTGGCTCTGCCATCTCCACACATTAGGAAGAACTTCCAAGCCTCTGCCCTCCACCCAGATACTGCGAAATGCAGACACGTGACCTCCCACTAACCAAGGCGGTCATTCAGTCACCTATTCAACAAGTACTGCAAGTCTAGCCGGAAGGCTCTAGAAGTACTGAGAACCAGGGCTCTAAAGGCATTGACCGCGCTTCCACTAGTGGAAGAAAAGGCCGGAGAAACTAACCTGTGAAGGGGGAGGAGGCAGACCCTCCCACAGGAAGCAGGTGTCAGCTGCCAGGGGTAGTGCCTGGAGGCTGGATTATCTTCCTGTCCCAGAGCGGACCTAGGCCTGGTCTGGCTCCTTCCCGCTCCAGCCGCTAGGGACTGTACGGCGGCGGTTCTAGGCCTTCACATTCAGACGAGCGACAGCTGGCTTCCCGCCCCCTTCCCCTTGCTGAGTTTCCCTAGAATGACTCCTCTTCCGTTTAAAGGTTTTCAGACTTCTGGGTTTTACGAGCTGCTTCCAGAAACAAAGAAGCAGTAGATAAATTCCCTTCCTCTTACCACACAGCGGGAAGCAGCACAGACACCGGGCTGGTCTTTGGGGCTGTGTGTGCCTTAGGGCCCAGCTCTGGAGTTCTCTAAAACTAAAAGATTCCTTTTTTTTGGCTGAGTGCCTGTGGCTGGGCTTCCTCGGGGGTCGCAAGCAACACGGTGTGGGGCAGTTCTGCCCCCCAGTGAGGCTTTGAAGCCTGTGTTTATCTGTTTTGTTTTTCGAGACAGGGTTCCTCTTTGTAGCTTTGGAGCCTGTCCTGGAACTAGCTCTGTAGACCAGGCTGGTCTCGAACTCACAGAGATCCACCTGCCTCTGCCTTCCGAGGGCTGGGATTAAAGGCGTGCGCCACCCCTGCCCAGATGTCTGTTTTTGAAAGGACTCCTGGCTGACCTCAAAGTTTTAATCCTGCGCCAGTCTTTTGAGCGCTGGGGTTCACGTGTGCAGCACTATACCTGGCCTGCATATTCTTAGAACCGTGGAAGATACTATTCTCGGGATGGCCCCCAGGACACCACAAATGCCTTGCACACCAGAGTTACCAACAGCAGTTCACACTTACCCAGACTGGTGTAGTGAAGCACTGAGCTCAGCTCTCTGCCCATCTGAGCCAGAAGGAGGCTGTCAGGTCATCTAAGCCAAGCCCTGAGAAACAGCCCCAGATAGCGGAGTTGACTGGCGAGCAGCTGAGCAAGCCAGGCTGGGAGGTCCTTCCCTTTCCCAGTTTGCTGCCCTCGCTTGCCTCTCAGGCAGCAATGTGAAGGTCACGCTTTGGTTTTTTTGTTTTTGTTTTTTTTTTTTTTAAGACACATCTTCAGATCTATCCTGTTGACCTGCACCCATATGGTTTCTTTCTGGGAAGCCCAGTTCCAGACTTTTCCTGGGGTTCAGCCTGCATCAGCTTCATGGGCTTTTGGCCTGGGGACACCACTGTTCTGCCTACAATCATGACACCACACCAGCTGTCCCAGCATGTACTCACCTCCTTGAGCGTTAAATGGGGGTCCCCTACTCAGACACCAGGCACTATGTTGTCATCCACATCCACGGTGGCCTCACCCTCCTGAAGAGAAAATGGGGTTTCACCGTCATCAGGCACAGAGTCAGCTCAGGTGCTGAAGGGAGCCCTCAGCAGACAGATCTTCCTCCCAGAGCTGTCATCTCTGCAGGCTGCTCAAACCCTCAGAGCCTTAGTTCCCACCTCTCTCCAAGGGACGGTAACCCTGCTGATGGTGGTCACACACATGGGTAACCCCAGAACACAAGAAACTGCATAGCAAGACCCTGTCTCAAAATAAATATTTAGGAAAATAAGTTTAAATTATTAAAATTCCTAGCACGGACCTCATAGAGTTGTGGGACACAATGAGATTAGGGAACAAAAATCTGCACAAAGAAAACAATTCCATCTCACACGTAAAGATGCGGCCGTGGGATGCTGTGTGTCTACATGGTGAGCGGGCACCCATGTTTTCCCGTTCTGTCAGTCGCGAAGACCTAAGTGGCACCCTGAATAGTAACGAGCACATTCAGACCCAGGGCTCGGTTCCGTACTCTGTGTTCAATGACAGGAACCAGGCTCTTTGAGAAATGGCCTGCTGTACGGTGGGGACAGGACAAATACAGCCCAGAATAGCCTGGGCAGTCAGGAAAAAAGGAAATGCCAAAACAAATAAATTAGCACAAGGATGGTGTGTCAAAGGGACAGAGTAGGACAGGAAAGGGCTCCTGGGGCCTGGAGCCCTTCCAGCGGCAATACAATTATGTGGCCGGCTTGCTCAGGTTAGAGGCATTCGTGAGCTGAGCACACAGGAGCCTGAGGCTGAGGATCCTGAGTTCGAGGCCTGTCTAGGCTGGATAGCAAGAACAAAACGAGGCCTGGGAGGGCGGCTCAGTCAGCAAAGTGCTTGCAGGCTGAGGACCTGAGCTGTGATTGAGCTGTGCTGCCCAGTCCCCACATCAAAAGCTGGGTGAGGCAGTGTGCCTGTAACCCCATGCAGAGAAGGGGGGACAGGAGGATCCCCAGGCTTGGACATGCCATCTCATGCTGACCCCACACACATGCACACACAAATGAACACATACATACAAATATATAACAACCAAAAAACAAACACAAAAACTGATCTGTAAGTACACACTGATAAAAAAAAAATGATTGAATATGCAAACAGTCCCAAGAGATAAACTTATTTTTCTCTCAGAAGTATCCTGCCCCCCCCCCCCCCCCCGGCCCCGTGTTCTGTCTCCCGGAGCACCGGGTCGGTGACTTGTTTCCAGAGAGAAGAATCTGGGGGGGCTGGGTGGCTCGGTGGCATAGCACTTGCCTAGCCAGTCCTGGCTGCATTTGGAGGACAAAGGGAAAATCAGAAGGAAGCTGTGTATAGTGGTGACTCAGGCCTCCATCAAGGACCAGGGAGGCCATGGGAAGAGGATGCCAGTTCAGGCCGGGGCTGCCCCGTGCAGAGAGGAGGGGGTGGGGAAGGAAGGAAGGAAGGAAGGAAGGAAGGAAGGAAGGAAGGAAGGAAGGAAGGAAGGAAGGAAGGAAGGAAGGAAAGAAGCAAAGTCAAGGCAGCTAGGTTTCTGGCCCAGCATGTGCAAGGTTCCTGTTAATCCCCGGCATGGTAGAAATGTATAAACAAAGTTTATTTAGTTATTATTTTGTTGGTTTTTTGAGCCCAAAGTGTCATGTAACCTCCTGAAGTTAGAAATCAATACATGTGCTAGAAAATTTAAGAAGCGTTTTTCTTTCTTTTGAGACCAGGTCTCATTGTATAACGTTGGCTAGCCTGAAACTCTGTAGACCAGGCTGGCCTTGAACTTCTGGAATCATTCTGCCATCTGAATTCTGGAATAACCAGATGTGTCCCTGTGACCCGGCCTTTACCAAGCACATCTGTTTGTTTCCTTTTCCTGTGCTGTATGAGTGTTAAACACACATGCATGCTAGCACAAGCCTCCTATGTGTGCACTGAGGCCAGAGGAGGTCTGATGCCCCCTCTACCATTCTCTAAATGATTCTTTTAAAAAATATTTTATTATTTTTAATTTAAAAAATTTTATGTGTGCAGCCAAGCATGGTGGTGCACGCCTTTAGTCTTGGCACTCAGAAAGCAGAGGAAGGTGAATCTCTGTGAATGCCGGGTCAGCCTGGTTTACACAAGGAGAACCTGTCTAAAAAGCAAAACAATGAAACTAACACAAGTGTGTGTATGTGTGAGTGTGTGAGTGTGCGCACGTGTGTGCATGTGTGAGTGTGTGTGTGCGCGCGTGTGGTGAAGATCACAGCCAGGGCCTTGTACAACCTACATAAGTTCCTTACCCCTTGGCTATCCTCAACCCCTCAATGTTAACTGAGATCATTATAAGGATGCCAAGGCTCTAAAAACAACATAAACAGTTGATGAACTCTAAATAAAAACACTGTTTTTCCCCTCCAAACACTAGCCACCTCTGAAGGTCAAGCGGGTGCTGTCTTGTGTATGTGTGTTTTGGGGTTTTGTTCCTTCTTCTTCTTCTTCTTCTTCTTCTTCTTCTTCTTCTTCTTCTTCTTCTTCTTCTTCTTCTTCTTCTTCTTCTTCTTCTTCTTCTTCTTCTCCTTCTTCTCCTCTTCCTCTTCCTCCTCCTCCTCCTCCTTCTTCTTTCTTCTGGCAGAATCTCACTCTGTAGACCAGGATGACCTGGAACTCACAGAGTTCTGCCTGTTTTTGTCTCCTGAGTCGTCCTAAAAGCTCGGGTTAAGTCCAGCTCTGGCAGGCACACTTTGGAAAGGGCAGAGACAGCAAGCAGTGAAATTTCCTGGTACAGGGTGGAGTTCAGGAAGATGTCGATGTACATGTAGAGGTTCAGTATATAATAAAAATGTGTTGCAGATCTGTGCGGAAAGATGAATATTCATTACGTGATGTGGAGGCGACTGGGGACCGTGAGGGGGAGGGGAAGTTGGAGCCCTACTTCATTCCTACACACGGCCAGATGGAGTGGGAGCGAAATGCAAATGCTCACACCAGACAAGTACTAGAAAGAAATATAAGAAAGTTACATAAAACCCAGAGATGGTGGGGAGCACTGGCTGCTTTTGCAGAGGATCCAACCACCATTCCCAGAGTTGTGTGCACATGTACACACGTACGTACACACACACACACAGGGAAAAAGGAAGAAAGAAAACACAATATTGACATGGAAGAGGAAATGGGAGTAACAAACAAAATGCAGAGAAATGAAGACAAATCACTAGAAAGTAACCACCAACCACACAGAAAATAGGCAAAAGGCATGATGAGCCAGCTCCCCAGAAACGGGGGGATTGCCTAGAAATGCATGAATGCAGGCCCACTTAAAATTCAACGTTGGGGCTGGAGAGATGGCTAAGAGCACTTGTTGTTCTTGCACAGGACCCAGATTCCGTTCCCAGCACCCACATGGGGCTCACAACCATCTGAGACTCCAGCTCCCTCTTCAGACCTTTGAAGCACCCACGCGGTGCGCATACATGCAGAAAAACATTTACACACATAAAGAAAGGTAAGTAAATCTAAACGAAGGTTTTAAACACAGGATTGCTGGTTGTGCTACCATGCACCTGGAGTCTTAGCACTTGGCATGTGGAGGCAGGAGGATCAGAAGTTCAGGTATCCTCAGCTACATATGGACATTGGGGCTAACCTGGGCTTTATAAGATCCAGTCTCCCTAAGAAGAAAACAAGGGCTGGTTAGTTGGTTGAAAAGGTAACCCTGCTCCAAGCCTCAGGACCTGAGTTCTGCCCCAGGTGGCAGAAGAGAAAACACTCCTGAAAGTCGTCCTCTGCCTTCTATACTCCCGCCGTGGCGCACAAAAGTAATAGAAAAAGTTTTGTCCAGATGAATCAAACAAATAACTAAATGAAAACAGACACAGGAGGACAGCATTTTTCACTGGCCAGTTTGTTGTAGGGATGTGGGAAGCTGGCGCCTGGCCAGTGTGAGTATCAATGGAGGGTCATTTAGCTACAGCTGTCAGAATTACCAACGTACCTATCTGTGAGCCAGAAATTTCTGTGAGACACGAGGAACAAGGTGTCTCTGCAGATAAGCTGTGACAGATTATCTTGGTTGGCAACCTGACTGGATCTGGCATCAACTGAGAGGCCAGCCCCTGGGCACACCTGTGAGGGCTTTCTCGATTAAATCACCTGAACTGGGAAGACCTCCTAAATGCGGGTGTCGCCTCCCAGCAGTGGCCTAGCTGTATGGAGGTTGGGGTGAGAGCTTTCACATTTTGCCTGCTTGCCAATGCCTCTTGCTGGCTAACACAGACACAGCTGTCTGTTGCTGCCATCAGAGTCCAGCTTCCTCAAATTTCTAATGTGGACTGAAAACTAGTGGCTCTCCAGGAATCCCCTAGGCTGTTAGCACCAGGTTGGATGGCCAGAAATTATTTTATTTTATGTGTGGTTTTGCATGTTTTGTCTGTGCACCTCATTAGTACCTGGTGACCACAGAGGTCAGAGAGGGCCCCAGGTCCCCTTGAACTAGTCTTACAGAAGGTTGTGAGCTGCCATGTGGGTGCTGGGAATCAAACCCGGGTCCTCAGCATTGAGCAACCAGTGCTCTTAACTGTTGAGTCACCTCTCCAGCCCCTAAATCCTTTTAATATATATTAATTTTCTTTTTTCTCTTAACTTTTTTTTTTTCTTGAAACAGGGTTTCTCTCTGTAGCCCTGGCTATCTTGAAACTCTCTGTAGACCAGGCTGGCCTCGGACTCACAGGGCTCTGCCTGCCTCTCTGCTCCTGAGTGCTGGGGTTAAAGGTGTGTGCCGCCGCCACCCGCCACCCTGCGGCTAATATACATTAATTCTATCAGTTGTTTCTTTAAAAAATATGTCTGACTAATAGTACTGGTGACACCCATGACAAGTTCATTTGAATCATCCAAGGCTGGTGCTAACTGGATTCTCTTCCCTGCAGTAGGGCACAGGAACGTCTCTGTGTCATCTCAGTGACAGGAAAAGAGGCGGAGTGCAGTGTGGGGCAGGGCATGCTGTAGATTATTAGCTGAAGAGGTGTCACGTTTGCTCATGCGGTGGGACATTTGTCTCATGATGCAAAGATGCTGCATTCTTTTATGTTGCATTTGTTTAACTCTGTGAAGCTGTGCTGCTTGGCCTGCCTAAAACACCTGATGGTCTAATAAAACGCTGAATGGCCAATAGCGAGGCAGGAGAAAGCATAGGCAGGGCTGGCAGGCAGAGAGAATGAATAGGAGAAATAAAAAGAGGAGCGCAAGAAAGGGAGAATGAGGAGAGGCCATCAGGGGTCAGTCACCCAGCCACACAGCAGCCAGACACAGAGGAAGAAGGAAAGCAAGCTGTACAGAAAGAGAGAGAGAAAGATAAAAGCCCAGAGGCCAAAGGTAGACGGGATAATTTAAATTAAGAAAAGCTGGCTAGAAGCAAGCCAGGCTAAGGCTGGGCATTCGTAAGAAACAATAAGCCTCTGTGTGATTTATTTGGGAGCTGGGTGGCATACCCCCCTACAAAGAGTAAAGAGCCAAAAGAGTAAAATAAACACCAGCAGTGTGTTCCATTTGTTGTATATGACTGACCTCTGGGCCAAGCAACCACCTCCTCAGTGAGTTCAGCTGTCCCCTTTGCAAAAGGGTTATCTCAGCTGAGCTTGCTGGCAGTTTGCAGCCCCTCGAGGGTGTGGCCCGGAGACCCTCCCAGAGTATCCAGGAGCAGCGGGGGGGGGGGGGGTGGTCGGGAGATCCTCCCTGAGTATCCAGGAGCAGCGGGGGGGGGGGGGGCGTGGTCAGGAGACCCAGAGTATCCAGGAGCAGGGGGGGGGGAGGGGGGGGGCGCGTGGTCAGGAGACCCTCCCAGAGTATCCAGGGGCAGCGGGGGGGGGGGGGGGAGAGGGGGGGCGCGTGGTCAGGAGACCCTCCCAGAGTATCCAGGAGCAGCGGGGGGGGCGTGGTCAGGAAACCCTCCCAGAGTATCCAGGAGCAGCGGGGGGGGGGGGGGGGGGGGGGGGGGGGTCAGGAGACCCTCCCAGAGTATCCAGGTGCCCTTCACCATCAGTTGTTTGCAACTCTTCCTTTGCACACGGAGGGGCTGGAGTATAGGTGGGGGAGTATTGGGGGACGCCTCCATCCGTGCAGCTATGGGAAAGCAAAGACCTCCAGTGTGGCACCCCTGCCAAGTGACCCATCTCTGCCGATAAAAACGGAATAAATTTAGCTTCCCCCAGATTGAACTGCAGTGGAATTGTGCCTCACTTGGTTTGCCAGGGGATCTTGGGAGGAGGGGTCGGTATTCTTTCCCTCATCCAAGTAATTTTAGCAACACAATTTGTATGTAATATAGAAAAATCAAGCCAGGCATGGTTGCACATTCCTTTAATTCCAGCATTTGGAAGGCAAGGATCGGGCAGTCTCTGAGTTCATGGGCAGCGTGTGTGGTTTACATAAAAAGTTCCAGCCTATTCAGAGAAACACAGTGAGACCCTGTTTCGAAGAGGAAAGAAGGCCAGGTGTGGTGTGCACACCTTTAATCCCAGCACGAGAGAGAGAGAGAGAGAGAGAGAGAGAGAGAGAGAGAGAGAGAGAGAGAGAGAGAGAGAGAGAGAGAGAGAGAGACAGACAGAGAGAGAGACAGAGACAGAGAGAGACAGAGAGAGAGAGAGACAGACAGGGGGGGGGGGCAGATAGATATCCTTGATGGAGTTTGAGGACAGCCTGGTCTACACAGTGAGCTCCAGGGCAGCTGTATAGTAAGATCCCATTTTAAAAAATGCTAAAAGGAAAAAATATTAGATGCTAGATAACCATATTGGTTTCCTTTGGGCAGAGGAGTGGTGTCCTCTTTTTTTTCTCTTGTGCTGTAATGAAACCCAGGGCGCCGTGCAATCCAGCACACTAGTCTGCTCAGCCTCCGCTAGCCCCGTCACTGTGTCAGATGTAAACCTCATACTCCCTCCATTGCAGGCGCCTAGAGTGAGGCCCCGGGTCGGTACTGTGCCAGTGGTCGTGGGAGTATGCGGCAGGGTGTGGCTGCGCATCACTGCGACTCAGAAGACAAGAACATCCCTCATGTTCATCCACTGACAGGGACTGCCCAGAAATCCTGAGGTGGGTCGATCTTCCTGCACAGGGAATGAGCTCCAGAAATTACCATCAAATGGAAGTAGCAACAGGGATGAGGATTTATATGTCCCATTTAGAGCTCAGAGCTGAGCACTTAACAGCACCTTGAGCAGCAATGAAGCTGCAGTAAGTGCTGTTTGCTGTAAAAACAAGAAGCTTCTCTAGTCAAGGCAGAAGGCTGCACAAGTATTTAGGAGTTAGTTTGACAATATGCCCACTCAGCAAAACAAAAGTAGATTCAGTCCCAGGGCCTATGACCTCCTCAGCCTTTGGACTGAGGTCTGCAGCGCCGTGGACAGCTGTGCTGTGGACAGACTCCTCCTGGGGAGTGGGTCTCAGCTCAAACTGAAACCAATTGGTCACCTTCATAACAATGTGCACAGACTGATAGTAACAAACGTAGGATCCACAGGTGGGTAATCCCCTCAGTGACTTTCCTTGCCCAGTGGCCTCCATAACATCTTCTGGCACTGTGAAAAATTGCCAGCAGGGAAAAAGCTTCCAGTTCAGTCAGTGTGATTTCTCTTTGCCCTGTAACCAAGATGTATGGTTTCTTCAGTAACAGGGTAAGCCACCAAGAGCAAAAAAAAAAAAAAAAGTGTTAAAAAATTAAAATTAGAAGCCGGGCGGTGGTGGCGCACGCCTTTAATCCCAGCACTCGGGAGGCAGAGGCAGGCAGATCTCTGTGAGTTCGAGACCAGCCTGGTCTACAAGAGCTAGCTCCAGGACAGGCTCCAAAGCTGCAGAGAAACCCTGTCTCGAAAAACCAAAAAAAATTAAAGTTAGTTTTTTTTTTTTTTTTTTTTTTTTTTTTTTTTTTTTTGGTTTTTCAAGACAGGGTTTCTCTGCAGCTTTTTTAGAGCCTGTCCTGGACCTAGCTCTTGTAGACCAGGCTGGCCTCGAACTCACAGAGATCCGCCTGCCTCTGCCTCCCGAGTGCTGGGATTAAAGGCGTGCGCCACCACCGCCCGGCAAGTTAGTTTATTTTGTGTGCATGTATGAGTGTATGTGTGTGTGCCACCTATGTGCAGGCGCCTGCAGAGGTCAGAAGGGATCAGATCCCCTGGAACTGGAGTTAGAGGTGGTTGTGAGCCACTGTGTGGGTGATGGAAACCATACCTAGGTCCTCTGAAAAGCAGTAAATGCTCTTAACCACTGACCCATCTCTCCAGACTCTCCATACAGCATCCCCTGCCACCCCAGGATTCCCTCCATCCTTCCATATTCTGTGTGGACTTACCCTGTTCCCTTCAGGCCTCTTCTCCCCTCATGCTGGGGCCATTCTTACTGAGCGCCTGTAGGTGTGGGCAGAGCTGTGGTTCTGCCCACACCTGAGAGGAAGGCGTAGGCTGAGGAGAGCGACCAAGGGTGAGGCTGCTGAAGTCCTCGTCCTCCATCTACACTTTCCCGTCAGCTTTCCTTTCCCCAGGTCATTTGTCCTTGTTCTTCTGTTGCTCACTGTCCTCCATGGAGGACAGTCATCCTGTGTCTACACTCTCCTGGCTTCAGCAGAGGAGTGGAGACCGGAAGGGGGTGCTACAAGGCACTCAGAGGTTCAAACATGCAGGCTGTGGGGGTAGTGATCCCTGCAGCTGCTCCCCAAGGGTGCACTCAGGAAGCTGGGGCAGGGGAGGAGAATGACAGGCCTTTCTCTTCAGTTGGCCTGGGGCTTCCCAAGACCAGACTTTCTGTTAAGAACTGAGTATGTGTTTAAGAGCATTGCCTGCTCTTCTAAAGGTCCTGAGTTTAATTCCCAGCAACCACATGGTGGCTCACAACCATCTGTAATAGGGTCTGGTGCCCTCTTCTGGCCCGCAGGCATACACACAGACAGAATATTGTATACATAACAAATAAATAAAATATTTAAAAAAAAGAACGGAGTATGTGCACTCAAGGGCTTTGACTCTGGATGCCAGAGTCCCCAGAGCAGCATGGTTGTCACACAGGTTGAGCTGGAGCAGTGGAGAGGGGCACTTTCTCTTTTTACAGCAGTTAGACCAGTAGGCAGCAGTGTCTGAGGCAGGCAGGAGGCAGGGCTGATGGAGTACATGTGCAAACCTTCTAGAAACAGAAGCCTCTGGGACCAGAAGGTAACCCTCCAGAAGAGCTCCCTGGGAACCAGCTAGTGAGAAGTTTATGAGGTCTTGGCGGTGGGTCGCTGCTGTGGACTCCTCCCTGGGTTGCAGCTGTGGCTGGTCCCCATGGAAGGGAGGGAGAGTTCATAACTCAGCCCAGAAGGTGGTGCATGGTAGAAATGGTTGTCATTTGCTGGGGGAGGAAGGGACACTTCCTCAGCAGCTGGCACAGCTGTAAACAGTCTGCTCCTGTAAACAATCCTTAAATTCATGGCTTTACCATGCTAGACTTGGGTAGAATCCTTTTCTTTCCATTGCTGGTGCCCTATCTGGGTGAATGTCTACTATTCACATCTTCCCAGGAAGTCACACACTTGCTACCCAAACAGGAACATGACTGAACCAAAGATAAGTTGGGAGAAGCAGCTCTGCTGTCCCTGCTGTAGGTGATAATACACCCACTGAGGCTGCTCCATTTGAAGATGGAGTGTCCATGGTAGAGGGAGTCTCCTATGATGGCTGTTGTCTTCAGTTTGCTATTCCTCTTTTATGAATGGGGTCCACGACATGAATTCAGGGATGCCCCCTAAGCTGTTGATGAAAGTCAGGCAAAGGATATGGGACCGTGAGCAGGCTGTGGTGGGTGACAAGATACGCACTGCCTGTATAAGGGAGGGGTGACAATGAAGATGCTGTCCCCACACAGCTATCTAAATTGGCAGGAGGGGGGTGGCGAGGGTGAGAGGGGTTTGTCCAGTTGTTACAGCATGTGTGTGTGTGCCTGAGTAGCACAAATTAATCTGTGCTTAAGAGCACTTCCTGGTATCCAAACGCTCAGACCCTACGGGAAGAACTGGGCAGTAGAGGTAGGAGTGTTAGGACTCCTCAGGTCTGACTGGATGCAGCAGAAATAAACCCCACGACTCAGCATGCAGACAGAGTCCTTGATAACGGTCGCGCACAGAAACGTACAAGAGCTGGGAATGCATTTGCCTTTGAACTCTTTGAATTACAAAGTTTCCATTGGTTGTTTTTATTATTTATTTTTTAATTAGGTGTCTGTGTGGGAATGTGTCCCTGAATGCAGGTGTCCACAGAATCCAGATGTTGCTGGAGTCACAGCAGTTGTGAGCTGCCTAATGTATGCGCTGGGAACCAGAGGGGAGTCCTATGCAGCCCTCGAGCACTAAGCCACCACTTTAATCTTCTAGAAGTGTGTCTTAGGTGTATGGATGCTTTGTCTGCATGTGTGTCTGTGCACCACACACTTGCCTGGTGCTCACAGAGGCCAGAAGAGGGGATCATAGCTCTGGGATTGGAATTACAGTTGTGAGCTGCCATGTGGGTGCTGGGAATCAAACCTGGTTCTTCTGGGAGAACAGCCAGTGTTCTTAACCACTAAGCCATCTCTCCAGCCCAGTTATTTTCTGACAAAGGGTTTCACGGAGTTCAGGGTGGCCTCCAACTTGCTACATAGCTGAGGTTAGCCTTGAACTCCAGATCCTCTGACCTCTACTTGCCAAGTACTGGGAACTTTTAGACAAGAAATGAACCTCTCACTGTCTGACTCGAGGCCATGAGACACGGGGATGCAGGATGTTGATTGCTGCACCTGCTCATCCATTCTCAAGATGGAGACTGCATACAAGCTGAGGGATTTACTGAAGGGAGAGTAGGACTGGTTTATATAGACATTAGGTTTACTCAGTCGGCTTATTGCCAGCCGAGGTCTCCAAGAATATCCAGGGCTGGAAGACAAGAGAGGAAGGACAGGCATTACTGAAGGAAGCAGCCATGTGCAAGGTGTCTTCTGATAGGGTATCAGGTCTGGCAAGACGGTGAACACAGGAGAGCCCAGTGGATTCAGCAGGAACTCTGGACTAGTAGGAGGCTTCAATGGCTTTGCTGAGCCCCATAGTGCCTCATGGTCTTGGTAAAAGAGGCTCTGAGTGATTTAGACCGACAGGTAAGTCATGTTCATAAAGTGCTAAAGGAACTGGGAAGGGATGGGGCAAAAGGCAGCAAACAGGCTTGTGTGGGCCACTTGAAAGCAAACAGGCCAAGATTTGTGTCAAGCTAAAGTTTAGAAGGAAAAAGTGGGAAAAAAGCCAAACTCAGCACTAAGGAAGCTTTAAAAACCTGTCTTCTCAGCTGTGTGAAGGAGCAGTGCAGGAGACTGCCATGTCTCCGTGATGAGAAGCTGTGCGCACTGCTCTCCTGGAAGAAAGGATGCTGGGGTGGGAACTGTTTCAGCCCCAGGAGTGGTCAGTGAGGCAGCGGCAGCCATGCACAGACACAGCTGAAATACATCCTCACTTGCACCTTGGCTCTAAGCTGGACCAGAAACACAAACCTAGCCTACCAAGCGCTGAGGGGCGGAGAGGTGTGCAGCGCCCCCTCCTCCCGTGACCCCCAGGATTAGGAGGCAAGGAAGGCTTCTGGAGAATCATTATGGATAATAAAGATCTAAGTAAGGCAATGCCTCCATCCATGCTGCTATTCCAAGCAATGACATCTTCTCACATTGTACTGGATATTCCCTTAGCTACTGAATCCCAAGCCAACTGGCACTTACTTGTGAAGGATGGTGACAGCCAGTCAGAGACCCTGTCCTATTCCATGCAAAGGGACCTAAGAAGCAAGCAGGTGTAGCCATTTTACTATCTGAGAAAACAGACTTCAAACCAAGACTAATTAAAAGAGATAAGGATGGACACTACATACACATCAAAGGAAAAATCCACCAAGAGGATATTGCAATTGTAAACATTTATACACGAGTATAACCAAGCTCAAAAAGGAACAGTACTACAGCTGAAATCACATATTGACCCTCACACAGTGAAGGTGGAAGACCTCAGTGCCTTTCTCTCTACGGTAAATAGGTCATCCAAACAAAAACTAGACAGATGTCATAAACCAGATGAACCGAGCAAATATTTACAGAACATTTCACCAAACAGAAAAGAATGACTCTCATGGAACTTTCTCCAAAATTGACCACATACTTGGTGTCTTACTGTGCTGTGATGAAACGCCATGACCAAAAGACAAGTTGGGGAGGGAGGGGTTTATGAGGGGTTTATGACACCTTAGCATTGCTGCTCATCACTGAAGGAAGAAGTCAGGACAGGAACTCAAACAGGGCAGGATCCTGGAGGCAGGAGCTGATGCAGAGGCCATGGAGGGGAGCTGCTTACTGGCTTGCTTCCCATGGCTTGCTCAGCTCACCTTTTCATAGAACTCAGGACCAGAAGCCCAGGGATGGCACCACCCACCATGAGCTGGGCCCTCCCCTGTGGATCACTAAATGAGAAAATGCCTTACATGAGAATGGAGACATGCCCTCTGCTGAGGTTCGTTCCTCTGATGACTCTAGCTTGTGTCAAGTTGACACACAAAACCAACCAGTACACTTGGACACAGAGTAATCCTCAACAGATACAAGGAAGTTGAAAAAACACTGTATTATATCTGACCAGCACATATTAAAGCTGAATATCAAAAACAGAAACAACAGAAATATTACAAATTCATGGAAACTGAATGACTCACTACTGAATGGAGAATGGAACAAGACAGATTATTATTATTTTTTCTTTGAGACAGGGTTTCTCTGTGTAGCCCTGACTGTCCTTGAACACACAATGTTGACCAACCTGGCCTTGAACTCAAGATCTCCCCGCCTCTGGGATTAAAGGTGTGTGCCACCACCGCCCGGCTGAAATTTAAAAGTTTTTAGAATTAAACGAAAATGAAAATACAACATACCCAAACCTATGGGACACTTTGAAGGCAGTGCTAAGAGGCAAGTTCATAGCACTAGGTGCCTACGTAAAAAATTGGAGAAATCTATCTTATACTAGCAACTTAGTAGCACATCAGAAAGCTCTAGAAAAAAAAATTTAAAAAACTAACACTCAAAAGGCAAGTAGAGTAGCTGGCAGGAAATCAATAAAATAGAAACAAAAATGACAAAGAATGAAACAAGAGTTGCTCTTTGAGAAAAACCAATAAGACTGATAAATCTTAAGCCAAATTAACTAAAAAAACGGGAAATAAAAATTAAGAAAATTAAGAGATGAAAAGGAGACATCACAACAGACACTAAAGTAAACCATAGAATCATGAGGATACTACCTGCTAAAGTTAAATCAAAGCCAGATAAACAATTTAAACAGACCCATAATCCCCAAGTGAAACAGAAGCAGTAATTAAATGTCTCCCAGCTAAGAAAAGCACAGAACTCTACCAGACCTCCAAAGAAGAATTGGCATCAGTACTCTTCAAATTATTCCTCAAAATAGAATCAGAAGGAACAATGCCCAATTCTTTTTAATAGGCCACAATTATTCTGCTACCTAAAGCACACAAAGGTCCAACTAAGAAAAAAATTAAAAAACAAATTTCCCTTATGCACAAAAATGGAAAAATTCTCAATAAAATACTTGTAAACCAAATCCATGAACACATTAAAAAGAACATCCACCATGATCAAATAAGCATCATCTCAGAATTTTAGGGATGGTTAACATACATAAACCAATAAATGTAATCCACCACACAAACAACACATGGTCATATCATCAGATGCAGAAAAGAAAGTCTCTGACAAAATCCAATACCCCTTATGATAGAAGTGCTGGGATATAGGGATATACTTCAACATAACAGAAGCAACTTACAGCGAGTCCACACCCAACATAAACAGAGAAACACTAACATTAGTTACAAGCCAAGGATTTTCACACTCTGTATACCTTTAAGTCTTAGCTTGGTCAAAAAGACAACTGAAGGGTATCAGGAGAATATGAATAGGAAAGGAAGAGCTGGGTGGTGGTGGTGCACACCTCTGGTCCCAACACTGGGAAAGCAGAAACAGGAAGATCTCTGAGTTCAAGGCTAGTCTGGTCTACAGGGCAAGTTCCAGGACAGCAAACAGTCCCACAGAGAAACCCTGTCTTGAAAAACCAAAACAAACTAAACAAAAACAAACAAACAAACAACTAACAGGAAAGGAAGACGTCAAAGTATCTTCATTTGTAGATGATATGGTAGTATACATGAATAAATCTAAAACTCCACTAGGAAACTCCAACACCTTCAGCAAAGTAGCACGATACAAAATTAACACAGAAAAGTCAGTAGCCTTTCTATGTAAAATGACATCGGGACTGAGAAAGAATCAGGGAGACATCTTTCACAATAGCCTCAAAAAATATCTTGGGGTACCTCTAATCAAGCAAGTGAAAGACATAATAAAAACTTTAAGATACTGAAGAAATTAAAAAGATATCAAAAGATGGAAGACCACTCATGCTCGTGGATAGATAGGATTCAACACAATTCCCATCAAAACTCCAACACAATTCTTTACAAAAATTGAAAGGACAATGATCGGCGTCATAGGGAAACATAAAAAATCCCAGAATAGCTAAAACACTCCTGAATAATAAAAGAATTGCTGGAGGTATCACCACCCTGCTCTCAAATTGTACTACAGAGCTACAACAGTCAAAACAACATGGTATTGACATAAAACCAGACACGCTGGTCAATGCAATCACACTGAAGATCCAGACATACGTCCGCATACCTGTGGACCTCTGATCTTTCCTAAGGAAGCCAGAAGTGTACACTGGGGAAGAAAGAGAGCATCTTTCACAAATGGTGCTGGTTGAGCTGGATGGCTACATGTGCACGATGCAAACAGAGTCATAACTGTCACCCTGCACAAGCTCACGTCTGAATAGAGTACGGATCTCAACCTTGAATCTGGTAGAAGAGGAGATGAGGAATAATACTGAACTCATGCGAGTAGGAAAGGACTTCCTGAACACAATGCCAATAGTTCAGGCACTAAAACAATTACTAAATGGGACCTCATGAAACTGAAAAGTTCCTGTACTGCAAAGGACAGTCATTAGGACAAGTGGCAGGCTAGAGAATGGGCAAAGATCTTTACCAACTATACATCAGTGTTAATATCTGCAATACATAAAGAGCCAAAAACAACAAAAAACAAAACAAAACAAAAACAACAAAAAACAAAACCAAAAAGTGGACATCAAGAAAACAACTCAATTCCCAGCACTCGGGAGGCAGAGGCAGGGGCAGATCTCTGTGAGTTCGAGGCCAGCCTGGTCTACAAGAGCTAGTGCCAGGACAGGCTCCAAAGCCACAGAGAAACCCTGTCTTGAAAAACAAACAAACAAACAAACAAACAAAAAAAAAACAAAAAACAAAAAAACCCAGAAAATCCTCAGGTAAATAAAGCTAGAAAAAATCATTTTGGGTGAAGATAAATATGTATGTGAATGTTAGTTTTTAAGCCTTCAATAGACATTGCCACACTCTTTATAACCTTAGAAGTTAGGTATAAAGACTAGGGTGGAGGGAACAATCTCCTGGGCAAAGAGAAATAGTATATTTATGGAGAGATTTATGGGGGGTTCTGGAAGAGAAGGATTGAACAGAGGGAGGGAGGAAAAGAGGGAATAAGGGGAGGCACAGCTAAAACTAAGGGACAATTGAGAGGGCATATAGAAACCTGCTACAGTAGAAGATTCTTAATATATATACATATATAAATACATATATATGTACGTACACACACACACATACACACATACACACACACACCAAAGAAATCTAAGCCAGGGCACAGAGGCAGAGGCAGGTGAATGTCTGTGAGTTCAAGACCAGCCTTGAATGAGTTACAGGACAGCCAGGGCTACACAGTGAAACCCTGTTTTAAAAAACAAAAAACAAAACAAACTTAAATGAAATCACCAATTAGCAGAGAAACAAAGCCTCAACTAGACATCTCTCGCCACCAAATGAAAACTCCAGTGCTAGGAATGTGTTACATATAATTGGGTTATTGGCCAAAGGAGCCCATGGAAACTCCAGCCAACTCAGCCTTCAGCCAAGGCTACTGACTCTCTACAAACTGATGCTAAGGTTCTATTGCTGAAGACAGTGCCTATGTCCACTTTTGGGGGGAGTTGAGCTGGTGCCTAATTAGAACCTTCACCCCTAATCAACAGTGTTCATAGTCCTGGGTATGCTGCATGCTACCAGCTAGAAACCCTTCCATATGCAATGGTGACCTGTCTCCATGATATACTGGTACAATAGTGGCACACAGATGTAGTGAAGAGCAGCAGACTGCGTTCCCGCCGCCCTGCTCCCGGCGGCCTGACTAGCTTATGCCCCGAAATAACAACACACAAATTGTATTCTTTTAAACACTGCCTGGTCTATTACTCACATCTTGACTAACCCATATCTAATCATCTGTGTAACACCATGAGTGGTGTCTTACCGGGAAAGATTCAGCCTACGTCCATCTTGGGTCTAAGCTTCATTGCATCTTTCTCCTTGAGAAGAGGCACGGCAGTCTGCCTAACTTAGGAGAGGCGTGGCATCTGACTGAGCTATCTACCTCACTTCCTTCTTCCTGTTCTGTCTACTCCATCCACCTAAGGGCTGGCCAAGGCAGTTTATTAGCTAATGAGAATCCTCCATCACACAGGTTGTGGGAGTAATCAACCACTACCTGATTGGATTTAAGTCTTACTCCACGAGATGGAACACATGCTTGATGCTGCTGGGAAGGTCAAGAACCTGGGACTAGGTATCCATGGATGTAGGGGAAGACCAAACACTATTGTTCTGCTGAAGGAATGTAGCAAAAAAATGACTCCCAACAACAGTCTGCTACACTCATACATCAGTGATTTGCTCAGGCACCATTAGAGACGCTTCCATCTGCAGTAGGTCGGAACAAACTGAGATCCACAGCTGGACACTGTGCAGAGAGTGAGACCTTGAAACACTCAGTCCTAATTGGGATGTCTCCATTAAATTCCTCCCTTCAAGGTTCAGGGAACTTTGCAGAAGAGGAGGTAGGAAGGCTTAAGAGCCAGTAGGGATGGAGACACCAACAGGAGCGACATACATATGAATTCAGAGACTGTGGCAACATGTACAGGGTCTGCACTGAAGAGTGGGAAGGGAACACGAGGGCCATCCTTAACCAAGAAGCTACCTCCAACTGACAACCACTTGCAAAGGAAAACTTTCCTCAGTGGAGTCTCACAGGGTACACAAAGTACATCTTTTTTTTTTTTCTTTTTTTTTTTTGGTTTTTCGAGACAGGGTTTCTCTGCAGCTTTTTTAGAGCCTGTCCTGGAACTAGCTCTTGTAGACCAGGCTAGCCTCGAACTCACAGAGATCCGCCTGCCTCTGCCTCCCGAGTGCTGGGATTAAAGGCGTGCGCCACCACCGCCCGGCTACAAAGTACATCTAAGGGCAGGCCCCATGTCCTGCAGTAGACAGCCAACTCAAAATGAACTCAGTATTGTTTTGGAGTTTTTTTTTTTTCTCAATATTTTGTCTGGGAATTTCTGACCTCACTGATCTTTTGCTTACATAGTATGGTTTCTGGTCCATGTGCTTGCGTATATTCATGCTCCTTTTTTTTTTTTAAAAAAAAAGATAACTTATTTTTATCTTACGTGCATTGGTGTTTTGCTTGCACATGTATGTCTATCTATGACGGTGCCAGATCCCTTGAACTAGAGTTACAGACAGTGGCTGCTAGGAATTGAACTTAGTTCCTCTGGAAGAGCAGCCAATGCTCTTAACCGCAGAGCCATCTCTCCAATCCCCCCTTTTTCTTTTTTATGGTCATTTTTTAATTTGCCTGTTTGCTTTATACAGAGAGAAAGAATGCATGGGGTTGGGTAGGTGGGGAAAGATGTGGGAGATGAAGGAGGGGAAACCACGATCAGAATATATTGTATACAAAAAAAAAACTATTAAAAAGTTATTAGTGGCAACTGTTAAAGGCAGTGGTAGTGCATGCCTTCAATCCCAGCACTTGGGAGACAGAGGCAGACGGATCTTTGTGAGTTCGAGGCCAGCCTGGTCTACAAGAGCTAGCTCCAGGACAGGCTCCAAAAGAGCCTAAAGAGAAACCCTGTCTTGAAAAACCAAAACCAAAAATAAAGTTATTGATATCTTGTCCAAAAAAAAAAGTTTGATTAGATGTTAACCTCTGAGTCTCTTACAAATTTAGAGAAGCCCCTGAAATAACTTCCTAGGATGAAAAATAAGTCTATCCAGAGTCCAGGCACAGCTGGAGAGCTCTCAGGAATTTTGTGATTAAGGTACTAATAATACCCAACAAGGTGACAGAAAAACCTTACGACAGACTGTGTTTATAAATGTAAAAACAGGCCAGGTGTAGGGGGCATACACCTTCAATACCAGCACTTGGGAGGCAGAGAGGAGTCCGAGGCTAGCCTGGTCTACAAAGAGTTCCAGGATAGCTGGAGATGTTACACAGAGAAAAGTTCTCTTTCTAGTAGCTGATGGCCAGGGATCCCCGATGCCTTACAAATCACAAAGATAATAGCCACTGTTATTGATTGCACACTAGAACTGGATGCCAGTCCTTATTGCTGAAGACATCACAAGCTATGTTGTGGGGCATGATAAGTCTGGAAAGGGCTGGGATGGAAGGTTCCTCCCGTTAGCTGGCTTTCATAGCACCAGGTGCATTGCAGGCTTCTGACAAATGGCTCCAGTGATCCTTCTCAACTGTACACAGGCAGCATGCTAACGTGTCTTCCAGGCAAGATGTGCTGGAGATATACAACGGTCACACACCGTTATGAGTGCATCAACTGCTTTCTAACTGGGCTGAAGGCCTGCTCCACAGCAGGGCGCCTTCAATCTGTTCTAAAAGTCTGTGCTGGGGAAGTCCTAGCTCCAGAGACGATTGCTGCTGCTGTAGGCCTTGGTCAGGGAAGCTGCCTTTTGAAATGGGCAATGCTCACAGCAGAGACTCATAACTGGCTAAAGTCAGAATAAATGACTGTTGTTTGATCTACTGGCACAATGCTCATTCTCAAAAAGGGGACGGGAAAACATAAGCGCTGAAGAAAGGGGTGGCAACTGTGGAACTGTTCAGCACGATGTGACTGACGGTTACTTTCCTAAATTGCACCAAGACCATCACAAGGTTGAATCCACCAACATTACCTCATGGAAGCAGGCAACAGGAAGCTCCTCCCCTCACAAAGGGGAATAAGAGGTTAACAATGCTGAGGTGCTGTTATTCTTGGGTGGTAGAACTTCCTGCAAGGAGCACATATTCCTTGGGCTAATTGTTTCTTTGGTCTCTTGTAAGTGCTCTTCTGGGTGCTCTCTCCCTTGGGAGAAGACAGGCAACACTGCTCAGTCCTCCCCTGCTCCCCGCCCCCAGTCATTCCCACTGCCTCAAGATAGCACAAAAGAGGAAACTCGAATGGGACTGCAAGCCCTTCCCTGGAATAAAGCATACACAAAGTCTCTAGCATCAGCAAGGTGGGACTTAGCATCAATGGCAGGAAGGTGGCAGGACACCAGCAGGCCACAGGAGGGTAGAATGAAGAGAAGGAGAATTAGGGCAGGGACCACAGTCAGGTGTATGGCTTCAGCCAGGACCCTTGCCCAGAAGAGCCTTACAACCTGACATACTGGCCAGGGACACACTTGATGTCATCAATTTTATTCGTTTTCTCTCTTTGAAAATAAGAGTAAACATACAATATATAGTTTCTATTTATATGTATAGATATAATTATTGCAGGGGTCAGACGCTATCCCCAGCCACCCAGAAGCAGTTTCTCAGGCTGGTCTTTCTTTGTGGAGGGAAAGAAGTGTGCATGACTGCCAAAAGCAGAATCTTTATTATCAAACAGCAGCGACAGGAAAACCTACCACTGTTAGACACGCTGAGACTGGGGTGCCAGAGAACCCACGGGAGCCCCACACTGGAAGCATCTCTACTGCCACTTGTTCCACCTTTCACCCTATTTCTGTTCTAAGAGCCCTGGACTCACAGAGGGGACACCAAGGAATGTTTTGTAGGCAGTGACCATCCTTCAGGGCACGAGGGAACAGAATTCCAGATGGCTCTGGACCATGCAGGCAGTCACAGAGCACCAGCTGCTGTGCATGAGGTGGATGGTGCTGGCCCAGGTTGCTCCTCTGGGCCCATCTCTGCCCATCACCACATCTAGCCCCACCAGAGTCCCAAGGCTGTGACAGAGCAGTAATATTGGCACCTAGACTCCACCCAGAACAGGCTCAGTGGGGAGACAGGACAGGGATCATGAGCTGGGACTCCAAGGGGAGTTCCATGCTCACCCCCAGGCAAAGGGAGAAGGAAGAGCACCCTGTGGCCTCCTATCCAGCTTCTGCTGCTGTGCTGGCTCAGTTCCCTTTGATCCCACATCAGCAGCAATGGAAACCAGCCACTGGAGATTCACAGAGACCTCACTCCAGGAGCGGGCAGGGCCCTGCTCCAGGCCCTCAATTAGGATCAGAGAAGCCTCCTGGGTGGTCAGGAGCCCACCTGGCCTTTCCCCAAGGAAAGCAGGAGGTACTGCCACCCACAAGGGCTCCACAATAGGGCAGGCAGAAGGCTGGGGTGGATGCTGGAGGGACTTCAGTTCTTGAGGATAGTCTCGTAGGCCTGGTATACATGCTGGGACACCTCTGGTGCTCGGCACTTCAGGGACAGCTGCAGGAAAAGGAGGGCAGGGAAAAGAACTTATCCCTGGGGCTCTTCAGTAAAAGGATGGGAGAGAGAATGGGCACCAGATGGAAAAGTGAGCTTGAGTAGATGTGCATGCATGCATGGCAGGGTGGCAGCTCAGAGTGGGACAGATGTGAGCTAAGGCAGAGGGGGTGGCCATCACAGTCAGCTGGGTGGGAACCAAATATACATGCAGCCCCCACACCTGCTGTCAGTTCTGCCACCAGAGCCACTGTCAGGCATGATTCACGAGCTGTCAGGAGTACCCAGATCCCACCCCCCATTCGGGACCTCCGACCACTGGAGGCCTAGATCAGAAGCGATTCTGAGAGGCAATCCTGGTGGGCAGGGTTAAGAGGGAGCAGGTCTCTGCTGGGGACTGCAAGGTGTGTGGGGCTTGCTCTCGCTCCTGCACAGGAAGCAGGTTTATGCAAGAGCACCTCAGTACTGGCTGAGGTCTTAGTCTTGAGACTCTGGGCAGAGGGGATGGAAGCCAGCCAGCCCACCCTTCCACTTGAGAGCATCAGATCTGAGGCTGCAATTAGGAAGGAGTGGCAAGTAGAATTCTGTAATTCAGCAGCAGTAGCCACAGAGGGGTCCGTGGGCCTCCTTTTAAGGGCTCCACATACCATGCACGTGGAAGTGGTTGGAAACTCCTGGTATTGGTGGCCACCATGCACATCTGCTGGGCCTTGGGAGCATAGCATTGTGTTTAAGCAAGGCCAAGTTACAGAGGGAAGCAGAATGCACTGGGGTCAGACCAGGAGATGAGGCATGCGCAATACTGCTAGGAAGGATGGAGGTGGGGCAGAAGAAGAGAGAAGCAATTTGCTAACCTCCAAGTCCTGTACCATGGCACCAGCAGGGAAGGTGGACATGCAGCAATCAAACAGGGAGATATAAATTACCACCACCTCAGCTAAGGTCACAGCCCACACACCAGCACCAAGGTCACCAGGATTGGGAGGTAGTGTCTACAGGGCCACACCTACCAGGCAAGGCTGCGTGGGGGAAGCGAAGCCTTGGCTCTAGGCCTGGGAACAGCAGTGGGGTGTACAGAATACCCAGACCACCCTGAAGGTGTCCTCTGATAGCTCTGACTTAAGGTCTAGAAGTATGGGCTGCTGAGAATCAGTGTGCCCTGGCTAGGTACTCAGGCACCCATATGGCAGCAGGGCAAGTTCAAAGAACCAATTCTCACACCAGACTCAAAGAGACCTTGGCACAGTGGCACCCATCACTGTCTCCTAACAGCCCAGACTAGGAATGCTGATGGGGGAAGCACTGCCAGGGCAGGGAGGTCCAGGGGTGCTCACCGTGAAGTTGGGGTTGCCTGGTTGGATGCGCAGCTCTGCCAGCACCCAGATGCCGTTGGTCAACTTCAGAGACTGGTAGAGCATGTCCTGGCCCTCCACATTCCTCTTGGCCACGGTGAAGATGTTACTGCTTTGCAGCTTGTTGCTTGCAGCCTCTGCAGGATCAGATGGCCATGGAAGGCCCACACTCAGTGGGTACAGGGGAGAGGATGAGTGGAATATCGGGGGGCAGGGGAGGCCTCACCTGTGTTGAGTGGGCAGTCTCTGATTTGGAACTGTGCTTCATTCTCATTGGGAATGTCTTTCCATGTGGCCAAGAACATCTGCCGGTCTGCAGGGGAGGAGTGTGGGGTAAGAGATGGTACCCTGATAAACTGTGGCCCCAGCATCACATGACAGGAAATGGTTCTGGTCTCCAAAGTGCCACCTGGAAGCTGAGTGAAGGCACTGGCTCCTCCACAGCTCTATCTGCTTCAGCTCAAAGGACACAGGCTGTTCTAGAATGCCCTCAGCTTTCTGCCTCTCCTCTCCCTTACCCTACATCTGACCGCATCTTCTTCCCCCTCTGTGCAGCCTGCTCTTTAGATATGGCTCTGTGGCAAGGATGAGGAGGTGCCACACAGCCCAGGCTGGCCTTCCCTGCAGTCTTCCTTCTCAGGGTTCTGGCCCCACTGAGGAGATAGACATCAGGTATGGTGACCGACCTGGTTCTCTGCAGCCCATGGGACAAGCTGAAGGGTGAGCAGCAGGGCTCACAAGTGAGATGGCACAGGCCACCTGCAAGCCAGAGATGGGGCCCCTAGAATCTGCTGAAGATTCTACCATTAAGGCAAAGCTGTCTTGTTAATCCTTATTGCAAGCACTAGCCTTCCCAGGTTCCCTATCTGCAGTCCTTTGCACAAATCCCCAGGGCCCTTCACAACTCACCCATCTTCCCGTCCTCCACAAAGAGGACATGCAGTGGGTACAAGGTGCTGAAGTAGAAGACATCAATGTTGTTCTTCACAGCCACCTAGGCATGAGGGTCCCCAGTCAGTCCCCAAGGCTTGACCCTGATTCCTGGACTTATACCGCCTCTGAGGCCCCAAGCAGGGTGTCCTGACAGGCTTCCTCATAGAACCACCCCTTGCAGCCATGCCCTTTGTCCCCTAGCCCAGGTTCCATCTGTGGCCAAGAGCACAGTTCTCTTATCAGGCCTTTTACAGATATGGCTAGCAACCATCCCAGGACCTAACTGAGCAGAAGCAGGGTGCTGGCCCTGCGGGGACACACCTGAAGGTTGTTCAAAGGCTCCATCTTCATGACTGAGCCCACTGTGTTGAGAGGCAGGGAGAGCTCCACAGTCTGGTTGGGACTGAGCGGTGCGTGTACTTGGAGGGGTGCTGCAGGAGCCAAGCCAAAGCTGAAGGAAGAGAGAAGCCCCCACAGGGGTGGTAGGGGAGTGGGTGCTGACATGGAATAGGTTGGCTCTTTGTGCTCTGGAATGGGGAGAGAGGTGATGGGCAAAGAGCTCCTTCATCAAGTAAGCTTTTTCCAAGCTCATGACTACCCCTTGTCCACTGGCCATGTAGACAGGAGGTAAGAATCTGGGGCTAGCACTACATCCTAGTCTGGTTAAGGCAGGGTAATCTCTGCTGTCATTTCTCCTTGTGCTGGATCCTGATAGGTCAAGGTGACATATCCCTACCCCTTCCTTAAGGACCTTACACAATACCAGCGGCCTGGACTTCCCGCTTCTTGATGGAAAACTCTGGACAGCCTAGGTATTTCTTACTAAGACTCCTAACTTAAGAGGGATCTGACCACCCCCAGCAACGACCAGATTTCACTATCTGACCTAGAAATGGCCACGCCACACAACTGCCACAGGTTCAGAAAAGCCCTGCCCCTCTGTGTGAATGAACTAGGAAGATTGCTTCAATAGGACACAAACTTCTGGAAGGCAAGTCACAGTGGTATGGAGGGGAGCACTCAGCAAGTCCAGGGCAGCATATGGTAACAGGCCAATTTCTAGACTGGCAAAGACCCAATTCCTTCTTCCTGATGAGGACACTGAACTAAATGAAGGACTGGCTAATCCATTTCCTGGCTCCTACATGGTGAATGCACTGCTGAGAAATGACACTATGCTTCTCTACTCAGGTTTGCCTAGAATCCAGAGGGAACGCAGACCTGTGTGGTGGCTCTGCACTCAGGCTCCCTGGGAATGACTCCAATGTCAGCTCTGTGACCTGGGGCATAAGGAGGAGATAACATCTGCTCTGCTGGACTATCAGGCAGCTCTACGGAGACCATCACTCTATAGCCCATGGCCATGGCATAAAAGGAAGCATTCAAGTAGAGGGTTTATCAGCAGGTATGTACCTACAGCCTCTAGAGTCCCGTGAGGGAAAGAGGCAGAGCTGCCCCTTCAGTAAACTTAGAGGCTCAGTTTGCTCATCACTGGAGCGATTCAGGAAGAGAGATCATCAAGAGGGGCTGCCACAGTTCTGAGAGCCTGACCTTGGCGGCTCACAGTGCTAGCAGGCATGTTTTCTCACCAACACACAGTACAGGAAGTATGGGGAACAGAGGACAGTGAGGAGCCAGGAGCACCCACTACTCATTTTCAGAGTCTTTATCTGATCTTTTGCTTTCAGGGGCGGCTGACTGGCTGGCAGGCCCACTACCCACCCACTTTCTCAGAACTGCTCCCTCACACAAAAGTGACTCACGCCTGGGAGGAGAGGCAGGCAGGAGATGCAGAGCGCTTCCAGTGGTGGGATGCTAGCTTGGAGCTGTGATTTCTGACACAAAACTGTTCTTTGGGCAGTGGAGGAGAGTAAGTTAGGGGAGATGACCTCTCTACTCTGTCTGGTGCTTTGGCGTCCTCATAGTAGACAGGAAAGTAACTGCTGAGTTTGGGCAGGGGCTCACCTGTTACGATTGAACTGGATGGCGAAATCTGTCATGACCTGCAGGGCCTTGTTAGTCAGCTGCAGGTCCATGGAGATGGAGCCAACCTGACGGGTGAAGGTGCCGGAGATCTCCAGGCCCTTGGCCTTCATGGCAGGGAGCCAGACCTGCAGGGAAGAAGATGGGAGGGGCCGTGTGACTCTTCCCCACCCCAAAATCATAGCTGGCCTCTGAGACCCTTTTTCTCTTTCCTAAGGGCCTTCTGATCAACCTGTCTCCATCACTATAATTAAAAGACATGGGCTAACAGAATGAGGACAAATGCTTGCAAGAAACACACCTCAACTGCACAGACAGACATTATCTCAGAGTAAAGGGTTGGGAAAAGATTTTCCAATCAAATGGACCTAAGAAACAAGTTGATGTAACTATTTTAATATTCACCAAAATAGACTTCAAACTAAAATTAATCAAAAGAAAAAAAAATAAGTGATGATAAATAAGCTAATCCTGCATGCCACCCAGGACCAGCACCATCGCATAGCTTTGTATCAGAGTAGTGGAGGACAGGCAGGACATCTTCAGAGGTCATAAAAGCAATACCAAGAAAGACTGAAGAAAGATGAGGAGACAGGTGAGCCTTGCCAGTACCATGACAAGCCAAGGTCAGAGCTGAGTATCCAGCAGCATTCTGGATCCTGGCCACAGCCTGACCTCTACTTGGCTGTTACAGACTGTCCTTTCCTGCAGGAGATATGGCTGGTCTTCCACTGAAAGAAACTGGCTAGATCACAGGCAGCACCAATGAAGCTCTGGCCTGCCAGTGTCCCGGCTGTCCTTAGCAGGCTCAGGAGCGGAATTTCTGCATCAGGACTCCCCCCCGACCCCTCGCAAGGAGCTCTTTAAGGAAAGGGTTTTGCTGCTCTGTCTACAGCTGTCTCAGAGCCTACTGTGGCGCTGCTGTGTACCGGGCACTCACTAAGTAAATGGCAGGAATCAACCCTGCCTGTGAAGGACAAGCACGAGTGTCACCCTTCGGCTCCTTGATATGCCACAGTCTCACGCAGGGGACTGCCCAGATGGCCTTCCTCTTTCACAGCAGCTGGAATTGTCTTGTGAATTGCAAACATGGTCACGAACCCGGCAAACCCTTTCCCACCTTGCACTGGTATTCATAGCCTGGGTGCCTGTTCCAGGCTTATCTTGTTCCTCCTCCCCAAGATGTCTCACTTGCTGTCTACTGGAAGGCACTTCTCTGTCCCCACCCCACCCGGCAGGCTCTAAGCACCTTGTGTCCCCTGACAGAAACCATCAGCACTGAGTCCCCAGCCAAGCGTGGGGTGTAAGCACTCACAAAGCTGGGAAGCCTAGCCCTAGGCTTGGCGCCCACAGACCAGGCACTGTTACTCTGTCTCAGCAGGCCTCTTGTGCTGCAGAATTGGTCCTCGTCAATGTGGACTCATAGAGTCTTGAGAAAGTCTAACAGAATTAAATCTCACTGAATCCCTCAAAGAAGTTAATCCATGCAGGACCAACCTGAAGTTTTCATATACAGGAGCTCCACGTGTAGGGCGCATACTTATCTACGAAAGGTGGGGGGTCTTGTACAAGGACAAACAACCCCAGCAGCAATAGTGTTATAAAGGAAGTACAGACCACCTGCTACTGTTTGTGAAGGCAGCAGTGACTAAGGAGATGGAAGTCCTGTCCTGTGGCAAGGACTCTTTGTCCAGGAGCCTGCCGGACTACTTCTAACCCAGCCCTCACAACTCCTATCACCAGCACTAAGTGTGAGCAGGTACATCATCTCTACCTGACTAGCAGTGATGTCATCAGTTAAAATCGATACACACATACAGCGAGGTGGTGGCGCATGCCTTTAATCCCAACACTTAGGAGGCAGAGGCAGGTGGAACTCTAGAGGTTAAGGCCAACCTGGTCAAGAGAGTGAGTTCTGGGACAGCCAGGGCTACACAGAGAAACCTTGTCTCAAACAAACAAACAACCGGGTGGCTCATGCCATTAATTCCAGCACTTGGGAGGCAGAGACAGGTGGATCTCTGTGAGTTTGAGGCCAGCCTGGACTACAGAGTGAGGTTCAGGACAACCAGGGTATACAGAGAAACCTTGTCTCAAAAAAAACCCCAACAAAAACCCTAAAAAACTAAAACAAACAAAAAACAAAAACAAACAAACAAACAAAAAAATCAAAACCAAAACCAAAAAACCTTTACACATGTGGAAGACCAGCCAGCTCATGCTTCTCATTTCTGGTTGCTGAGTATCCAGTGAGTACAAGACTGCAGGACTCTGCCCTGTGACATCAGTAGTTTTTGTTTTGAGATCTTCTTGCCTTTTAATGCTGGGATTAGAGATGGGTACTACTATGTTGTTGTGGAAATTACTTTAACTATGTAAAGATGTGTTACATTTGTTTATGCTGCATTTGCTTAATGATGTAAGGATGTGTGTTTAATTATGTAAAGAAGTGTTGTATTTGTTTCACCTTACCAGTCTAAGACACCTGATTGGTCTATTAAAAAGCTAAATGGTCGGCCAATAGCTAGGCAGGAGAGGGATAGGTGGGGCTGGCAGGCAGACAGAATAAGCAGGAGGAGAAATCTAGGCAAAAGAGAGGAGAGAAGGAGGAGAATGAGAAAAAGAGGGACACACTCGGGGCCAGAAGCCAGGCAGCTGCCAGCCAGCCAGCCATGCATAGAAGTGAAATTAAGATATGCAGAAGGAGCAGGGCAGTGGTGGCACACGCCTTTAATCCCAGCACTCTGGAAGCAGAGGCAGGAGAATCTCGCAAAAGCGTAAAGAGAAACAGGTTAAGTTATAAGAGCTAATGGGACAAACGTAAGGCCAAACATTCATAACTAATAAGAATTCGCTGTGTCATGACTTGTGAGCTGGTTGATGGCCTAAAAGAAAAAGCCTGCTACACTATGTCCTACCGACCAATTCTTATTTATTTATTTATTTATTTATTTATGTTTTTTATTTTTGGGGGAGACAGGGTTTCACTAAATAGCCCAGGCTCCTTGAGCTCAGAGATCTGCCTGCCTCTGCCTCCTGAGAGCTGGGATTAAATGTGTGCCCCACCACCACCGCTGCATGGCTTTGATCAACTTTTTTAAAAATAGTTTTCTTGATATTTATTTCATGTGTGTGTATATGTACAGATGGCGTGATGTGCATGCATGTGGAGGTCAAAGGAGAACTTGTAAAAGTTAGTTCTTTCCTTCTACCAGGTGGGGCCCAGAGACTGAACTCAAGTCACCAGGCTTGGTGGCAGGCAATTTTACCCTCTGAGCAATCTCACTGGCCCCAGTGAGTGGATTTGTTTGTTTGTTTGTTTTTGATTTCACATAGCCGAGGCTGGCCTTGAACTCCTGATCTTCCTGCCTCTACCTCCCAAGAATGGCTATTGTTAGGTTTTTAAGGGGTATGGTTTGGCCTGGCGCTTGGTGGCAACAATCTGTGTAGTAGGCAACTAAATGTGGTATTTCGTATTCTCTGGTCCTGCTTGTGTTGTGTCCCTTTCTTAAAAAATGCTATGGAGTCCCAGTCAGCAGCTGTAGGCAAGCGGCAAATTCTATGAAGTCCCAAATGGTGGTAGCAGGCCATGTGGCTGCAGACAGTGGGCCCTGCGAGCAGCCAGTCCCAGGCAGAGAAGGCTGCCGGTCTTAGAGTGGTGGCCTGAGCAGTGGTGGCGGCCCATGTGGTGGCAGGCAGTGGGCTCTGGGAGCAGCCAGTCCCAGGCAGAGATGGCTGCCGGTCCCCGAGCAGTGGCTGGTCCCAGGCAGGGAGACACATGGCAGGCGGGCAGAAGACAGAGACATGGTGAGGTTGAATATTTATTCAGGGGAGTTATGAAGGGGTAAGGGAGAGAGAGAGAGAGAGAGACAGAGAGAGAGAGACAGAGAAGGGGAAACAGAGAAGTGGGAAGAGAGGCAGAGGCGAAGCTGCCTCTCCGAGAGGAAGATGAAAAAGAGCAAGCTCAGGCCGGAAGCTGAAGATCAGCCTGCCTCAGTGGATGGGGAGGGAATGGGCGTGGCTTGTCTCTTAAAGGGACAGGGACCAAAACCATAACACTGCTGACTGTGACTTGTGACCTTAGAGAATATATAGCTAGGCATGGTAGCTCATGTCTACAATCCTACAATCCTAGCCCTCTGGAGATCTAGGCAGGAGAATTGCCACAAGATCAAGGCCAACATAGGACTTCATAATGAGACCCTGTCTGAAAAATGGAAGGCATACAATATTCTCACTTTGTAGCACAGTGACAGAGAAGTTGAAGATTAGGTTATAGTGTCACTGCCCTGCATTTAACGCCAGATTCTGTCACTTACCAGCTATGTGGCCACAGGCAAACGTACTCAAGTTTCTCAACCATAAAATGAATAACAGTAACATATGGCTGTAGGAGGACCCAGTGGGCTGCTGCTGTGGAAGGCTGGTGCGTGCCTGGCATCAAGCCTGCAACTGCAGGCGGCAGAGCTGCTGTCATGTGGACTTCTCGGCTGAGGCTGTGAGAGGCCTGCCTGGGGCCCTGGCCGTCACTTCTGTGGACGAGGCCAGGTCAGGGAAGCACGGGTGCTGCTTACACCCTCATCACCAAAGCCCTCTATGGGTGGGCCTTGAAGCTCTTGAGGTGGGAACCTCAGAAAAGGAAGGTTCAGCAGATATGGCCTCTGACCTGTGTTGTTAAAGGATTAGGCCATATATGTCCTTGTGGAGCTTCTCTGACACAGGTTAACATGACCCCACTGTGTTCTCAGGCACAAACACTTACAAGCCAAACTTAGTTGTTTTCACCGACCCTCCAACGGCTCCTCCATCTCCTATTACATGGCTGCTCACATCAGAGCAGCCTTAGCCCCTTCATTATCCTACTCCTACTGCTGAGAAAGTCCTCAAGTTACAGTGTGTGCTCCCCAAACTGCTGCTGTTGTCTAGGCTAAGAGGAACTCCCTGATAATCTCCTTAGGGCTCTGTGCGACTCCACCCATGCCTTCCTTAGGGCCAAAGCTCAAATCAAACCACTCACCATTCAGTTTAGAACTCTCCAATGGCTATCACTGAGCCTGTATCATGAGCAAGACTTAGTCTGGCTTAGCTTTCTACCTCAAAACTCTCTAGTCTAGCAAAATGTCTTGGTGGGTGATGATACCCTCAGGGGCACACTGGGTACTGTGGGCCATTATCCAGGAAGCGTGAAGAGGTTAGGGGGGTGAGGTACTATGTTTTGGGGACTGGAACATTCTGCTGTGGAACAACTCCAACTCTTCCACATCCTTGGAGAGTTCTCTGCATACTTTACATATATAGAAATAAACAGAAGTTCCCAAGCCTGTTTTGTGTGTTTCTTTTTCTTTCTTTCTTTTAAACAGGGTCTCACGATATAGCCCCTAGGTGGCCTGGCACTCATAGGGCTCTGCCTGTCTCTGCCACCAAAGTGCTGGAATTAAAGGCATGTGCCACTATGCCTGGTGACATTGAACTCCTGATCCTCCTACCTCTTCTTCCCAAGTGCTACAATTGTAGTTTTACATCAGAACACCTGGCACCTGTTCTGTTAAGAACTTTAGAGTCAGTTGCCTGTTCAGAAATTAAGAGTGCCACCAGCCACACCTTTATGCTAAACTACCAATGCTACCCATGCCTGTCATGTCACAATGACAACACACTGGCATGTCTTCTAGGGCAGATTTCCTTCCTTTTGTCTTCATATACTGATATGTGGTTATTTTTTAATTCCCATTTTAATGTCTATCCTGTGTAGAACCATCAGTTCCCTTTAGAGATAAGAAGTTTTATGTCCGAGACACTGAATCTAACAGTACAGAGAACTGGTACTCCCTCCTCTCCAGGCTCTCACAGGGGCCCCCCCCCCCCCCCCCAATCTTTGCTCAACAGATCTGACTGCCAACTGGACAAGGCACTGCTGTCCTAGACATAGACAGGCCATGGCTAGAGCACAGTAAGAACGAAAGACTGGTGACAGAGGGCTAACCCTTCAGCCCCACTGCCCATCCCCCGGCGCTGTGGGAGGCCTTACCAATCCCAGTTCAGTTCCCTTCTCTGTTCCTGCAGGAGGGACTTACTGCTTTGGGAGCTACATAGGATCCTGAAAGGGTGCCCACGCCACTGGTCAGGTCAAAGAGGTCACTTAAGCCACTGCTGATGGGTGCTCCAAGTCTGGCTGGTGCTGCTGCTGTTGTCACTGCTGCTGGAGGTGCCCCAAAGTTGGTGTCTCCAATCTGGCAAAGAGAGCAGAGACATGCATGAGAGGCAGGGACATTAGGGGCCCATGAGGAATAGTCACCTGCTCTTTAGAAAACGGGGGGTGGGGAGGTAGGAACAGGACCACCTCCACATCAACTTTAAGTTGTAAAAACAAGACAAAGTAAGGTAGGTGGAGAAGAGAGGCCGAGCACTCCTGAGTCCCACAAGCCTTGAATCTCAAGGAGTGACCTCTGAGAGAAGACTCAACCCATAAAAGGGGGAGTCAATGTTCACTGCTAGTAGGAGTAAGCTAAGCATAGAGGGCTCTCCTTTAGGAGAGCACATGGGCTGAGGGCTAGTGGTCCGTCCTTAGGATGACAAGGCATCACTGTCATGGAGTGGCTGAGGACACTGGAGAATCTGTAGGCATGAGGCCAGCGGTAACTGCTTGCCAGGTCAAAGCAGAGACTGCCCAGACACTGGACCACCAGCTGAGGCTTAGCACAGATGAAGAACTGGTGACAGAGGGTTGAACCGTACCCCTTCAGGCTCTTCCCCCATCTCCAAGCAGAAGCAGGCAGGGTGAAGAGACAGGCAGCGACATGCAGAGAGAAAGGCCAGGAAAGAACATGAGACAAAAGAGAGAGGTTAGTTAACTGTGGTTCTAGTCGGGATAAGTATGTTCTGAGGCCCAGAGTCCCGACCCTTTGAGGGATACTACTCTTCCTCGTGGCTATAGCCTGGCACCCTCACACCCTATGCCACAACTCTTTTTCCTTTGTTCTAGGACCTCTCATGGCCAGACTACTGACACCAAGGAAAAGGTTCAGAAGCTGCCTCTGCTCAGCACCATTAGGTGCCTGAGGAAGGGCAGAGAGAACCTGGGCCAGACTCACCACACTTCTTTCTTTCTTTTAATATTTTATTTGGTGTTTTGCTTGCATGTATGTCTGTGTGAGGGTGTCAGATGCCCTGGAACTGGAGTTACAGACAGTTGTGAGCTGCCATGAGGGTTCTGGGAATTGAACCTGGGTCTCTGGAATAGAAACCAGTGCTCTTAACCACTGAGCCATCTCTCCAGTCATCATACCTCTTTCAAAGAGCAAAAGGTGGTTCTACCCCTGACCTTGCATGGAGGTCTGGCTAGGCTGTTTTCCCTTGCTTGTGTTAGCCTGGGTCCTCAAAGCTAGGGACATCCTAACAGGATGCAGGTGACTGAGCACGGAGCTGCCCAATCACCACTAGGGCAGCATGAGCATTCGACACAGCCTCTCTTGGCTGATGATAGCACAGAGGGGCATCAAAGCCTGCTCATCTGAAGATCATTAGTAACATCACCTGAGGGCTAGGACATACCAAGCTGTCGAGGCCACCACCAAGAAGGTCCACAGCTCCCATCTGCACTGAGGAGGCGGCCAACGGTGGGCCACTCACTGGAGGCCCAAGGTCCAAGTTGAGGAGGTCACCTAACAGGTCACCCTGGGCAGGGATGACATCAGGCTGATCACCAGAAGGTGCTCCCGCAGGGGCTGTCTCAGGGCTCTCTGTGCTCTCGCTCCTGTTGGGCACAGAGAGGGGTCAGGTAAGGTGGAGGTATCAGTGTCCTAGGAAAGGTAAAGAGATGTTGGTCTCCAAAATCCTTCCCTAAGTCAGACACTGTCTCCTCACTGTCCAGAGGTGGGGTGGGGATGGGGTGGCTTCTATATGACTTGTCTCTGCCTCCCTAGTCCACTTGCCTTTAAGCTCTCTATGTGGTGAGCCAGCTGTGCATATTCTGGCTCATGCTAAAAGGAAACTAGATGCCAGGCCCGAGAGCAACAGAAGTGGTGGGAACAGGCTTTTCGAACTGGAAGTCAGCTCTGCTAGCCGTGGGGTCCTGGACTGTCCACACTCTCCATAGCCATTATCCTCACTATTAAATGGATACTTTGTCTTTGTCTCAATAACTTAAGAGGATTAAATGGGGTCATTCAGTGGACACCGAGTATATAGTTAAGCATTGGCAGAAGGTGGCTAGAATCTGAGTTTGCTTAAACTAAGGCCTTTCCAGGGACCATTTTCTAAGGCTTTCATGCATGTTGGCCAGCTGTACTCACGAGGCAGTGCGGGGTGGCAGGCTCTTATGCACCACTCCTCGGCCACCCTCCACAAAGGCGTTGGGTGGCTTGTGGTAGACAGAAGCTAGTGTGCCAATGTAGCAGATGAGTTCATCTAGCAGTGTAGGCTCAATAAGGTCCGTCTCCTCTGAGATGAGGGGCTTCTCAGCCAGCACCACCTCTTTGGCAGCTACAGGGTCGGTGGAGAGCAGGCGCCAGTAGATGTAGCCACGGTCCCGAAGGTCTGGGTTGTCTGAGTCCTTGTGGGGTGGAGTTGGAGAAGCCTGTGTAACTCCTTCCCAGATGAGAAGAAGGGGGCCCTCCCATAGACCAGCCTTAGCAGCTAACAATTGTGTTTTTGTTTTATTTTTTTCTTTTTGTTTTGTTTTTTGAGAGAGGGTTTCTCTGTGTAGCCCAGGCTGTTCTGGAACTCATTATGTAGACCAGGCCTGAACTCTCAGAGATCTGCCTACCTTTGTCTCCCAAATGCAGTGTAAAAACGCGTATCACCATACCTGTCTCAACCAACAATTCTGAACATAATCAAAGGCTTGCTTCTAAGCCACTTTAAGGGGCATATCCTAGCCCCCAACTTTCAGCTTGTCTCCTTGGTTTCCTAGTTCAGGTCCCCAATGCCCTACCTTTCAGTGAACCTTCCAGCAAACCTTTTGGTTCCTACATACCCCCTCTCTTCAGTTTCCCCTGGTGATACTACCCCATGTGGATCTCTGTGACTCTGACTCCCAGAAGTCAGGGGTCTCAGGCTACTCTGGCATCAATTCCCAGAGATGCTACCCTTGAGGGTGGGGTTAGAGACTGGCTCCCAGGAATAAAGCTTTTTTTGATGCAATGTGAGGAGCAGCAGGGAGGCGGGGCACTACCTGAGTGGCCAAACTGAGGACCTGCTGCACCAGCTCCTGAGTCTCTGTTGGTTTCTTCAGAAAGAGCTTCACAATGGCTGTCAGTAGCTGTAGCTGGACCTGCAGGAGACAAGGCAAGGAGGGTTGGGTGCACAACAACAAGGCTTGGTGGGCCTGCTTCTCAGGAACTTGGAGCTGGACATTACACTATTTGGCAGGTAGGGCTCAGCTGGGCTGCTAGACACCCATCAGAACTTCCAATCTGTAGCTCCAAAAGAGATTCAGAGCTTCAAAAAGCACCGTAGCACTGTGTGACTAGTATGCTCCTTAAAGGTGTTGATGGGACCACAGACATCCAGAGGTCAGGCCTGCAGGGCCCCACACAGCTAGCCTGCCCCTGAGGAACCGCGTGCCTATCAGAAGGTAGGAAGCACTCCAGACCCCTCCATCTCATTTCGTCAGGGTGGCCTCAGCCTTGCTGGCGCTCCTCAGTCTTCACGCAGACCCAAGCCCCGTACTTCCACAGTTTCCTCTATCCCCTCACCGGTGTCAGCTATCTAGCTGCCCTACAGCTGTAAGCTTTTTCTTTTTTGTTTTTAAACTCAGGTCTCATACAGCTCTGGCTGTCCTGGATCTCACTATGTAGACCAGGGTAGCTTGGAATTCACAGTGATCCACTTCTTGTCTCTGTCTCCCAAGTGCTGAGATTAAAGGCATGTACCAACACAGAGCTGATCATGAGCTTTTGATGGGTGGGTGTTATGGTTTTGGTCCCTGTCCCTTTAAGAGACAAGCCGTGCCCACTCCCTCCCCCATCTGCTGAGGCAGGCTGATCTTCAGCTTCCAGCCTGAGCTCGCTCTCTTTTTCATCTTCCTCTCGGAGAGGCAGCTTCGCTTCTGCCTCTCTTCCCCCTTCTCTCTCTCTCTCTCTCTCTCTCTCTCTTCCCCCTTCTCCCTTCCCCCTTCATAACCCCCCTGAATAAATATTCAACCTCACTCTGTAAGTCATGTCTACCCATGTCTCTGTCTTCTGCCCGCCTATTCCGCGAGTCTCCGCGCAGCTACGCGCAGCTGCCCAGCTACTATCTTTTTAAGAACAAAATTGGTGAGGGACAGGGACCAAAACAATAACAGTGGGGATAGGGTCTGTCTAGCTCATTGTGTGACCCTATACTGCTAGGGAACAGGAGACACTTAAGAAATCCAAGGCAGGTGGCACACACTTTTAATCCCAGCACTTGGGAGGCAGAGGCAGGCGAAACTCTATGAGTTCGAGGCCAGCCTGGTCTACAGAGCAAGTTCCAGGACAGCCAAAGCTACACTGAGAAGAAATCCTGTCTCAAAACAAACAAACAAACAAAAACACCAAACAAACAAACAAAAAAAGAAATCCAAGGCAGGAGTAAGCCCAGCTTCCACATCTGGCTCCAGCCATTCATCTTTGGTCAGAGGGTGGTAGTTCATAACTGCAATCCCAGTACTGGCGAGTTGAAGCAGAAGGACCAGGAATTCAAGGTCATTCTCAGCTACCTAGCAAGGGGGAGATCAGCCCAAGATGTATGGAAACCCTGTTGCAAAAGCACACTTAAGAAAGCACAAAGAAGCACAATGAAGGGACTGGAGAGATGGCTCAGTGGTTAAGAGCACTGGCTTCTCTTCCAGAGGACCTGGGACTTCTCTTCCAGAGGAAGAAAGAGAGGAAGGGGAGGTAGTGGTGGTGGCACACACCTTTAATCCCAGCACTCGGGAGATAGAGGCAATCTATCTGATCTATAGCTACAGATAAAGCCTGATCTACAGAGTGAGTTTCAGGAAAGCCAGAAATACACTGAGAAATTATGCCAAAAAAAAAAAAAAAAAAAAAAAAAAACAGAAAGAGAGAGAGAAAAGAGAGAGAGAAAGGGAAAGAGAAAAAGAAAGCGTGGCCCATTTCAGGTGGGAGTTAGTGTCTTGTGAGCTTTGCAAACAACCTACAGCACTTGAACTTAATTTGGAACTAGAGTAAGATCACACCTCATCTGAACTCTGGCTCCATCACTTCCCCACAATCACCAGGGTTACCTGAGTTGGTTTACATATCTGTAAAACGGGTATAGCTCATATGGTTAACTGCAAGAGTCAAGCAGACAACCAGTGTAAACACCCCTGGTGAAGCTGTGCTGGGACTGAAGGTGCACCACCTAAATTTAAGGAACTTGGAAAACCTGAGTTCAGAACTTAGGTCTCTTCCCTATAGATTCCTGACTCAGCTTTTCCTTCTGACTTACCTAATTCCTGGATCTTTAGCAGGCTTATTCCTGGGGAGGAAGAGGCTACAAGACTTATCCAAATACTTGGCAGCTTACACTGCAACCCCAAGGCAATCCTCCACAGGGCAGAAACAGTACAGGCGAGGCTTGGCTTCTTGGGAGCCAGATGAGTGGCTGATGTTAAAAGTGAAGCTACAGAGAGGGAGGCGGTGGCAGCAGGAGGGCGAGTGGGACTGAGAATCACTGCTAGGATTCTGCCATGGACATCTGTTCTTTTTCGCCTAGCGCCCACTCTGCTGGCTTTCCTTCAGAGAACTGCCATTCTGTCTCTTTCAACCTATACAGGCGAAGATGAACAACTGGCCCACCAGTCTTGGTAAATGACTCCACAAAACACAAAGAGATTTTGGGACTTTTGTCAGACTGCTAAGGTAAAAGTTCCCTTTCCATGGGAGTTGTTAGACTATAAAGACAGAGCCTGAACTGTTGTGGGACTGTGACCAAGGCAGAAGTCATTTAGGGTGGCAGAGACAGCCCCAACACCACAAGGAGAATGTATGGGGAGGGAGTGTGCTGCTCAGATGTGTCAACGACAGGAACTAGCAGGTCCTGCTTCTTTCTGGGCCACTTTACTTTTGAATCAAGTTCTTACCCAGGTCAGAATCAATACTACCACTGATGAGTACCTAATTATGAGCTAGACATATGTTAAAGATGAGCATAAAATCATTAAGCAAGGGTGAGGCAGATGAAGGGTATGGGTTCTGGGGTTTCTGATTCCACTGCCCATGCTTGGACTCACTTAGTTACACTGCCTGCACTGGTCAGGAGAAGACATTTCCTAGTTCACAGCAAAAGGAACAGCAATGAAGAGACACAGACAAAACTACACCCATTACATTTTGAGCTGTTCAAATCAAGTATAAGAGGCAGGACAGTACCTTCTGAGATGGGAGGTCAAACCAGGACAACTTTTCTACCAAATGAAATCAGGCAAGAGCTACCCAGATCTCAAGTGTACAATCCCTTCTCTCCAAACTACCTGCTTAAGGCTTTATCCCTGAAATATTCACAATTCTATGCCATGCTGCCTAGCCACAGCAGCCTGCTCACAAGAACAGACTAGACACATGAATGTCCAATGGGCTTAGATAAAGCATACATTAACAAAGACATGCCTTCAGATATATCCTAAGGGGAGAAGGCAAGGTTCTAAGCAATCTGAAGCTGTGTAGTGGAGTACTATAGCATTAAAGAGAGAAGAACACACACACACACACACACACACACACACACCCTGCTTCTGTTTGCAATCCCACACTTGTAAACACTTGGCTTCATTTTTTACAACTGTTTATTATTTATTCATGTGTATGTGTGGGCGGCATGCTATGAGACATGAAAAGACTGCAGGACAACTGTAGGAGTTGGTTCTCTCTTACCACCAGACAGTTCCTATGACTGAACTCAAGTTGTTAAGCTTGGTGGCAGGTGCCTTTACCCACTGAGCCATCAGTCCAGGCTGAACTCAAACTCTCTATATAGCTAAGGATGAATCTGATAAACTCTGCCTCACAGTGCTGGGAACACATGTGTACACTGTCACACCCTGCTTCCATGCTTGTAAATCTGCCTCTTGCTGCCCCTGAAAATCAATATTCATAGGGCTTGTATGGTCATCTACAGATACGGGTTGATCAATGGAATGCATACTTCCAAGCTGAGGCTGGACAAGGCAAGGCAGGCTCTACCCTTCCTTTTGGCTCTCATTCTGCAAAAAAAGTATCCTTTTCCTCATTTAAAATGGCCCCTAGGTGTGGTACTGTAGTTCTTGTCTCGAAGAGTGGAATGTTCTCTGTGGAGAAATATGTATGCTAGATAAACTTCAGTCAGGCACAAGTCAGTGTTGTTGGCCACTGAGTTCAATGCTAATGAATCAATAGTAAAGGTTACATCCAAGGTACCAACTGATAAAAAAATGTGTCTAGACATCATAAGATCTAACTTTATATCTCTCCTGGAAGTGCCAGTTCAGTACTTATTCAGAAATTGTGGTGGTTATGGAACACAAATGCTAAGAACAAACACTAAGAACTGGCTCAAATAAATACCCATGCCTGCATGCATATTTATTGGTACATTTCTACAATATCAACAAGAAACTAAGCTAAGTATGGCCAGGAAAGCAGTCAGAGGAAGAACTTTCATTATACAGTCCCTGTAGTACTTCTGTTTTGAACCATGTCAATGCACTACCACAGACAAATATGAAATTAAAACAAAGCCAGAAACTTCTGACCTCCTTCCACAGACTGTCCTGTTTCCTCTGAGGCACTGCTGTGGGGGAGAAAAAGTGGCCACACATAGCTTGTCGAATAATGTCTATTCACATCAGCAAGGCAGTATGAAGAGGGACGAGAAGCGTATAGGAATAAGGCAGGCAACAGTGATGTGAAGGCTCACCTGGGTGCTCTCGTCATGGAAACCTTCCAGGAAGCTCTCCAGCAGCTCGTCTGCATTGTCAATCCGCTCAGCGTACTCGCCCACTATCCAGATCATAGCAGCACGGGCCTCGGGCTCATCCAGGGAGTCCAGGTTCTCACACAGCGTGGCTATCACACTCTCATACCTGGGAAAGCAGGATTGAGCCAGCAGGTGAGCACCAAGGAAGTCTGGCCAATGTGTATGTTGGAGGGTTAGGGGCCAAGTCAGCTAGGCAGCTGCCCAGACCTGGAGTGGCGGTGAAGAGAGGGGATGTTTTAGCTGCTAGAGTTTAGCTGCTCTTATTTTGGCCTGGAGGGCCAGCTTGGGTAAAAGAAGGAAAACAAAAAGTTTCTTCAGAGAAAGCTGCCTGTGAAATGGAAAAGGCAAAGAGGAAGGGGAAGCCAGGCTGCCCTCTTATCATGAGGGGTGAGCACGTACTTGTTGGGGTACTTGCGGAAGATGTCCTTAATGACCACAATGGCTTCCTGGACCACATAGTTGACCTTGGTCTGGATGAGATCAAGCAATGTGCTCACACAGCGCTCTGCAGATTGCTACATGGGAAGAAGAGACAGTGTAGGCAAGGTCTCTGCACAGTTTCCAATTGGGCTAATGATACTACTGGAGTCAAGCAACCCCCCTTCCTTATCACAGCATGAGAACAGATCATTCTCCCTTGATAATGGGGAGGCAGGGAACAAGGACAGACAGACAGAATGAGAATACAAGACAGTCAGAGGCGTAGCCCTTGACAGTGTGAGGTCATTGGGAGTTCCTCCAAGCAAAGTCCAAGGGTTGAGTGACCCTATTTGGCCCCATATCTCTGGCATGTTCTATAAAATTGGCTGCTATGACTAAACCCACAAAGTTTCTGTACCTAATCTTTTAATAGCCCAATAGGGCAGGTAGTTCAGGAGGTGCCATAATAAACATCAAGGGGAAAACAGTTTAAAATGTCTCAAGGGTCCTGAGTGGATATGACTAGCTATCCCAGAATCCTTAAGCCATGAGTGAATCCATTAAGTCCAGGTCAACGTCAAGGAATAGTTCCCAGGCAGAGTGGAAGGGAATAAATTATCAGAGCACAGGTTATTTTCTCCCTCTCTGCCTAGGAATGGAATCCCAGAACCTATTTACCTCCACCTTGATGGCACAGCGACCAATGGCACGCACTGCCTTCCGTACAAAATCCACATCTACTTCTGTAGCATACTCTTTGAGTTCCGCCAATACCTGTGGTCCAAACAGAAATGGATTGGAGAGATCTAATGGAACAACCTGTTAGAACGCTTGGGTAACAGGAATGCACAAAATCCCAAGGGGATGGGACCCTGCTGTTTGCTACAATGGACGGTCCAGGAGAATGTCATCAGGTTCCTCAAAAGGAAAATAGAGGATGACTATGTAGCAAGGCTCAACAACCCTTGCTTAAAACTGACAACTACTATATCCAATACCTCATTTTGTGTGTGTGGCATTGGGGATGCTAAGTAGATAAGCACAAACCTACACTCCTAGTCTCAATACTGATTTTGGGGATGGGGGCAGGGGTATGCTTATATATATGTGTGCACATGTGGAGACCAGGGGACTACCTTGGGTGTCATCTCTCAGGATCAATCTACTTTTGTTTTTATTTTTGTTTTTGTTTTGAGACAGGGCCTCTCACTGGCCCGGGCTTTGCCAGTGAGGGTAGGCTGGCTAGCTAGGCAGTCCCAGTGATCTGCCTGTCTCCACCCCTCCAGTGCTGGGATTACAAAGGCACACCACCAAATTCATATGATAATTCAAATTGATATGGATATCAATTTCAGGTCTTCACGATTGCCTCTAGTAAGTGCTTTACCAGTTGAACCATATCCCTAGGTGCCTAAATATCACTTTTTAGTGAATACATGAGAGGTAATGATAGAATAAGGAGAATGTTTTGTGCATATAGGAAGTCTAATTATGTTTCCCAAGGTAGTCTCAATCTCAGGACAGATGACTCCTGCGTCAGCCACCCCAGTACCTGGGACGTTAGGAGTGAACCTTTGTGCACAGCTTGAGAACATTTCTCTAATAATAAAAGTATTAGCTGTTTCTCCTTGCTTACAGACCTCTAGCACCCATGACGAGAAAAGATGTCAACAGTGAGCATGACCTAGAGACACCTAGGAGTTTGTCTGATACCAAAGCTTGTGCCCCATATCACCATTGTCTGCTTGCCTGGGCGATGTTGGCTTGGGAGGCCAGACGGATCATAATGTCCAGTTTCTCCAGCTTCACGTAGATGGGGTCATTATACTTCACAAAGAAAACCTTCATTTCATGCTTCAAGATTTCTGGCCTGGTGGTGGGGCGGGATGCCCAGAGAACAAAAAAGAAGCCATAAGGCCCACGAGGAAGTCATTCATTCTACATCCGCTGGGGAATTCCTGGGCTAGAGGTAGAATTGGTGTTCAAGGAGGCAGAACCATCACCGTGACTGAGGATCACAGGCAGTGGTTCTGCCTGGCTACAGCCTGCTGGGTCCCATCTCAGGAAGGAAAGGATGTTTACATGGATAGCGGGGGCAGCAGGCCAGGGTTCTAAACCCAGTGTATGACCACAGCCTTTGTTTCCTAACCCTGAAATGAGAATGAACTGTGCAGGAACAATTGTCGCCCCAGGCCTGAATCTCTGGTGTTGCATGTATGAACTCAGACTTTAGACTTTAGAAACATTCTGTTTGTTCAATGATAGAGATGGCTGACCATGACTAGACTACATACAAACGATATAGTTTATGCTCAAACCCTGCTTTCCTTCTAGAGTCCTAAAATACTGGAGCGTGCCCCTCTTAGGCACTTTAGATGCCCTGTCTTGATCAGGCTCCCTGAGAGGAAACATTCCACACATACTGCTGCCCTCTGCTGACCTTCCAGTAGAGGAAAAGTCCACAAGGAAGCCTTTCATGGATTCTTCCATATTCTCCCTTGTGACCCAACTATAGGCCACTCTACTAAGTCTTAGAGAGGAACAAAAATGACTACTGGGAAAGGCTAGTCAATCTCTGAACACAAACACAGACTCCTGCGCAATGGATCAACTGTGGGAGATGAAACATCTAACATGATCAATGCCTGCTGTATGAAGGCACTTGCCAATAGGAACTGTCACCTACTGAGCTACCTAAGGACAGGCACTGCTCCTCCCCTGTGCCTGCTGCTCTCAAATGGTACCACAGGACACATTTTTTTTTTTTTTTTTTTTTTTTGGTTTTTCGAGACAGGGTTTCCCTGTAGTTTCTAGGACACATTTTTTAAGACATGGAAATTCAGAGAGGTTGCAAAGTTTGCATTTGTCACAAACTAAAGGTTGAGAGCAAGATAAGAGGCACCATCCTGGTTCCTATTTCTATATCCTTTCCAGGACAGAAATGAATAATTCTAAAACAAAAGTTGCAGCAAGGGATGAAGCTCTGTGATGGGGGCAGAGGAAAGAGGAACTCAAGAGTCTGTGTTGTCATACAAACTGTGGAGAGCCTGGCTGAGTAAGGAGCTTTTGTGGTGCTCTGTGGGGGAGGGAAGACTCTGAGACGGGTAATAGGAAGATGACGTCTACAATCGAGGCTTGACAAAGGCTGCCCAACCACGTCAGGTTGGCCCAGGTCATGGCTGTGTGACATACACAACTTCTTCAGAGATTATTGTGTTAAATATGGCACAGAGAACCCTTTGGGCTGACCTATTTCCTCTACTCTAATAAATGCAGTGACCCACGGGCACTGGTTTACAGAGGCCCATGCTGTAATAGCGAAGCCCTAGTCGCATCATACTGCTTAGAGACTTGGAACACTTTACCCATGTTTACCCTCCAAATCTTCACAAATGTCTCAGCTCAACATCTCAGGCCCTCTAAAAAATATTGAGGACCAGACTGATGCTGTGACAAAGAAGATATGCTACCTTCCTAAGGCATGACAAGGGTCCAGGTTCCTAGCAGCAGACACAGGAATGACTTGCCATTGCAAAGCTCTGACTACATAGGGGTTGGGAGGAGAATTTTGGAGGTAGATCCCACCCCAGCTACAGGTGCCCTCACTCAGAGCTGCCTTAGAGGAAGGAGCAGATCATTCCAGAGACACTTCAGACCGAGTGTTGCTTATGGAGTTCCAGACCTCACCCATCTAGCACCAGATCCCTTCTTTGGGAGCAGTGACGTACGTGAGTCACCCCCTTAGGAGGAAGGAGGCAGTTGCCCAGCATTCTGTTCTATTTCTCCCTCCAGGTCTTAAGGCTGATATAAAATCCAGTCTCTCACCATCTCTAAGGTCTCCAAATTCAGAGATTTCAATGAGACCTATGAACTTTGTCCCCAAGCAAACTGCAGAGATACAAAATCTTCAGATATCCCTGAAGGACTCTACAGACTCTGAGTCACCAAATGTCAGGCTAAAGCAGCACTGTGCTTGCCTTTACTGATCAGCTCTAAGGCTGGCCCAAGGCTTCTTAACACTGACACCCTGACCTGGGACAGGTCATTTCTTGTCAAGTGTTCGCTGAAGGGAAAGTGCTCTGGTTGAGAACCCTCTTGTACTCTTTAGGCTTCCTGCACGGTGACAGATCAGTTTCCCTTGAGGGTCCCTGTCTCTAGCATGTAGCATACATGTATGCTGGTCACTGTACCTTTTCTGCACAATGAGATTGATGTTGCGCAGAGCCACATACTGCAGCTCTGGCTCTGCTGACAGCAGTGTGACCAGGGGAGGTGCCAGCTTCTTGAGCAGTGTGCCGTAGTAGTCCAGGTCCTTGGACAACATCTCCATGAACTTCATCAACACCTTCACAGCAGACAGCACCACAGCAGAGTTGGCATGGGAGAGTCTAGGAGTGACCCGTTCACAGATGCTGGGGTCCAGGCATTCCAGTAGGGCAAAGAGAGATAGACAAGGGGAAAGTCCCATTTCACTTATCAAAATAGCATTCCTTCTTTTTTTTTTTTTTGAGACAGGGTCTCATGTAACCCAGATGGGCCTCAAACTCACCATGTAGCCAATGAACTGCTCAAGTCAAAGTTGCCTCCCCTGCCCGCCTCTTTCGTCCAGTACTAGCGCTGAACCTAGGGCCTCATATATGTGAGACAAGTGCTCTCCCACTGGTCTTAACACTTCTGATCCTCTTGCCTCCACCTTCCAAGTGCTGAGATCACATACACACTACCATGCCTGGTTTAGTTGGTGTTGGCTCCGTCAACTGAGCTGTATCTCCAGGTAAAACAGCATGTCTTCTATAGGAGGATGGCCTTCTGGTCTGCTGCCTACAGACTCTAGCAGGCTCAAAACACTGAACCTCAGGTTCCTCATCTAAGAGTTAAGGATGTCTACTTCACAGGCCTGTTGAACACTGAGTGAAAAGAATGAATACAGTGCCTGACACAGTAACATCTCCAGATGTCGGCTTTCCCCCTCTACTGCCAGAGCATTCATTTCCTCATGGTGGTCAGGACAGTCCCAGCTGGGTGACCTACACAATTCCTTCCACCGCTCTAATGTAGTCTCCTTGTCTGTAAGGGGCTGATGATGACAGGACACACTTCACAGATCTGCTTTAAACATTATGTAACATGGAAGGCACCCAGCAGAGGTCAGGTACCTAGAGAATTCAGTGGCTCTGAAGCTATAAAGTTCTTGATTCAGCCCAGATGGATCCTTGTCAGTTCCTGCCAGGCCCCATCTGTGTTCACAGTAAGCAGGGAGCTCACTGCCTAAAGCCATTCAACTGACAGCATGGCTCCATAGATGAGAAGCCGACTGATTCCCTTAAAGTGTGTCTGATGACAGGAAGAAAGGTCTTGGAAAGAGGCTCATTCAGGCCTGAAATCCAGCTCAGAGAGCCCCATGAGGACCATATCCAACCAGGCTGGTAACCAAGGGGTTTGTCTGCTCACCTCTGGGCCTCACGGTCATCCTTGGGCATGTAGTTGGCCAGACAATCCAGAATGAAGATCTGGCCCCACTCAGTGCACTCATTAAGGGCTGTCAGCAGCTTGTTGATTGACTGCGGGTTCAAATCAAGCAGGTTGCTGCTGGGGTGAGACTCAGCGATCTCTGAGAGAGCAGCCACTGCATTTGCCACCACCTGGTTGAGAGGGTAGAAAGGGCAGAGGCTGGAGGTAGTGCTCGAGTCAGGGAGTACAGGGGCTACGACACTAGCAGGTTAAGATGGGACATTCTATAAGGAAGATCACCTTACCGGTAGGATCTAGAGCCTCAAGAAGGTCTGACTACAACTGACTCCTCTGTAAAGCAGAACTTATTTTAAGTACACTTGCCATTGGAAAGAAGCAAGGAAAGAAAAGCCCAGACACAGGCACCCAGCAATGAATGGCAATGCTGGTCACCAATCCAACCTCCTTCTATTTGCAGTGGTTGTCAGCCGTGCTTCTCAAAGACAGAAGAATCTTGCTGAATCTCTTTAAGGTTGCTGAGAGTAGATGAGGTTAGGCTATAGAGGAGTTTACCAAATGTTTCTACCAAGACAGTTCCCTTTATGTACAGTCTATAATGTTTTCAACTTTCCTCTATGACACAGTGTTCCAGTTATCAGTCTTTAACCTATGAGCAATCAGCATTTCTTTGGAGACAGAGTGGAGGCTGTGCCCAATGTTTTGAATATTTCATTTTTTCTTACATATTTTTAAATTTTTAGAAAAGGTCTTATTACATAGCACAGGCTGGTCTTCAACTCTCAGTCCTCCTGCCTCAGCCTCATGCCTGCTGTGATTACAGGCCCTGAAAAACATCACTGCAAACTTTTGTTATTTTAACGAGTGACAGGATTAGGGTTCCCACCTAATATATCCTGGTGTCCTGTCTTCCACACTGTGGTACTGAAAGGTGAACTCTCTGCAACCCTACCTGGAAGAGAACTACATGCCTGGGAACTACAGTGGTCTTGGTTAGGAGCTAACGGCAGTGACAGCAACTCGAAAGGGAAGGACACTAGCACCAACTACAGAGTCACTGTTTGCCAGGTCAGACCGGCTCAGGTCAGGTATGTTACCGTCCCAAAATCTAAGGTTGAGACAAACAGGAATCTGAAAGATTAGATAGCTTTCCTAAAGTCACGTAGCTAGTTTGAGAGGGTCAAAAGAAATCCAGGCCTAGTTCCCTGCAAACCACTACAAGGAACAGGCACTAGATACTCAGCAAGACCCTAACTTCTAAGAAAAAGGAAAGCAAGGTGAGAGTCAAGCCAGGTCTTCTTCCCAAGCAACCAAGGAGTTCTGTGGGTATCCCAACGACTGTTAGCACTTACCATGGGGTTTGAGTCAGAGATGAGGTCTTTAAGTGTGTCCAGGAAACCCTGGTCTTCTACCAGCTGGGCATTGATGTCATGGAGCTTGGCTACACACACAGCCGCAGTCTTCCGCACATATGGATCTTCATCCTTCAGGCACTTTCGAAGTGGTTCACACAAGTACTCTGTAATCTTGTCAACTCGGATGCAACCCATGGTCCTCACAGCCAGGGCTCGGATGAGGGGGTTGGGGTCCTCACAGTCCTGAGGGGAACCAGTCATTGGCCAGGGGCAGGGGCAGGGGCAGGATGAGTCATCTGTGGCTTCCTATTCTTCCTGGTCTCCAGCTCTGAGCAACATCAGCTGCTGTGGGATGTCCACCGACCACAGCCAACAATACTTAAAATAAAAGCCACAGAACAGATGCCAAGCATTTTCCAGATACTATGTGAGGGGCTCTATATACTTTCTCTGCTGCTTCCTGAGGCTGTTTCACAACCATGGAAGCTGAGGTTCTGGAGAAGGTGTGTGCTCACCCTGTCAGAGCAGAGCAGCTCTTTAAACCCATATGCTCCTAGCACTATAGTCCTCAATCTTTTCTTTTCAAGACAGGGTCTCGCCATGTTGCTCAGACTGGTCTGGACCTCACTATATAGCCTAGATGGACCTAGAACTCATAGCAATCCTCCTTCCTTAGCCTCCCAAGTGCTGGCATTATAGGCACACATAGTCACAGAAACATTTCATTTTCCAGAGGGCTAGAGGTCAATGTCCAAGTTCATACTTGCTCTTTGTCTAGTGACAGGAAATAGAGAAAGGAGTCATCTGGTAAGGAACAGAGATGCTCTCAGACACTTGCTAAACTGCCATGGCAACAGACACAGGGAATGAGTGGCCCAGTCAGGGAAATGAGAGGCCAGTAGGCCTGGTGCCACCTCATAGGGAATGAATAAGCCATGTCTTTAGATCTGTGGTTCTGGAGAGAGAGGGAGCCCTCTGCTGGAGGAAGAGGCCCTAAGCCTGCTTGGGCAGAAGGAAGCCTGCAGGTCTGCAAATGAGCCTGAAAGTTTCATCCAAGTCAGAGGGCCCCAGCACTTGAAAGAGACAGGGACCTATGACATATGAATACAGGCCCTTCCTCGCACTCCCACTTTCACTGGGCTCCTACTCACTTTCACAAAGGTGTTGACAGCCATGATGGCCATGTCAGGCTGACTCTTGGCGTAGTTCATCAAGTACAGGTACACCAGCTTCTTCAGTTCCAGGTTGTCCGTTTGCATACAGTTCACCACATCAGGGAAGAGGGCACTGCAAAATCAAAGTAGCACCAGTAGAGGTTGAAGACAGTGAACATAAGCTTTTCAGGCAGTTAACTGCAGGAGAGACAAGGGACGGCAGTGAGAAGTAGGGAAGAAGAAAGAGAAGCCATGATTTTAAAGGCTTGTTTTCTTCAAGGGGTGCAAGCACAAGAGCCCAACAAAACAGCTCTGCCTCTTGCTATGCTCATGACTCTGGGAAACTTCTAGCCCCTAAGTATGAGTTCCTTCATTTATAAAGAACATGCAATGGAAATTGACTTTGAGGCTGGGGCTGGGGCTTAGTGGTTGAACGTTTGCCTAGCATACACACGGACCAGGGTTCAATTCCCAATACTTCTCTCTATCTCTAAAAACCCACTTCGTAATGAGATAATATCCCTAAGGCATCTGATATTTGCAGAGTATCATTCTTTTCCCCTTCCTAGTACTTCATGTGGTCCCTTATATCGGTCTGCTAGTTCCAAGGCTTCTCAGGGAAGCAGGGCTTGAAGGGACAGGTTTGGCACCCACTAAGAACCAGCAAGGTACATGGGACATATGCTGTGTGCCAGGCTTGGTGCTAATGATTGGACACAATTCATCTCATCTAACAACCCCAGGAATCCAGGGGCATGTTTTCATGTCAGATAATTCTGAGGTTAAGAAATGTCAAACAAGCCGGGTGGTGGTGGCGCACGCCTTTAATCCCAGCACTCGGGAGGCAGAGGCAGGCGGATCTCTGTGAGTTCGAGGCCAGCCTGGTCTACAAGAGCTAGTTCCAGGACAGGCTCTAAAAAAGCTGCAGAGAAACCCTGTCTCGAAAAACCAAAAAAAAAAAAAAAAAAAAAAAAAAGGAAAGAAATGTCAAACAACATGAAGAGCCAGATCTGACTATGACCTTCGCTGTACTCGGTGTGACTTTTGCGAACCATAACGCCAGAGTTACACACCTTGAGATGTGGAATAAGAAGATCAGCTTTCTGGAATCTGAAACATCACCTTCCCTCTTAATTATTGGGCTTTTATTGCCAAGAATAAGATAAAAATAGAAAATGAAGGGGACCCCCAACAGGCCAGGTTCCTTCTGAGTTGCAATGGACAAAGTCACCTGGAAAGATGATGCACCGGCAAGAACAGAGCCACTCTGGGGAGAGGAGGAGGAAGTAAAGAGTCTGAATGGCTTTCTCAGGCATTATCAGCAAAGCGAGCTCTTTTAAGAAGGAAGGACAAAGACGTTTCCTTTGATAGGAAGTGACAGATCTGTTCCAACTGAATGTTTTTTTCTAGAAAGAATGAGATTTACACGAGCCCAATCCTTTAAACATATTTTCAAATCATAGTTTACTATGATTTAAACATGTGTGTGTATTGTATGTGTGTGTGCTCATGTGTGCCACAGTGTACACGTGGAGGTCACAGGACAAGTAGTAGAAGATAACCATGTGGATCCTGGGGACTGGATTCAGGTCATCCGGCTTAGTGGCAGACACCTTTACCCACTGAGGCACCTCATAGCCCTGATCCTTTTACAGTCTGTCCTAAAGCGGTCTCTACTGAGAACTCTCCTACACTGGCTTAGGAAGTCCTTGCTAAGGTTAGCAATAGGTGGGCAATCTGGGTGGAAGCCTGGGACACTGGGGTTATTCTCTAAGATTCAGCCAGGGAGCAGCTGGACATCAGAACCTCTGTGGTATGTGTAAGGTACCATGACATACAAAGGACAGTTTAGATTCTGGAAGGTCCAGGCTCGACCTAGTTTTAGTTCTGCATTAGCCATGTGACTTTCTTCTAATTCTTTTTTTCATTTACTTGGCAATAAAAACATTGCATACAATGGAAAGTGTAGATAACCAATGAAAAAATGTATCTGAAGATGTTCTGCAGACTTGCCAATGCAAATACCAGGCTATCATAAAATCTATCTGTTGTGGAGATTTCTCAATCCAACAGGCATTCAGCACAACTGCATACAACATGAGAATAGCCTAGAACAGGCGGTGAATGTCAGAACAGAGAACAACAAAAGGTATTTCCTGTTCTTAAAATAACAAAAAGAACACCCACTGTACTGTCATCTTCCTTAATGGGCAGCACTCATCTGGAGCTTCTGAGAGGGCTCTGCCACATCCTCTTGAATGTCTGCTGCCCTTTCAACCCAGTCTGCTTCACTCAGTTACTTTTTACCTGCGCCATTACCATTTCAGCTTGTCACTCATGTGCAAACAGAATCCTGTGCGTTTGGACACAAGGTTTGTCAAAGGAGCTAAATGCTCCTGCTGGTCAGCACCTGGCTGTCCCCAACTTACCTGACGTCTTTTCTTTGCCCACGGTCATGGACGCAATTACTTTTTTCTTTTTTTAAAAAAAATATTTATTTATTATGTATACAATACTCTGTCTACATGTATGCCTGCAGGCCAGAAGAGGGCGCCAGATCTCATTACAGATGGTTGTGAGCCACCATGTGGTTGCTGGGAATTGAACTCAGGACCTTCGGAAGAGCAGGCAATGCTCCTAACCGCTGAGCCATCTCTCCAGCCCCTGTAGTCACTTTCTTTACCTGACGTCTTTGCCCACGGTCATGGATGCAATCACTTTCTTCACTGCCTCCTTCTTCTTCTCCTTCTTGTCACTGTTGAGCTCTGCCTTCAGCTCGAAGATCTCCCCTAAGGACAAGAGGCAACAATGAGCAGTGCATCCTACCCCCAGGATGATTTTTTGCACCAACTTCCTGGAGAACTAGGTGGAGGTAGAGAGCAGCTGTAGGCTCTAGGTTTCAGGTAGGACAAGTGACAGAGAGGAAAGGCGAAGACAGAAATTAAGGAAACAGAAGCCTGGAAGGCCATGTAGGACTACAGGGCTAGGAACCAAGGTCCGGGCCCACTCAGCTAGCCTGCTAAATGCAGGGCCCACTCAGCCAGCCTGCTAAATGCAGAGGACAGCACTTTCACCTCAGCCTTCTCACTCGCCCTGACTCCCTCAAGGCTGAGCAGAATTGGGAGCAGGTGGTGGCTGATCTCACACTCTGACTTTTCCTGTTTTCCCAGAACCCTGAACTCAAACAGCTTGCTCAGGGTTTCACTTCCTCAGCCTGGAGATGAGAATTCAGCTGTTTTACGAGGGCTGCAGCATGTAATAAACTGTTCTCAGAACTTGATGATGCAGAAAAAGGAAATGAGGATGCGTAGTTGCTCCCTACCTCCATCCTACAGAGACAGTCAAGACGTGCTAACAGGTTAGGGGAAGACAATTCCTGAACCTTCCTCTGAGCACAGAACCACACTAATTTTTTCCATATCCTTTCCCATTTCATATTCACAACAACCTGCCTTTCCCTATTTTACAGATGAGCAATGGAGTCTGTTCCATAGCGAATGGGACAGGCTAAGGTTGGAACCCCGGTGTGTTCCTTCCAAAGCCTATGCTCTAAATAAATCTCTTTGCTTGACTGGCCCTGCATGGACACCCCTTTGCCTCTCTGACCCCACTTTCTTGCCTGTTCCTCTCTCTGGACTGGGCAGTGATGTCTCTCAGCCTCAGCTGTGAAATGCCTATCTCAGTGCCTGGCACTCTGTTCTGCATCAGGACAACTGCTGACACTAATTAGCCACGTGAAGAATTCTAGTCCTAGTTTGTCTCAAGTCACTTGGGGGTAGGGTGAGACGGGACTGTTAAGTGGGGGAAAGTGCTGAGAAAGTTCTAAGTAGATTCAGAGTGAGAAAAAGAAAATGAGTTGTTTTTGTTTTTAAACCATGGTCACAAAAAGAGAATAAATACAGTTGATTAAGAACAATAACCTAGGCTGGGCAGTGGTGTGCATGCCTTTAATCCCAGTACTCGGGAGGCAGAGGCAGGCGGATCTCTGTGAGTTCGAGGCCAGTCTGGTCTACAAGAGCTGGTTCCAGGACAGACTCCAAAAGCTACAGAGAAACCCTGCCTCGAACAAACAAACAAACAAACAAAAAGCAATGACCTAGCAAAGCCTGGCAGTGTCACACTACAGGAACTGCAAACAGGCCCAGTAATAATCCACAGATCCCGTGGTTCCAATTGGACCAGGAATAATCCACAGATCCAGTGGTTCCAATTTATAAAGGAACACATCTTCCTCCTCCAAGAGGGCCCTGTCTCAGCAGACAAGGATGGCCTTTGCCTCCCTCCACAGACTGCTCTACTCAAAGCATGTGGCAAGTGATGGAGGTCAGTCAACCCTGCCCCAAGAAGGCTGGTGAGGTGAGCTCAGGGCAGACTGCTCTGAGAGGCCTCTGTCCTCCAACAGGCCTCAAATGCAGCTGTTAAACCTGGCTCCTGAATCTACCCCCAAGACGACACGTCCAGACTCTGGTGCTGTAGTCTCAACAGAGCTGTGACCCTAGTCTCACCAACTCCCTGCAGTCTTTATTACAATTGGCCTTGGATCTTTCCTCACTTAAAAACTATCCACGACATCAGACTTAGATTTGAATCTAGATGTCTCTATCTCTATTCACTGTCTTTCAATCTCTTTCTCACCGTCAGGAACCCCACAACAGGGGTTCACACAAAGCAGGTTAAGCTTGAACTTGCTATGTAAGTGGCCTTTAACCCCTGATCTTTCTGTCTTTGCCTCCCAAAGTTGAGACCCAGCACACCTGGCAAGACTGTCTTAACAAATAAGCAACAGTCGGACTGATAAATAAAATGCTTGCTGGTGGCTGGAGAGGTTCAGTTGTTAAGAGCCCTGGCTACTTTTCCAGAGGAACCAGGTCTGATTCCTATCACCCACATGGTGGCTCACAACTGTCTGTAGCTTCAGTTCCAGGGATCCAGCACCTTCACACAGACATGAATGCTGACAAAACACCAATGCACAGGAAACAAAATTTCAAAAAAAAATCTTTTAAAAAGAATAAATAAAAATAATATAAAATGCCTGCTAACAAACAGACTTTGGATCTGACTCAGTGATTCAGCAAGATTAAGAATCAGGGCTAGAGAGGTGGCTCAGTGATTAAAAGCAGAGGACTTTTATTAATTCCAGAGGACTGGGATTTCATCCCTAGGGCCTGGATGGTAGCTCACAACTCTCTGAAACTCCTGTTCTGAGGATCCGGCACACTCTTCTGGCCTTCTTGGGGACTAGGAGAAGACATACATATAGGCAAAACATCCATACAAATAAACTATCATCTATCTATCTATCTATCTATCTATCTATCTATCTATCTATCTATCTATCATCTATATGACTCTCCACCTTGACAGCAAGCACTGGAAAGGAGAGGGTGAGGAAGGCCTGACCAGAGAGGATAAAGCACATTGTCAGCCACAACAATTTCTACTATTTTTTTAAAAGCAGAAAGAAACAAAGCCTCCAAAAACATTAACCCAGCTTCAGCGCAGCAACTGACCTGACTCAATACTGAGTCATGAGAACTGCTGGGCAATATTTATGATGACGTCAAATGAACAACAGGATAAAACTTTGCTCCAGCATGAAGAACAATGCCACAGATAAGGACCAGCCTCACGCACAGCAGACCTGTTGACAGACTGTGTACCTTCCCTGAGGAGGGGAAATATATTTAACTATTTTTAAGCCATTGGGAACAAAACAAGGTCTTTTCCGCATGCTTAACATTAATGTTCTTCCTTGGGTTCTAAAAGGAACACTTGAGGGTTCTAACGTCATCAACTGCAAACAGTTTCTGGATCATCGTTCCAATGATGCCTCCAAGCCTCTCCCCCCACCATGCTCCCCAACACATCAGGGACAGATCTGGGGACAGAGCATAGCTGTGGTGGAACATACAGTACCTTTCTTGGTTGTTGTGAAGTACTTTGAATCAGTCATTTTGGTCCTTTATCTGTGGCAGACTCTGCAAGAGAGAGAAGAAAAGGGTGGATCCGTGTTCTAGTCCTTGTTCAGTTAGGGTGTGCACAGGGAGCAAGAGAAGGATCCAGAGCACACGATGCAGGGCGAGATAGCTATTTATCTCTTTTTCCAGGCACGTGAACTGCTAGGTCAGGGTTGGTCTTATTCTGGAGGTAACGGAAGGAATCAATCAGTGTTTTGACTGTCCATATCTTTTGACTGAATAAATTTCCTTCTAGGAATCTCTCCCTCAGAACAGGAGCCTGAGGTCATCTGGCTTTTTCGGTATTGTTATTTATGACCATACTGCTGGGACACACTTCCATGGCTTTCAGCAGACAGACAGAGTAACTATCAGTTAATCCACAGACTAGAGGTAAAAAGCCCTTGAAGGTTAGTCACAGCAGCCCCCACTGCAGTGTTCATCCTGTTTCGCTGTGGGGCTCAGCTCACCAAAGCTTAGATGGTTCTACCCTCATCTCATGTATGCAAGGGATCTTGAGAAATGCTGTTTAAGGAGTGAGGGAGGGGCCTGTAGAGATGGCCAGGAGTTAGAGAACGGGCTGCTCTTGCAGAGGATCTCAGATTTGTTTCCAGCTCCCACATGACAACTTACAGCCACCTATAATTCCAGTTCCAGGAGATCCAAAGGCACTCTTCTGGCCTCTAAGGACACTGCACATACAGACACTCAGGCACACACACATACCCATAAAATAAATAAATAAGTATTTTAAAATTTTATTTCTGTATACTAGTGTTTAGCCTGCATGTATATCTGTGTACTGCATGTGTGTGCCTGTGGGGGCAAGAGAACATCAGATCCCTTGGAACTAGAGGTGCAGATGGTTGCAGGCACATGTAGGTGCTGAGAATTAAACCCGGGTCCTCTGAAGAACAGCTGGTGCTCTTAACTGCTGAGCCAGCTCTCCAGGCCCCTAAGTAAATAAATCTTAAAGAAGCAAGGGGGTTTCTTCTTTCCACAACTTCCCTCAAGTTTCTAAAAATCTACAATTCTTTCTAGAAGGCTTGCGTTTGCATACCATGACTGTACCATTTCTCAAGTCTGTCTGGCCAGTTTTCTTACAGCATCTTTCAAGATATTATCCAACTGTTGAAGTCAGGAGGTCAAAGAAAATACTGAAGCTCCCAAGTTCATCCAGCAAACATTTACTGAGCAACTACTTTGTACCTCAACAGCTCCTCTTGATCATCAGATGAAAGATTTACAAGGAAGTGGGAGACCCAGTGAGACGGCTCAGCTGGGAAAGCACTATGCCCTGCAAATGTGACCAGAGTTCAGCTCCTGGGACCTCTAAGGGACCAAGAGAAGTGACTCCTCAAAACTGACCTGTGATCTAACATGTGCACTGTCTCACACACACACACCACCATCACCACCAACAACAATAACAATAATAAAATATTTTTTTAAAGAGTAGCTAATGAACAGGCCATGGTGGCACATGTCTGCCATTCCAACCTTGGAAAGGAGAGGTAGAAGAAGCATGGCTAAGGTCAACCAGAGCTACTAATACTGTCTCAAAAGAAAAAAAGTTACCCAGAGGTCACAACACCTTGGATAGCAGCAACTTCTAGAACTGCTCTGAGATTTACTAAGAAATAATCATTTATTGGCACCTCTACTAAAATTAGAGGTTTGTGGGGTCAGGGAGATAGTTCAGTGGTTAAAGAGCTTGGCAATTAACGTGAAGACCAGAGTGCTCAGAACTCATGCAAAGCTGAGTAGGTATGGCAGCCTACCTATACTTCTGGTCAGAAGGTGGAGTCTCCAGAGCATGCTGCCTAACAAGACTTAGCCATATTGTTAAGCTCTGAGTTTGATGAGTAAGGTGAAGACCAATCCCAGATAATTCTGGACATCATGCAACCCTACGAACACCCATACACAAGCAAACCATGCATGTGGTGAAAATGAGAACAATAACAACCAGAGGCTTTGGGCAACAGCCTTTTCCTTTTCATTTGTGCATGGGTGTGTACCTGTGTGTGTGTTGTGCACACTAGAGGCTAACATGAAATGTCTTCCTCAGTCACCTTCCATCTTACTTTTTTGAGAGGTTCTCTCACTGAGCCATGAGCTCCCTGATTCAGTTAGACTGGCTGACCAGTGAGTTTGGGGATCCACCAGCTTCCACCCCACCAACACTGACTTACAGTCATGCACCTCTGCACCTGGGCTTTATGTGGAAAGTAGGGATCTGAACTCACGTCCTCATTATTGACAGAACCAATCACCAGTTTTAACTGTGTTTTACAGAAAGAGGCTCAAAGATGCTGTGTAACCTCTCAAGTTCACAGCTTGTAGGTGCTGAGTGGGGAGCATCTCAGGTCTACCTGAGCTTAGGGCTTATGCCCTCTTGATGAAGTTCTTCCCCATTTGAGAGGAAGGGCAGGGCTTTCTCAGCACTAAGGACTTAATTGAAGGGGAACTTTCTGATCTACCTGAGTTTTTCACGGTAGAGAAATGCCACACACCTGCTGGATGTAGTGGTTGCACACCTGTAAGCACCCAAGGGGCTGAGGCAGAAAGACTGTGAGGTAAATCCAGATTGGGATACCCAGTGAGATCCTGCTTCAAAAATAAAAACAGGCCAGGTGTGGTGGCACACGCCTTTGATACCAGCACTCAGGAGGCAGAGGCAGGTGGATCTCTGAGATCCAGGCCAGCCTGATCAGAGTGAGTTCCAGAACAGCCAGGGATACAAGGAGAAACCCTGTCTCAACCCCCTCTCCCTCAAAAAGAAAAAAAAAAGACACCTGAAGATGGTGAGTTAATAGCTCAGGAGGGAAGGGTGTTTGCTGCCGAGCCTGATGACCTGAGTTCAGTCTCTGACCTCCACATACTGGGAGGAGCAATTCTTAAAAGTTATTCTCTGACGTCCAAAGTGCAGGTGCACAAACATGAGAGAAAGGGAGGGAGGAAGGGCAAGAAAGACAGACATCCAAATGGAGCAAAGTCACTTCATTTTGTCCATTCAGTTGTCTCAATATTAGGAGGAGGCTAAATGAAAGGCCACGAGGTGACCAAAGTGAGCTACACAGTCTTTCCAGCCTGACTATTTTTGTCAAGTCCAGCTCGTACTATGGCAGGATAGCACTGAAGCTGTCTCCCTCCAATTTTCAGTCACCAATGGAACACTAGCATGGATTTTCTCAGGTTTAAATTCTCATGGATGCCATAGAAGAGTGGTTCTCAACCTTTGGCAAACCTCTATCTCCAAAAAAGACTTACATTAGGATTCATAACAGTAGAAAAATTATAGTCATGAAGTAGCAATGAAGTTATTTTATGGTTGGAGGTCAACACAAGATAAGGAACTGTATTAAAGGATTGCAGCATTAGGAAGGCTAAGAACTGCTGCTTTAGAATAAAAGAGCAGAAGCTTCACTAACAACAGTATAAAGAAGAAAGATATAACACTACTTTCTTTTGCTAAGTTCAGAAAGAATGAAGGCCCTCTCCCTCTAGAGCTGCAGGAAAGAGCAGAGACCAGATCTAATGACATAAGCCCTGAATGGCGCTTCAGAAAAGATCCAAGTGCTATGGTGGAGTCTCTCCTTTGCTGGGCCCCACAGCATGGACCAGGGCTGAAAAGAACTCATAAGGGGAGGGGCTTGCCTCACGGCGGGCATTATCCACCCTCGGGCCAGAGTTCAATTGACAGTTCTTCAAAGAAACATAAAGGGACCACTGGAGATCCCACGGACACTCGTTCACTGACAGTTCTATTATGTAATGCTGTGCACTCATTATCAATGACAATTTACTTAAATATGTTCTTTTGCACACGCACACAGCCACTTTTTTCAGAATGCTCATAATGAGAAGGTGAAAATGCAACAGGTTTTCTGTTGTATCATAAAGGCCTACATGATTTAAGAAATCAGATTTGAGAGCATAATTGCCCAAAGGGTCCATGTTCCTTGCTGCGTCTAAGAGAATGACTGAGGCTGAAGGGAATAGCTGTGCATGGCTGTGCATGCCTGTAGCCCCAGCAGTTGGGAGGCCGAGAAAGGATGAGGGCAGAATGCACAGTAAGATCACTCCTTGAATCAACACGGAAACAAACAACCTACAAAAAATAAAATTAGAAGAAAAAACAAAACAAAACACAAGAACTACTTCCTCCGATATCCAACTGTAGGCTGCTGGTAGTTTTCTTCTGCAATGGAGGAGGCTATCAAGAACTTCCCCTTCTCTTTAGACACATTTAGGAGTCCTAAATTCCTAGGACAAAACCTGTCAGGGATAGACTGAGTAGTGTAGACAAAGGACTAGGAGAAGAAAGGGACAGGAAAGCTGCTGCTTCTGCTTCTGCTGCTGCTTCTTCTCCTCCTTCTTCTCCTCCTCCTCTTCCTCCTCCATCTCCTTCTTTTTATATTAAAAAAAGGACATAAGATGGGCACAGTCTATATTCCAGCTCCTCGGAAGGCTGAGGCAAGGACTACTTGAGCCTAAGAGTTCAGGGACAGCTTAAGTAACACAGTGAGATCCTGCTGCAGGGTTAGCCAGTCAGACCAGCACAGATCTACAGACAAGTTTCTGACACATCTTTCATAATGTAACAACTACCCTCAAATTTGAGCAGGCCTTAATATGCTAATTTCTGTAGCATCCATTTTGCAGATGCTTCTGCAGGGGCCCAGAGGGACAGATGATACAGAAATTGTGTTCCTCCAAAGTTGCTCATGTTCAGAAATTAGAGAAGTAAAGGGATCCAGGGAAAAGTGGGAATGACCTGGAAAGTTACTCCACTGGGAAAGCAAGCGCCCACAGCTTGAAGGTCTGCTGTAGGGCGTTCTCCCTTGTGTCGCTTTTTAATGAGTGTCCCCACATCAGAGCCAGGTTGTGGGTTTAGTTGCCTCCTAGATGTCAGTACAGGAGAGATCTTGCATTCTCTGCACAGGAATGGAAAACAACAGTTCAGTCCTGAAAGCACTTGCACTTGAGGAAGCCATGGGAAAGCAGCATGTCCCTCAAACTGCCAGCTGTGGCCTGCATCAAATCCCTCTCCCATGAGACCAAACGTGCAAAGACCCTATTGCCTGGCACATCTGATCAAGCACATGAACCACATTTCATGTAGTTGGTTATCTTAGGTGGTCAGCTTAGGCAAGACAAGGTATAAGGTTTGGATTCTATCTTTGTGAGCGGCAGGGAACATTTTCAAAAGAAGTAGTTGGGTGAGACAGTTCAGGAAATAGAGGCAGGAGGGTTGCCATGAGTTTGAGGCTCACCTGGACTACACAGCAAGACTGCCTCAAACAAACAAACAGAAACCAATCTGATGGAAAGAGACAGCAGTATTTGGGGCTGGCATCCCCTCAATTTTAGCATTTACGAGTCAAGAGGGCCTCAAGGGGACAGCACTCCTGGAACAACTGGTTTGCCCTTCAGAGAGCCATGGTCACTGTCCTGCCTCCAGCATGCCGTGCCACACCCACAGAGACTCTTGATGCTGCACCACATGACAAATTCCTATTAACCCCACTTTATGACAAACATTTTTATATCTATGTATTTGCTGAGGGGCACGTGTGGAGATCAGAGGACAGGGAAACTGGTTGTCTTCTTCATCTTGTGGGCTCCAGGCACAGATCAAGTCTTCAGGCTTGGTGCAACTGTCTCCCCCTATCAGGTCATCTCCATGACAATAACCTCACCTTTTGAGACTCAAAGAAATCAAATACTAAGAGTTGAAAAGCAGCAGTTTCCCTTAAGCTCTGCAGAATAATTAAGCAGCTCTTGCTGTGAATCACTGATTCTGGGTACAGATGGAAGGCAAGAACGGAAAACTGAATCCAAAAGAAAAGAATCTCCCCCCTCCAAAAAAAGATTCACTTCATAGAAATACTCCTGGCTAGGCCAGTAAGATGGCTCAGTGTTGATAAAGGCAACCTGACTTTCATCACCAGAGCCCATGTAAAGGTAGATGGAAGAACTGACTCTACAGACAATGGCACATGTGCACACACACGAAGGAAGGGAGGGAGGAAGGAAGTTGGGATTAGGTTTAAGAAAAGTTCTCAATACTTTTTCAAATATTTTGTCTTCATACAATTTATCTAAATTTAATTTTGTTTTGTTTTTCAAAGTAGGGTCTCTCTGTGTAACATCCCTAGAGGTCTTGGAACTAGCTTTTAGTCCAGGTTTCGAACTCACAGAGATCCACCTGCCTCTGCCTCCCATGTAGTAGGATTAAAGGTGTATGTCGCCACCACCAGGCTCTAAATTTAATTTTTAAAACAAGAGACATAAACCATCTGCTTTATCTGGATGTCATTTGGATGAAACTATAGAACAGAAAAGCAAAACTAAGCTATGGTGGTAGAAGTTAGGTCAGGAGTTTTGCCTAAACGGGGCCTGGAAGCTCCCTATGGGTGATTTAAAAATTTTTAAAACAAGAAATACAAACTATCTGCTTTAAGCTAATAAAATTAACTTAAATCTATAAGGAAAGTTTTGAATGAACAATTTTTCTCCAATGACTCAAAATTGTTAATAGTAATGTTTGTTTGTGTGTATGTGTGTGTGTGAGAGAGAGACAGAGAGAGAGACAGAGACAGAGACAGACAGAGACACAAAGTCTCACTATGTAGCTCTGGCAAGTCTGCCTCTGCCTCCTGAGTGCTGGGATTAAGAGGTGTGTGCCACTATGCCCAGCTGCTAATAACTTCACTTATGATTTTTTTTAAAAAAATTTAGGTTTATTTATTTATTTTAGGTTTATTTATTTTATATGTAAGTGTTTTGCTTGTACGTATGCATGTTCACCACATGTGTGCCTAGTGTCTGAAAAGATCAGAAGAGAGTGGCACATTTCCTGAAAGTGGTATTATGGATAATGGCTGTAAACCATCATGTGGGTGTCAGGAATTGAACCTGGGGCCTCTGCAAGAGCAACAGGTGCTCTTAACTGCTGAGCCATCTGTCCAGTTCCCACAATACTAACTTTTTACCCTTCTGAAGTTAGTTAACTTTATTGCCCTTTTTTAAAATTACGCTTACTGTGTCCACACAGATACAGACACACACACACAGGTCCCAACATGGGTGTGTATGTCAGAGGACAACTTGCAGAATTGGAATCTCTCCTCCCACCATGTGGGTCCCAGAGATAGAACACAGGCTTATCAGGCTCGGCAGCTAGTGTCTACCTCCTGAGCCATTGTGCTGGCTTCTATTTTAGTTTCCATGTTTTAAAATGTGGAAAGCACCACTTGCTGGTTTATGTTTCTCACATATCCGCATATTTCTTCTATTCTCTCTCTCATGTGCACTGGTGTTGTGCCTGTATGTATGTCTGTATGAAGGTAATGGATCCTCTGAACCTGGAATTACAGGCAGTTATGAGCTGCCATGTAGGTTCTGGGAATCGAACCCACATTCTATGGAAGAGCAGACAGCCACATATTTCTTCTAATGGGATAGCACGAGAATGGAAACTCAATGGCAAGATGAAATGTAAACAAGAGCTGAGAAGTGCCTCAATGGTACAGCATGTACTGAGCATGCATGAAACCCTGGGTTTGATACTCAGCATCAAACAAAACAGTCGACCAAACAGGATAAACAAACACCTAAATGATCATAGGACGTCATTTAGACGAAGCTATAGAGCAGAAAAGCAAAACTAAGCTATGGTGGTAGAAGTTAGGTCAGGAGTTTTGGCTAAAGGGGACCTGGAAGTTCCCTGCAGGTGAAGAAGAGGATCTGTATCCTGATGCATATCCTGGCCACACTGTGCAGCTAAGAGCTACACATGCTACTTGGTGTGAATTATATAAACATTAAAATAAACAATTTCTTAATTGGATATGCACCTTTAATCCCAGAATTTGGAAGGCAGAGGCAGGAGGATCTCTGTGAGTTTGAGGCTAGCGCAGTCTACAAAAGCAATTTCCAGGCCAGGGCTACAAAGACAGAGAGAGACAGAGAGACAGAGAGACAGACAGACAGACAGAGAGAGAGTGAGAGAGAGAGACAGAGAGAGAGAGATAGAGAGAGAGACAGAGAGGCAGAGAGACAGAGACAGAGAGACAGATAGAGACAAACGGAGAAACGGAGGGAGGGAGGAGGAATATTTCCGGCCAGCAAGATGGTTCATCAGGTAAAGGTACTTGTCACCAAGTTTGACAACTTAGTTTCATCCCTGGAATCCCATAGAGGGAGAAAACTGACTTATCAGGTGGTCCTCTGACATTATGCAGGCACCATATTATTAAAAAAAAAAGAAAAAGACCCGGAGCCAGGCAGTGGTGGCACACACCTTTAATTCCAGCACGTGGGAGGCAGAGATGCAGATCTCTGTGAGTTCAAGGCCAGCCTTGTCTACAGAGAGAGTTCCAGGACAGGTTCCAAAGCTACAGAGAAACCTTGTCTTGAAAAACCAAAAATAAGAAGGGAAGGAAGGAAGGAAGGAAGGAAGGAAGGAAGGAAGGAAGGAAGGAAGGAAGGAAGAAAGGAAGGAAGGAAGGAAGGAAGGAAAAAGAAGCCAGGCATGGTGGCACACACCTTTAATCCTAGCACAGAGGCAGATATTAAAATACTATTGAGTGGCTAGTGGACTAATGAAAACTTCAGAAAGTATGCTAAGATTCCATGTCAGCACAAATTCAGGAAATAAGGACCCTAGTCTGATGTCAACAAGAGCCTAACTGCCTTACACACCTCTTAGTAGTCTGGCAGGAGCTTTCAAAACTTCAGATGTACTTAGTCACTGGTCTAACAATAGAACTTCTAGGTCTTTCTAAATAAAAACAAAAGGTTACTCAATCAATAACCTTTGAAATAGCGAATACCGTGAATATTTTAACACATAGAGATCCATTTGCCTCTGCCTCCTGAGTGCTAGGATTAAAAGCATGTGCCACTATCCCCAGTTATACATACTTTTTAAAAAGTTTTATTTTATGTGTATGCCCGGTGACTTACAGGGGTCAGGGAAGGGTGTGGGATCTCCTGGAACTGGAGTTACAGATGGTTGTGACCACCATGTGGGACCTGAGTCCTCTGGAAGAGGAGTCAATGCTCTTAACCTTCAAGTCCTCTCTCCATCCCAACATGCTTTTATCATAACTATCCAAGGCAGTAAATGGAAATGCAAAATGCAAAATATACAAAGTATGCTTATATCGCTATTTTAAATGAATATTAATAAAAAGCAAATATCTTAAAAGTTTGCAAATGCATCCACTATCTTTTTTTCCCCCCCAAGACAGGGTTTCACTGTGTAACAGTTCTGGCTGTCCTGGAATTCGCTTTGTAGACCGGGCTAGTCTCAAACTCATTGAAATTTGCCTGCCTCTGCTTCCCAAGTGCTGGAATTAAAGGCGTGCATTGCCACCACGGCCCGGCCAACATCCACTAGCCTTAAAAGGATAGAAAAGTTATCAGTGGTTTCTTCCAAAAGGAAACTGGGTGATTAATAAATGGGGTGTGAGACTGACTCTCCATTTACCCTTTGATAGAAATGTATTGTTTATACACATTACCTGTTTAAGCATAAAGCAGCTTAGATTGATTGATACATTTATCCCAAATGCTAGTTCATCAATAAGCTCATTCTTTAGCCTCAGCTTTAACTCTCCTGCCCCAGAGAGCTTCCATCCTCTGTATCCAGAGGGACACAGGCCTCCCAGCACTGAACTCACTCCTATCTCCAACCTCTTCCACAGCCTTCTTCATGCCTCTAATTTGGGATCTGTTCTCTTTAACGCTGTCAAACCAGTGACTGGCACTGTGCCTGGCACATTCCAGGAGCTTACCAAATGTTGGCTCACTCAGTGAATGAAAAGACAGGTTCCCAAGGAAGTTACAAAACCAAGGACTCACAACAAATCATACTCTGTGACAAGTACCAGACGGACCAGGAACAGAAGGCTTTGCAGTTAACTTTCAACAAACACAGCAAGGCTGAGCCAATTCCAAGACAGTTGCCAGAAGTCTGGCTTTGCTATACAAACAGCTGTGTGGCCTTGGGAGTAAAGTAAATCTCCCAACTCTGGCCTTATATTTTCCAGTTGTCAAAGAACTTCAGACCCTCTTCCCCAACACATACCACAGGTGAAAGCGGAACAGAGACGGCAGAAGGAGGGCTGGGGCCAGATCCCGACTCACCAACTGTGTCTCAGGTTTTTCCCCTCATCAGGGACCCCTGGAAGCCCATAGTTCAGTGCAGTTTGAAAACCAGTCAGGTCAAGTGGTAATAGCACATACCTTTTAATCCTAGCCCTTGGGAGGCAGAGGCAGGTGGATCTTTGAGAGTACGAGGCCAGCCTGGACCACAGAGTGAGTTCCAGGACAGCCAGGACTGTTACATAGAGAAACCCTGTCTCAGAACATACCAAAACAAAACAAAACTAATAAAAAACAAACAAAAGCAAAACAAAACAGAAAAACAGAACAGACTTCTCCCACATTTCAAATGTTCTGATTTGCCACTAGGGGATTTTTCTTTTTTTGGTGTCAAATAAAGAAGTCGAACGTGATCACTGTAAATGCATAATATAAGGGATCAAGGAGAGAAAAATTCAGTAGCCAGCCAGAGCCAGTACACCTTATTAGTTTTCCGTTTATTTAGGCTTTTTTTTTAACCTTTCTTTCTTTGTCTGTGTGGGGTGGAGGGTGTACATGCCCCAGCTTCAGTGTGGCAGTGAGGACAACACGTAGGAGCTGGTTCTCCCATCACCATGTGGATTCCAAGAATCGAATTCAGTTCATCAGGCATGGTGGCCAATGTATTTATCCACTGAACCATCTCACAGGCTGTTTGGATTTTTGAGACAGGATGTCCTGATTGTTTTGTTTTTTGTCAATTTGATACAAACCTAGACATATTTAGGAAGAAGTGATCTTAAGAAAACGCCTTTCCCTACTTCTCCTAGATTGCCTGTAGGCAAGTCTGTACGGCATCTTCTTGATTCTTGATTAAGGATTGGTGTGGGAGGGCCCAGCTCACTATGGATGGTACCACCCCTGGGCAGATGGTCCTGGGGGTATATAAGAAAGCAGGCTGAGCAAGCCAGTAAGCAACATTGCTCTGTGGCTTCTGCTTCAGTTCCTGTCCTTACTTCCTTCACACTGGATTACGGTGTGGAGCTGTAAACCGAAATAAAACCTTTCCTTTCCACGTTGCTTTTGGTCATGGTATTTTATCACAGCAATGGAAAAGTAGCTAAAACATTACATAGGCCAGGCTAGCCTCAAACTGATGATCCTCTTGCCTCAGTTGAGTGTTAGGATTACAGGTATGTAACACATGCTCAGTTTATTAAGTCCTCAGTAGGAAGGAAAACCATAACACTCTGAGGAGGAAAGTGTTTTCATCCTCCACAGGGCCAAACATTGCAGGGGTGGGACTTTCTTCCTTCCAGGGCAGTGTCTTGTTAGAGCCATCCAATCTCTGCATTGAAAAGCTCTGCTGTGTTAGCACGTGTGTGGCGCAGTGAGGGCACTTGGTGAGTTAATGAGCGAGATGGTCAGCAAAACAAACAGGAAAGAGAGGAGAACTATTTAAGGAGGTCTGACTTAGGTGCAAGCACCCATCTCTGAAGGCACAGGTATTTGAGCAGGGAAATGGTCCTCTGGGACTTCAGCCATCAAACCCTTCCATGATGACAGCTGCTCAGAAACCTACTACAGGGACTCGGACCTCAAAGACAGTCACGAATGAGTTAGTAAGAGGTGCATATTTTTAATTCCAGCCCTTGGAGGCTGAGCAACAAGTATCATGAATTCCAAGTCAGCTTGGGTTTCTTAGTGAGACCCAGTCTCAGAAACAAAAAGAAAAGAAAGGGGAAGACTAAGAATGAGAGAGAATGAAAAAGGCTTTCTTTAGCCAGGAAGAAAGTTCAATTTTGGTAAAGTGCTTATCAAACAAGCATGAGGACCCCAGTTCTCCAAAACTCACGTAAAGAACTGGTAGTAGGCACTTGTGACAGATTCCTGGTGCAACCTCACTAGCCAGTCAAACTAGACTAATTAGTGAGTTCCAGGCCAAAGAGAGATCATCTCAAAAATCAAGATGGACAGCAGCTGAGGAACAACACCTCGTGTTTGTTATGATCTGCTGGCTGAGGGAGGCAGCTATCCCATCTCTTCCAGCCTGCACTCTTTCTTTTCTCCCTAGCTTCTAGCTTCTCCCCTATCCACCCCTTCCCTCCCTCCCTCTACTCCCTCCTTCCCCACTTCTCTTCGGAAGAGGTGGCTAAAGCTTCATCTCCTCCTCCCTCCCTTCCCTTTTATTAAGTAAACTATATCCAAACTCACTCTGCTTAGCATGCGTGCGTAAAGGTCTCTGTCTCTCACCCATGTGGCTCCTCGTGGGACTGGCAGCCCCGCCAACCTGCCGAGGTCTCTCACCCGCAGCCTCCCACCTGCCTGGAACACACAGAGGCCTCGGGTGGCGGAACCCAGCTGCCACCCTCGGCGAACTGTGCCATTTTATCCAGACCATTACAAAGCTGACCTCTGGCCTTCACGAGCACAGGCATGTATCCACACACTCATGGAAACACACAATGGAGGGGCTAGATTGTAGCTGCCATTTTTCCTTCACCTTAAACAGAAAAACCACACTTTGGTCATTACATGTGTTCTGCTCTTTCAGCTGTCTCAGGGACAGAGATACTGGTTTATCTCACAGATGTCCCCTCTGTGCTATGCCCTGCCTGATTGTGACCCTCTCTCCATGGGGCTGAGTTGGATTCCAGGTACTTCTCCCCGTCTGAGCAACTTTCATCTTATTTACCTTTTCTGGTGATGTAGGTAATAGCACCTAGCGTCAAACCCACAAAGCACTCTACCAAGAAGTTGTAGACATCCTCTGCCCGGTCTTTTAAAAAGGAAAAGGTAAGTGCAAACGTTCACTTTAAAGGTAAGGAAACTGGCAGGGCCAACTCAAAGATGCAAAGGTGAGTCATCCATAGAGCAAGCAGACTTTAGACTTTCTCTCTGAGACAATGCGGTCACCAGACTCAGACACACAGGCTCATTCAAAGTGAGCTCAGCAACTATGAGAAAATATTTCATGTTCCTCAAGCTTGGCATGAAACGCATAACAAAGATGGTGATTAAAGAAGTATGACCAACAGACATACACTGAAGGCCAGACACCACATAGAGTTTTAAACTTAGTCCTAAGGGGGCTGGCAAGTTGGCTCAGCAGGAAAAGGTGCTTGCCACCAAGCATGACAAACTGAGTTGAACCCCAGGACCTATGTGGTGGAGAAAGGGAATTCTCCTCTGATTTCCACATACTTGTCATGGCACACACAATAAATAAATGTAATAAAAGTAATAACTTAAAAAATTCTGTCTTTATAGTATCTGTGATGATTTTAATAATATGACAGGCTCACAGTCAGGGAAAACAAGCCAGGAGAGTGTAAGGCATTTGTCTGCAGTCATACAGCTGGAAAGCGATGGTGCCAACACCCAACACTGTCCTAAGAGCATCCCACTCTAACCAAGGAGGCAAATACTCTTCTCTGAATGAAGTCCTGGTAGAAATGCATGCATGCATACAGGTCAAGCTAAAGGGTACAGGATACAGGTTGCCACATATCCCTGCAGAGCTATTCAGATGTTGAATAGCAGGTTACTTTGCGGCCCATCTATCTACCTGAAACAGCAGGAACAGCAGGTTTGGTAACATGCCTAGTAAAAGCCTGTCTGGATAAGCTTGCCAAGCTGTGGGTCTCTTGGGATTTGGATGAGAACTGATTAATCAAAGCAATCTCTTGAAGCTCATTGTAATTAAAAGTTTCAAAATGAAAAGGACCCAAAGGTAGAAGAGTACCACATGCAAGCAAAAAACCCTTCATCAGCGAGCAGTGAGCGTCAAGAACCTCATTTCAAAGCCACATGTCAGGTTCCCGCTAATCTGCACACAATAATGTAGCTCTTGAAAGAGCTACTGTCAAGAATGATCCACATTCCTCTGTATTAAAATAATACAATGGCCGGGCGGTGGTGGCACACGCCTTTAATCCCAGCACTCGGGAGGCAGAGGCAGGAGGATCTCTGAGTTTGAGGCCAGCCTGGTCTACAAGAGCTAGTTCCAGGACAGGCTCTAGAAACTACAGGGAAACCCTGTCTTGAAAAACCAAAAAAATAAAAAAATAAAAAATAAATAAATAAAAAATAAAATAATACAATGACAGGCAGTCATGTGCACGTCTTTAATAGAGGCAGGCAATTCTTTGAGTTTGGGGCTAGCCTGATCTACAGAGTGAGTTCCAGGACAGCTAATGTTACACAAAGAAACCCTGTCTTAAAAAAACCAACCCCCAACCAAAATAAATAAATGAATGAATGAATGGATAGATAGATAGATAGATAGATAGATAGCAAGCTGGTCACAGTGGTGCATACCTTTTATCCTAGCACTTGGGAGGCAGAGGCAGGTGGCAGGTGGTCTGAGTTCGAGGCCAGCCTGGTCTATAGCGTGAGTTCCAGGACAGCCAGACCTAGAGTAAGACCTTGTCTTAGAAAACAAAACAAAACTAACACTAATAATAATTTTAAAACACCAAAATAAATAAATTAGTAAGGACATCTTTGGGACAATACTCATGTTAATTAAATAAGAAGGAACCAGTGACCACAGAACAAGGCTTATTACAATTTCTGCTCTCTTACAAACCAAAGGGAACACTGCTAGCAGAAGATACAGAGGCCTTGGCAGATGTCAAGTGGCATCTGCCACCGCCCAGCCTTGCCTCCTCGGACATTTTCTTCTTTTGATTTCAATAACTGAGAAGCAGAGGTAGGCAAATCTCTACGAGACTGAGGCCAGCCTGGTCTACAGAGTGAGTTCCAGGACATCCAGGGCTATACAGAGAAACTCTTCCTCGAAAAAACAAAGAAGAATTTTTTATTTAATTTTATGTGTGTGAGTGTTTTGTCTGCATGTATGTGTGTGTACCAAATGCATTACTAGTACCCTGTAAATCAGATGGATCCCTTGAAACTGGAGTTATGGACAACAATGGTGAGCCTTCAGGTGGGTGCCGGGATTTGAATCCAGGTTCGCTTCAAGAACAAATATTCTTCCTCTTCTTATTTTTTTTTCAATCTTTTTGGTTTTCTGAGACAGGGTTTCTCTGTGTATCCCTTGCTGTCCTGAAGAAACTTGCTATGTAGACCAGGCTGGCATTGAACTCAGAGATCTGCCTGCCTCTGCCTCCGGAGAGCTGGGAGTAAAGGCGTGAGCATCACCATCCCAAGAACAAGTATTCTTAACCACTGAGTCACCTCTCCAGGACAGGCTTCTTTTCTAATCTGTAAGTATAACAGGCATGTTTCTATAATGTCCAGGGCCTTTGGACACTCTGTCTACTTTGTTAGGAAGGTTTTTAATCCTGATAGCTTTCTGTCTTAGATCTTACTTTTTCTTTTTTTCGAGACAGGGTTTCCCTGTAGTTTCTAGAGCCTGTCCTGGAACTAGCTCTTGTAGACCAGGCTGGCCTCGAACTCAGAGATCCGCCTGCCTCTGCCTCCTGAGTGCTGGGATTAAAGGCATGCGTTACCACCGCCCGGCCTAGACCTTTTTCTCATCTTGGCTCAAATGTTACCTCCTCCTCCTTTTTTCTATGCATTCTTGGCTGTTCTGGAGTTTGTTACATAGACCAGGCTGGCCTCAAACTCAGAGGCTTCAGCTGTTACTTTTGTTGTTGTTGTTTTTCGAGGCAGGGTTTCTCTGTGTAACAGCCCTGGCTGTCCTAGAACTCACTCTGTAGACCAGGCTGGCCTTGAACTCACAGAGATCTGCCTGCCTCTGCCTCTGCCTCCCTAGTGCTGGGATTAAAGTTTTGTGCCACTATTGCCCAGATGGTTCTCTTCTTATATCATGTACAGTGCCAGCAGAATCAAATTCAGATTTCAGGCATGGTGGCAAGTACCTTTTATCAACTGGCCTATCTCGTAAGCCCCATGTTAGTTCTTTTATTATTAGTTTTTTGTTTTGTTTTGTTTTGTTTTAATCAGGGCCTTAAAATTTAGCCTTGGCTGGCCTGAACTTGCTATGTAGAGTAGGCTGGCCTTTAACTCATAGAGATCTGCCTGCCTCTGCCTCTCAAGTTCTGGGAAGCATCACCAGACCTATCTTTCCGTGCTTAGACAGGTCTTATTATTTAGCTCAGGCTGGCCTGGGACTCACTATGTAGCCTAGGGTAGCTTTAAATTCATGATCTTCCCACCTCAGCCTCCCAAGTGCTGGGATTATAGGTCTGCACTATTATGGCTGACTGACCCCTTTATCTAAAATGGTACACCTTTTCAATCAATCCCAAAACTTTAACTCTTTCCCATTGTTTTCTCTCCAGGTATTACATATTGCAAACAGTACTTATAATGTCTATTTTTCTTCCTCCATAATGTAGATTTCGTGAGAGCTAGAACTTGATTTGTTCACTATGTATTCCCACCTCTTATCCAGCAAACAGTGCTCAATATGATGAATGATAACTAATGCCCAACTCGTGGGGAAATTTCAGGTTTTGTAAACCAGTCTCAAACTACTGTTGACTATCTTGAAATGGAAAATGCCAGACCTCCAAGCTCATTTCACAGCCAATAAATGGAAGGTGAAGCATACATACGATTAGCAAGAAGAACTAGCACAGGGTAGATGACCAGGTGGCAGCATCTCTAATGGGAGAAAGGGGCTGAGAGGAGAGCTCAGTGGCAAAGACCCAAGGCTCCATCCATCCTCAGGCCCAGAAAAAAACTAATCATAAATATGTAATTGTGGTAGTTTAAAGGAAGTGTGGCCTTGTTAGAGGAGGTGTGTCACTGGGGATGGGCTTTGAGGTTTCAAAACCCTACACCGTTCCCAGTTAAGTGTGTTTGTTCTTTCTCCCTCCCTCCACCCCATGCCATGCTTGTGGGTCAGATGTAAGATCTCAGCTATGTTCCAGCCCCATGTCTGCCTGTGGCTATGCTCCCTACCATGACATTCAAGGATGGAACCCTAAGTCCTCAGATTAAATGAGGAGACATGACCAGGCCCCTTCCTTCATTGAGGCAGGTCATAATAACCTGCTCCTACAGGCTCAGTGAGCAGATTATAGGAGGTGGGTAACTGGGCTACAATGAGAGCACCACCAGGCCCACAAGGTCTTGCAAGGACCTCAGAATGTCAGGCTCTCAGTGTTTTACTAAGTGTTTCTTTTTCATTGTCTGTACTTGCTGATCCTACCAGGATTATCCTCTCCTGCCCTAGCTGCTCCAATTTATCCTTCAAATATCAGCTTAGGTGACATCACTTCAAAGACACATTCCCTACATCTACCATCTCCGGAAGGTACTACTTCTGCTACTCTCCAGTATTTTTACACATTTACATACATTCACCAAGCACCTACCATGCACTGGAAGTAATGTGCAATGAAAGAAAGAACTGTTTCCGAACAAGCAAGACTGTAAAAACAAAACAACAACAAACAGAGTAGAAGACAGTTCCTTGAAGCAAATCATCATCGTCATTGTCATCATCATCATCATCATCATCATCCCGGCACTCAGGAGGTGGAGGCAGGCAGATCTCTGTGAATTTGAAGCCAGCCTGTTCTACAGTGTGAGTTCCAGCACAGCAAAGCTACACAGAGAAACCCTGTCTCAAAATAACAAAACCAAAACAAACAAACCAAAAACAAGAAAGGAGTACAGCAGGGGGAGAAGAGGTTGAAAAAGTAAACTAGTGGCCACAGAAGGCCCTCCTTGAGGTGATGGTCGCATGGGAAACACCAGCCAGACCAACTGAACATCTGGGGCTAAGAATGGAGGAAAGCAACAGAGCAGGAGCTCAGCAAGCATGAGTCCTGGTTCCATGCTACCACGGCAGGGCAGACGTGGGAGTGGACCTGCTATGTCTGAGGGGGTGTGGCCGAAGGAGGACTGAGCACTAAGTGACAGAAGAACGGCTTGCAGTCACTGTAAGGGTGCTGGCTTTACTCTGGTAAAGTGGAATCCTGAGACAAGACTTCAATTTTAACAGGCTCTGGCTGCTATGTCTTCTGTTTTCCTACATCTTATTAGTTTTCCAATCATTCCATTTGTTTTCTACTTCTGCTGTGTCTCTTTCCCAAGAGAAAGCAATGGCATGGCAAAAACTAGGCTTGGCTTGTTTACACTAGTAGGCCTCAATAAACACTGAATGAATGAATGAATGAATGAATGAATGCATGCTAGAGTTAGGAAGTCTCTCTTGTCAGAATCTCAAGCACTTCAACTGTTCAAGATCAGCGAATGAAGATGATGCAAGCAGACTCAACAGCTGGCCACACAAAAACTGTCTTTCCAGCTCAAAAAGCAGTTAAGGTGTGGTTAAAAGTGTCTGCTGCCCACGTCTACGCCTGTGTATGACACAGCTGGTGAAGTTCTTAAATACCAAAGCACTGGGCAAAAGCTTCTGAGGAAGGGTCAGTAAGATGGCCCAGGTCCTACGGGACCTGTTGGTCTCTTCTGGTCTTCAGGGTACCAAGCTCAAACACAGTGCACATACATATATGTGGGCAGTCATACACATAAAATAACTTTTGTAAAAAATCTTTTAAGTAGTAGGAATATATATATATATATATATATATATATATATATATATATATATATGTCAGTGGTGATACACCTTTCTGGCGTGCATGAGGCCCTGAGCTTTAACTCTCAGTACAAAACAAAACAGCTAGTGAGACAGCCCAGTGGGCAGGGGCGTTTGTTGCCAGGCCTGACAATCTGAGTGTGATCCCTGGAACTCCCATGGGAGAAGGGAGCCAATTCCTGGGAATTGTCGTTTGCCATCCAGAGGTGCTCTGTGGCAAACACACACACACACACACACACACACACACACACGAGTACAAAATCAAAGATTCTTAAGTATGACTTCTATCATCTCCTACCCAGGGTACACTGAGAGAAACAGATTGGGACCTTGCATCCTAGCTGATGGACTCGGGAAGCTCTAGAGTCAACCAGGCATACTTCTGCCTTAACCAGAAGGGGTCTCCCATCTTTAGAGACCATCCTGTTAGAGGTCCAGTCCAAGGCTGAAGACACAAGGGAACTTCAAAATCTAGGACCACAGTCAAGCCTCTTGGCTCCACTAGCTAATAGGATCCATCCTGGAATTAGAGGTTTGTAAAACAGGTCAACACAGGCAGAATCCAACCCACCGGTTTGGCAGACATCAGTCAACACTACTGAAGGCTCACCACCTCCCTGCTCCCCAGAACCCTGGAGGCCCTCAGGCACTCTGGTGACTAGGAAGAGCTGCGGAGGCTGCGGAGTAGTTAAGTCCCTGTACCAGTCACACTTCTCCCGATCCCAGTGGGACGACAGGAGGATGGACATAACATCACCGGGAATCCTGACAATGCAAGGGAGTTGGTCTTTCCCCAAACCCTTATTACACATCGACTGTGTACACCATACACCTCACTAGATGCTGGAGACACACAGTTCACACAGATCTCGCAAAAACTAAGAGATCTTTACTAAAGGAAGTCAAGTAAACAGGCAATTGCACTCATTGTGATTACTGCCACACACACTAGAAAGATCTCAGTCAGGCCTCTGCAAGATGGAGGTAATGAACAAACGGCAAACATCAAGTAGTAGTCCAGCACAGGGGTCTGGGCAAGAGCAGCAGGAGTGGGGTACAGGCAGAGAAGAGCACAAAGCAAAGACAAAGCACAGGGTGCTGCTTATAGAAGCGGCAGTAGCTGAATACGCCTGGGAGGAAGAAGAGTAGGGGAAATGCAGCCAGTGAACCAGTTGAAGTCAGAGCCTAAAGGACCTGGATGCTATGCCAAGAAGTGCGGTCCAGCCTGAGGGAAAGGAGGACCTACTGGTGGATTTTCAAGCAGGATTTATTTATTTTTGGTTTTGTTTTTCAAGATAGCGCTTCTCTGTGTAGCCCTGGCTTGCTTGGAACTCACTCTATAGACTAAGACGGCTTTACATTCACAGATCCGCTTGCCTCTACCTCCCAAAGGCTGGGATTAAAGTCATGTGCCACCATGCCTGACCAGGTAGTATTTTTTTTTTAAGGTTCCCCAGCTGCTTGGGTTATATTCTCTCCTAGAGTATTTTTTCTTCTCTATGTAAAGTGATAAAGATCGGGGGGGACGGGGGGACGGTATCTCTTCTGGTTTGTGATAATCTCAGCAGTGTATCTTAGGAAAAAAGATCTATTGAGAAACAGAAATACCTTCAAGGAACAAGTACCCCCTAACCATCTGAAACACAACAAAGTAAAAACCTAGCACAAACCATGCCTGCTTCCTGTTAGCACTTCAGGCTTTGGTGCCTGACTTCAGGGAAGTGAGCAGTGCAGACACGCAAGTCTCGGGTATGACTGGCAAACGATGAGTACAAACCCAGCCTCAGCTGCACCCACAACTAAGCTGTCCTCACAAACTTTTAAGAAGTGAAATGAGAAGAATGGATGGGAGTGGTCCTTAATAATTAGTGATCTAACTGGAGAAGGAAGCAGTACCCTTGCGGGGCAGTCAGCCTTCCTCAGATACAGGCCCCAGCAGGTATCATGCTCTCCAAGACAGGCTTCTCTAACACCTACAGACACGGGAGGTGGGTCAATAGTGCTTCCTTATGATTATTTTGAGACAAGGTCTTTTTATGTAGCCATGGCTGGAACTTGCTGGCCTCATCCTGACTCAGCCTAATGTGTGGCTGGGATTACAGGCATGTACCACCACATTTCCCCAAAGCCTTATTTTTATTGGTGGTAGGAATGGAAACCAGGAGCTTGCAAATGCTGGACAAGTGCTCTGCCACTTAGATATACCTATATATTTTATGAGGATAGAAACCCAATTGAAGTGAATTATCCCGGCCACACTACTATGAAGCTGCTGACCTGGGGATGGAGCCAGGAGCCGACTGGCAGGCAGTTGGAATGCTCTTTCCATTGGACCTCTGAGCCTGTCGAGTTACCCAGCGTGAAGATTCCAGTCAACCCACATTCATTAGATGATCGCTACACAGACTCTGAAGGTCTGAGTCTCTAGCACTAGCAAAGGCCTCTTGACAGTTCCTAAGAAACAGAGGGACAGGTGGGCTAGAGAGAGTGCTGGAGTCCTCAGCTCTGTATCTGTTCCTACAACCTGTGACAAGTTGCTCTATCTCCAATTATCCTCTGGAAGGAAAGGGATAAGGTGGCACTATTAAGTTTCTGTGAGTTTGATAGAACAAACAAACAAAAAAACCAGACTGCAGAGCTTATAATAAATAGAAGAACTGGGTGTGGTGGCTTAGGTCTGTAGTCAATCCCAGAACTTGGGAGGCTGAGGCAGGATGATTGCTATGAATTCAAGACACAATGAAATCCTGGCCAGCTTGGAACTAGAGCCATTTTTTTTTTTTTAAAGGAGGCAACTAATGTAACATTTTTACTTACTACTTTTTTCAAAAGCACAAGAAAACCTCCACAGGTTCATTACAGCACAATGCACTCAAGAGGAAGTAGGAAGGAAGTCTTTTTGTGTTGCTGTCGGGGAAACTAAGGCATGAGTGGAGCAAGAAAATGTCTACAAAGGAAGAGAACATCACCGTCCAGCCACCAAATCACTGGGCCATCTCCCAGGCAGATTACTGTTCCCAGGCACCACGACACCCAAAGCCTCTTCCTTTGGGGTAGGCTCTTCTAGAACCTAGGGTCAAGGATCTCCTAAGTGGTCCTGTTGTTCCCCTCTCGTTACTCCAAGAGACCAACCACGAGGAAGGGAGTGTCTGGATATTAGTTTCACGAATAGCCCATTCGGTGTTTCACAGCTCCCAATAGTAAGGAAAACCTTCGGACTCTTGCCCTGAAAGGCAAAACACTGAAAGCAAGAGCCTGCGACAGAACAGACTCCTAACGAACGTGAAACAAATGCTTCTTCTGAAGATAAGACCACACAAGAGGCCAGAAGGCGGCCTCCTGACACCAATCCAAACAATATAATGGCGACTAGATATATCAAATCACTCCTAGACCCCAAACGGGCTCCTGGTTCCTTTGTCCCTGGAAACCTGCATAGGAAGCCTGGTTTTGCCTCTACTACTCGAATGACCTTCCATATATGTGATTTAACCTCCTGTGCCTCCGTGCCCTCGTGGATAAAACGACCGAAGCAATAGTAGCTCTCTTACAGGGGCTGCTGTGATCAGGACAGAGTGCTTAGCACAGAGCTTCGAAGTCAAAAAGGGCTGGACAGCCAGTGACAGACATCCTTGTTGTGTTAGCACTAGTACAAGTGTCCCCATTCCGTCAACTTGTCCCTGAGGACCCTAAGGACGAGGGGTGGGCGGCATAAGGCCATTTCTAGATTTTTTGCCCCATTTTGGGGGCGGAGGCCAAGAGATAAAGCCCTGAACGAGGAGGCCTCAGGTCGGCCACGGAGTGGGAACGGGGAAGCAGAGCGAAGGAGGGGCCTAAGTCCAGGAGTCTCTCCAGCCGGCCTCTCCAAAGGGGACTGCGGACCTCAGATGACGGGATGACTCCGGGCCACCAAGCCGGAGTGAAAGAATGAGCACGCAGCCCTTTCACCTTCGCCCACACGCGGCTCGAGCCCCTCCAGCGTAGCGTCCTCTCTGTGACCTCTGACCCCGCCGACCCCTCACCTCGGACCCCTTCAGTTCTTCTATCTCGCCGGGGTGCCTTTTTCCTCACCCGTAAGTCCAAACGGCTCCGGGCGCCACGGCTCAGCTTGCTTCAGCAGCAAAATGTCCGCAGCCTCCGCCTCCCTCTCCGCGGGTGCGTCGCAGCAGCCGGCCGCTCCGAGCCCCGCGGCTGTCACCTGCCGAGCGGAAGTGAGCTGCCAGTGCCGCGGAACTTCCGGTGGACGCACACCCCGGGGGCGGGGTCAAGGGTGCAACCCGGGAGGGAGGGGCTGGGGCCAGGGTAGGGCGGGGCCTGGAGCGGGAGGGGCGGGGCCTTGTGAGGAGGGCGGGGCCTGGCCGGGTCAGGCTGCTGTGGCAGTCTGTGCAGTCCTTGCCTAGACACCCTGGTCGGGCTCCCTCTTAAGAACTGTGGAATTGGAAAGGGTCTTAGAAGACTTAAAGTCCATCTTTTTCTGAGTTACAGATGGGAAGACTGAGGCCTGGTAAGTGGGAGACTCAAAACCGGAGCTGTAATAGGTTGAATTTAGACTTCTTTCTGCAGTCCTTGGAGAATATATTGTTCCAGGAGGACAGCATAAGTTACTCCTAAGACTTTTCACCCAAGGGAAACTTCAGAGTGAGCTAAGGTGTATATGTGTTCCAGGACCTCAATTGGCACAGCCATTTCTTTCCTGACTGTGGTTCCATTAATTTTCTCTTCTAGATAATTTATGTTCATCCCCTTTAAAACATTATAAGACTGATATTCTAACATTTTTTATTGAACCAATAATATTTGCAGTGCAGAGAAAAGGGAATATACAAGAAGAAGAAGAAGAAGAAGAAGAAGAAGAAGAAGAAGAAGAAGAAGAAGAAGAAGAACAACAACAACAACAACAACAACTACTATCTATGCAGGCTTCTGAGGCACTTTTTAATACTTGGTTATTAAACCTAGAAATGATGTGTCTTCTGACTTTTATTTCATTATTTGTGTGTTCGTTATTGTTGTTTTGAGACAGGAGCTCACTACGTAGCCCAGGCAGGCCCAGTGTTGAGGTTCCAGTAATGTATTTCCATACTTTGTTTATGTAGTACTATAAATCTGACTCAGGGTTTTGGGCATCCTAAACAAACACTCTAACAACTGAATTACTGTTGCCGTGACTGACGGGAACTCCCTGTGAAAACCAAGGAAAGATCTCCCTGCCTCTGTCTCCCAATGCTGGAATTAAAGGTGTGCACAACCACACTCAGTCATTTTTACATTCTTCAAAGCTCTGCAAAAACTGTGGCATTAGAGCCCATTGTAAACAACAACAACAACAAATTAAGGACAAAATAGAATCCCATGGGGCTGGAGAGATGGTTCATCAGTTAAAAACACTGGCTGCTCTTCTAGACAACCTGAGTTTGATTCCCAGCACCCATATGGCAGCTCACAGCCATCTTGTAACTCCAATCCTAGGGGATTTAATACCCTCTTCTGACCTCCACAGGCACATGCATGCACATGGTGCACATACATATGAACATAAAATAAAAATAAATGAATCTTGCTGGATGGTGGTGCTACATGCCTTCAATTCCAGCACTTGGGAAGAAGATGCAGGTGGATTTCTGTGAGTTCAAAGCCAGCTGATCTACATAGAAAGTTCCAGGCCGGCCAAAAGTTACATAGTGAGACCCTGTCTCAAAAACAAACAAAAGCAACAACAAAAAGAATAGCATATACCCTTCACCCAGCTTCCCTCAATGGTGACATTTTTATATATCTAGAATAACATTAACACCAGGAAATTGTCACTAGTAAAATATCTTTAGTAGAGTGCCTTGGTTTGAAAAACAGGATCTGAACGAGATTACAACTGACCTAGCTCACCCCAGAGAAGAATGCTTGAAGAGACAGCCTGTCTCCCAAGATCACATGTCTTGCTTGACACAGACAATTCCAGGAAAGAGAGATCACAGGCCTGCACACAGACCTGCACACAGACCTGCACACAGCCTGCACACAGACCTGCACACAGCCTGCACACAGACCTGCACACAGACCTGCACAACTGCATCAACTTCCTCAGTCCAAAACCCCTCCCCTCAGCAGCTTACCCTCTATTCCCTCTGGAGAGAATCTGCCCCTCGCTGTGTGCTGTGTGTGCCAATAAACACAGTCTCATCTGCTAAGGTCAGACTCCTGTCTCTTTCTGACTTCTGCCTCCAAAATCCAGCAAACTTTATCTCAGTGGTAGACTTTATTCCATTTTTAAATCCTTTTTAAAAAATACCTTTTTGGTGCAGCAACAGAAATTTTTTTCACAGTTCTGCTGGCTGGAAATAAAAAGTCAAGACCAGGTTGGTTTCTTCTTCTTTACACCTAGAATAACTGTATATGAACATACGCTGCCTGTTGATATGGTGATAGCAGGTGTCTGGAGGAAACTTCTCTAATGAGAAACGTTGGCAGTTGTCAATCACACAGAAAACAAAATTTCACTGGGTATGTGAAATGAAAAGAGAAGAATTATTCAACAACAATAAAATAAAACAATTTTAAAACGCCCTTAAAGCACCCTGCTGCAGGGAGTTCATGGCTAAGTGACTAAGTAATAGGAGAGGCAGAACCAAAAATATCCAGGCAATGTGGGTGTGGTGGGCACACCTGTAACTCAGCACTCGGGAGGCAGAGACAGGAGCATCACCAGCTCCGTGCAAGCCTGGGCCACATAAAGAGACTTTGTCTCAAAACCAAAATTTCCAAGGACTCAGAGGTCATGGACCTGGCTCCTAAGGAAGGCCTCTAGGGGCAGGTGGCTTTTTTTGCTACATCTTCTGAATGAGAATGTGGTTTCTTCTTAGGCTGAGATGCTGGGAAAGGGAATTCCAAGAAGAAAAGTATTTCAGAGGCGGCGGGGGGTGGGGGGTGGGGCTTGCAAGGGAAGTCCTGTGGAAGGAAACTAGCTAGGCGTCTGTGGAGTCTTCCGGATTTGTGAATCTCTACTACAGGGCAAGTACTGAGGGAGCGAGTGCTGTACAGTCAGATGGATAAGGGAGAGACCTGAGCCCTACTGAGTTATGTTCCCAGCCTCCAATATAACAGCTATTTACATAGTTTCTATGCTGTGTTACATATTATATAAGTCACTGAACAATGTCTTAAAGTATACAGGAGGCTATAAGTAGGTACTATGCAAATATCATATTTCAATATCAGCGCCTTGGGCCTCTAGGGACTTTCGGTCCTGGTACCAGTTCCTGGGAGCCAGCAAGCTAGACTTAATTTGGGCAGATTAAGTATGTGTTCTTCACTTCTATGTCCACTAGAGGGTCGACAAAGGCCGTTAACTGCCATCCTTTCTCTAAACACAATCTTGGCACAGGCCCTGCAACATGCCCTTCTAGTCCCAAGTTTCCCAGCTCGTCTTCCTATGTTTATGGATCTGAGAGCCCAGTCTTCACTTCCTGCTCCTTGTTCTTTTTAATCCCTCAAATCCCTAAACGTTAGCACAGATCTATGTTCATGTCCTCACAGATCACACCAGCCCTCCACTTGCAGAAGGTGGGCAGCTTCCTATCCTTCTTGCACTGACTGAGCGGGGCACAGCTAGCAGAGGGCCCTGGAGGCATCCAGGGCTCCCTTCTTCCCCACTCTCTCCCTGCTGCCAATGCTGTCCTTACACCATTGCAGAAGCAAAACTCTGGCCAGCCCTCCAGGCTCTAATGCTATAGGCTGCCTCTCAGAGGACTCTCTGCTTGCTCCAGTCCCTGGGCAGGACCAGTCTCTACTCCACAATTGGAGTGTCCCAGGCTAGAGTTAGGGAGATAGAGTCCAGTATAAAAACACTTGTCTAGCATGCTCAAAGGCCTACTTTCAACCCCCAGTACAAGGAAGGAAAGAAGGAAGGAAGGAAGGAAGGAAGGAAGGAAGGAAGGAAGGAAGGAAGGAAAGAAGGCAGGCCACCCAGGTTCCAAATCTCATCTGGATTCAAATCCCCAGCTGTGGGAAATCTGTCCTCAACCTAGAAAATAGGACAACAGTGATTCCTTGTAAGATTGTTAATAGAGATATAGAGATTAAGTCTTAGCATTTATGGACAGTCCTGTCATCTTGATGTCCCTGCTAAATGGCATCTACTGTTTGCATTGATTTTGGTTCAAATCGGCCACTTGCTGACTGTGTTCAAGAGCATGTAATTCAGTGTCTTTGAACTTCAACATCCCATTTGGAAAATGGGACCAATACCCCATTTTATACAGATGTCAAGAAAATCTAGATATTTTCTAGATAGGTAAAGTGCTTACAGCACAGCTAACCAGCACTAAGTAACAGTAGTGACTGCACATTCTCAAGGCACCATGTGCGAGCCATGCACACCTGCATTTTCAGCATTCAGGAGGCAGACTAAGCCAGCCTGTACTGCATATTAGGTTCAAGTCTAGCCTGGACTATTTAGGAAGACCCAGTCTCGAAAAGTGCAAAAAAACTGTCTATCATGTGTAAGGCCTTGGATTCAACCTCAAAAAAAAAAAAAAAAAAAAAAAAAAAAAAAAAACCAAAGTCCAAAGGAGGCACGAAGAACAGCAACAAACCCAGATACTGTAGGGATCGTTCGTTCGTGCCCCATATCTGAGCACTTTTACCCCAGTGTGAGCCCTTACCTGCATCTGCCTCCCTGCACAACCAGACTTTCTCATCTCAGATGGAAACCATGTGCTCCCACTGCCTTCCCTCCTCAGTCCCTGAAGGACCTCAGCTAGCGGCTACTCAGGGCCACTGTGTGGGAATTCTATAGCCAAAATGAATGGCAGCTTGGAGCCTGACCACGGCTGGCCAGAGCTGCCAGAGACTCTAGCCCCATGTTGGGTACCAATTGTAGAAATTAGCTTGATTCAGGAAATAACCAGGCTAGATAAAGGATAAAACAATTATGCTTTATTTATTATAAGGGGAAAACTCATGAAACAGGAATGAGAAGTGCAAGACCCCACAAATTTACTGCAATATTAGTTACAACTGGCCTCAGTCTTCCTCTCTGCCCTTCAAGGTTCGTTGATGGAGAAGCCTTGTGTTAGCCAATTATCTTTATCTTTAAGAGGTGGGTCCAAGTTAAGGCATGGCTTTCTGGGATGGAGAAAATGGGTGCATGGCCCAGGTGTGCTCTCTCTGTGTGATTGCCACGGGGCACAGCTAAGCCCGGATTCTTGGTCCTGTTTCATGAGTTTTCCCCTTATAATAAATAAAAATATAATTGTTTTACCCTTTAGCTAGCCTGGCTATTTCCCAAATCGAGCTAATTTCTACAGTTCATACATGGTGTAGCCTGTGAGAATCCCTTTTGTTTTGCAGTGCTACAGTGGAACCCAGGGTCTTGTGTAACCTAGGTAAACAAACACTCTACCACTAAGCACTAATGTAGATTATATCTATGTAAGTCTCTCTTAGTGTCCGCATTGTTGTCTAAGTTCTCTGGAATTGTGGTTTGTAGGCTGGCTTTCTTCTATCTGTTTATTGAGACAGGGTCTCTCTATGTAGCCCTGGCTGTTCTGGAACTCACTCTGTAGACCAGGCTGGCCTCAAAGTCAGAGATCTCACTGCCTCTGCCTCCAAGAGATTAATAAAGATATACATACCCCACCCCACAATCCCCACCCTGGCAAACATCTATTTTTGAGACTGGCTGTGTAGCCCAGATAGCCTTCATCTGGAGTCTCCTGAGTGCTGGGATTACAAGTATGCACTGCCAAGTCCAGCAGCTTTTTATTTTTATTTTCTTGTAGCACTTCCTTACTTTCTAGTAACTCATGATGTCCCAGGCTGGCCTTGTACTTCCCCTGCTCTATTACCATTATCAATCATTTTTCCAAATGTTCTTGCTGTCATTTATTGAGTATGGTGGTAGAAATCTGAGTGCTAGGTGTGCTCAATGCTATGAGGTGTTCTAGAACTTCTCAGTGGTCAGAGGTAAACCTGTACAGTGTCAGGTCACCTGAACATATGATCTAATTACAACACAAACTGAGAACAAACCTTGCTCTCTCCAAACCACTAAAAACTGAGGTTGGTGACTTCCGTTTAAAGCACCCCCAAGGCAGTGGTCCTAGCCTTGCAATGGGCATTCCCAGTGCTCAGAGATGGAAGCAATGGTTTGGACTAGGTCCTTGCAGTCGCTGGGGAATGAACACGACACATCCCAGTTTGTTTACTGACAGCTACTCATCATTTCCTTTCTTTTTTTTTCTTTTTTTCTTTTTTTTTTCTTTGATTTTTAAGACAGGATTTCTCTGTGTAACAGTCCTGGCTGTCCTGGAACTCACTTTGTAGACCAGGCTGGCCTCAAACTCACTGAGATCTCCCTGCCTGCCTCTGTCTCCCGAGTGCTGGGATTAGAGATGAGTGTCACCACAGCCCGGCTCATCATTACCTTTTGACCTTCAGGAAAAGCCTCATAGGACAGGAGCCAAGGGACTCAGTCCCAGAGTCCCCAGATCTGCTTTTGGAGCTCACTCTTAATGTTTGATCTTTGGAAGGCTATTAAACCCTTCTCCAAGCCACAACATCAGTCAGTGTGAAGCCTAATGCTTCCCCATGGGGTTGCAAGAGTTAGCGACCTCATAGCAAATCTATATTTGTTTTCTATTGCTGGGTAACAAATTACCACCTCCTTAGCAGCTCCAGACAACATCCACTTATTACTTCACAGTTCTGGAGGCACACAGTCAACATAGTTTGCCTGGGTTCTCCGCTGAAAATCTGGCTTGGGCTGAAAGCAGTGTTGGCGACCTTGTACTGCCGTCAGTCTTCCTCTCCTTTGCAGGCTCATCAGGTGACCAGTTCATAACCTGAGGTTCCCTCTCTCTCTCTCTCTCTCTCTCTCTCTCTCTCTCTCTCTCTCTCTCTCTCTCTCTCTCTGCTTCTTTCTTTCTTTCTTTCTTTCTTTCTTTCTTTCTTTCTTTCTTTCTTTCTTTCTTTCTTTCTTTCTTTCTTTCTTTCTTGCCCTGCTATGGGAAACCAGTTGTGCCAGAAAAGTTGTAAAGTTCTTTACAGACACTATCAGCTGGGAAGGAGATCCGCAGGCCTCTGCAGACACCGTCTTAGCTGAAACCTTTGTTATCGAAAACTGTAAATCTTAAAATGCAAAAGTCTCTGGGCTTTACCTTGAAATTGTAAAATTTCCTTTGTCCGTGTTTAATGTTTACTTCTTGCTATAAAAAGGAGGTCTCATACACTTGCTATTTTGTTGTTGTCGTTATGTCTCTTGCTGACCAAGCCTTTCCTTGTGCCTGGAATGCAGCCCTCGCTATCCCTATCTGCCTCTCGATGTCTGAAATAGATTCCTCCTTTGAACTGAGGTTTCCTCCCAGATAGACAAAGTTGCCTGTTTGCTTGAGGTTCTGTTTATTTATTATTTGGTTTTTGTTTTGTTTTGTTTTTTTCCTAGACAAGGTTTCTCTGTAGCTTTGGAGCCTGTCCTGGAACTAGCTCTTGTAGACCAGGCTGGACTCGAACTCACAGAGATCCGCCTGCCTCTGCCTCCCGAGTGCTGGGATTAAAGGCGTGCACCACCACCGCCCGGCCTGTTTCTCTATTATAATGTTAAAATCCTTGTGCCCCCTTCCCATGGGTTGCATCTCAGTCTCCATGCTTACTTTCACACCACGGTTTTCGCTGGCTTCCACCGCTCTGTTTACCACGGCCTGCGGCTCATTTGGATGTTCAGCAAGTAGTGCTGTATCGTCGGCGAAACACAGTTATTGATTCACACACAATCTATCTGCACGCTATCTCCTCATCCTCCAGGGCTGTTGCTATTGTTAATTCCAGGAATATACTAAGAGCAGTGGGGAGAGGACGCGTCCCTGCAGCACTCCTGCGATTGTGGAGAACTAAGTGATGAGTTTAAGACAGACTTTGACTGGTGCAAAGGTATCTTTACAGGCATTTTCTAATATTCTTATGATTTTCTCTGGGTACCTGTAGAACCTCATTGTTTCCCAAAGATCTTCCCTCCAAATGCTACCAAATGCCTTCCTGAAGTCAATGTAACAGACATATAAGTCTTTTCTAAATTCTTCATATTTTTCTGCCAGCTCCCTCAAAGTGAAGATCTGATCAGTTGTGCTCCTGTTAGCTCTGAATCCACACTGGGCCTCTGCTGGGATTTCCTCTGTTCTGCCCTTGATCCTTTGCAGGATGATGGAGGAGGAGATCTCGCTGCTGTGGCACAACAAATTACTGCCCCTGTAATCTGAGCAGTCAGCTTGTCCTTCTTGTGTGTGGGAATTATGACTGAGTGCTTCCATTCCGTGGGAATCTCTTTGTGTTCCCATATCTCCCTGAAGAGTCTGAGAAGCCTCGGCCCCTGAGCCTATTGTAGCCGCCTCCAGCTCCTTCACCGTGATGTCATCCACTCCCGGGGCCTTAGTGCCTTTCGCTGTCCTCTTCCTCTATCTCGCTCCTGTTAATAATTCATATTTTCTCATCATCTCTGGTGTTTGAGTGGCTGCCAAAGTGTTTCTTGTTGTAGTCTACATTGGCAGCTGCCTTCTTTACAACTCCGAAACCTGGACAATGAGATACTCTTCAGAACAGCAACTGAATGTGTTTGATGGCTGGAGAAATTGCTCAGTAGTTAAGAGCATTGGCTGTTCTTCCAGAGGACCCAGGTTCGATTCCTAGCACTCACACGGCAGCTTATAACTGTCTGTAACTCCAGTTCCAGGGGATCTAACACCCTCATAGAGACACGCATACAGGCAAAACACCAATGCACATGAAATAAAAATAAATAAATCGTTAAACAATAAAAAACCCCTTCATTGACACTATTAACCAGCACATGCCTATGACTAATCAGCTTACATCTAGCAGGCTGAGTTTCATATATATATATATATATATATATATATATATATATAATGTTTATGGATTTATGTTACATTTATAGGCATTTTGCCTGTATGTGTGTCTATGTACCACTTGCATGCATTGCTAGAGAAAGCCAGAATCCCCAGGAATTTGAGTTACTATAGTTATTAGTCTCCAACATAGGTCTTGGGAATTGAACTCAGGTTCTCTGGAAAAGCAGTCAGTGCTCTTAATATCTGAGCCATCTCCCCTGCCCCTTTCATGTATTCTTCTGCATGAATCTACACGTAAGGTTCTACTTACATTTATTCAGTTGTTTCTGCAGTGCTGGGAATTGAATCAAGGTCTTTGCACAGACTGGTCAAGTACCAATGAGCCATACCTCCAGCTCCTGCAATAGGAATTATTGTGGGATTTTAAAGAAGTGCAGATTAAATTTATTATTTTGTTTTTATTTTGTTTTGTTTTTCCCGATACAGGGTTTCTCTGTGTCACCCTGGCTGTCCCGGAACTCGCTCTGTAGACCAGGCTGGCCTCAAACTCAGAAATATGCCTGCTTCTGCCTCCTAAGTGCTGGGATGAAAGGCGTGCACCATCACTGCCCGGCTTCAGATTACTATTAATTGGATTACCAGGTATTTTAGGTTCTTATTGCTGAGATAAAGATCGTGACCAAAATCAACTTGAAGAAGAAAGGGTTTACTTCTCCTTAGAGCTTACGGGTGATCTAGAAGTCAGCAGTAGTCGAGGCAGGAACTAAAACAGAGACCATGAAGGATGCTGCTCACTGGCTTGCTCAACCTGCTTCCTTGTACACCCCAGAACCACTCACCCATGGGTGGTGCTGCCCACAGTTGGCTGGGCCCTTACACATTAATTGTCAATCAATAAAATGCCTGCAGGCCACTTAAGGAGGCATTTTCTCAGTCGAGGTTCCCTCTTCCCAGATGACTCGAGCTTGTCAAGTTTGCAAAAACACTAAGTGGCACAGCCAGGATTCACCACCCTGCAAACCTTATGTACATTCATGGATTATATATCCGTGGGCTTTGCCACTAACACACAAATATATATCAGAAAAAAATGTCCACAAAACACACAGAAGGCACATGCCTTTATCCCAGCACTAAGGAGGCAGAGGGAGGTGGATCTCTATGAGTTCCAGGCTGTCTTGGGCTACATATCAAGTTCAAAGACAGCCAAGAATACAAAAAAACAACAAAAAAACCCCAAAACAACAACAACAACAAAAAACCCTGTCTCAAAAAAATAAGAAAAAGGAAAGAAAGAAACCTTGTCTCCAAAAAACAATGCAGAACAAAACTCAAAACCCACAGGAAGTCTTTTTCATTCATTACTTCCTTAACAATGTAGCCTAACCCAGTGGTTCTCAACCTTCCTAACACTGAGACCCTTTAATATGGTTCCTCAAGTTGTGGTGACCCCCAACCATAAAATTATTTTCATTGCTACTTCATAACTGTAATTTTGCTACTGTTATGAACCAAATGTAAATATTTGGGGAGATAGAGGTTTGGCCAAGGGGTCGTGATTGAGAACGACTGGTCTAACCACTATTTCCATAGCATTTCGATTGTATTTCTTATCATAAGTTATTAGAGATCAAAGTATGGAAGGGCTGGGTAAGCATAGCTCGGTGGCAGAACACTTGCCTGGCGTGTCTGAAGCCCAGGACTTAATGCTCGGAACTACAGATATGAAAAACCAATAGGACTAGCAAGATGGTCCAGTGGGTAGAGGCTTGTCGCCTGGCCTGACATTCCACGTGACAGGTGACCTGCAGCTAACCAAGTAGGCTACACTAGCATCCTACTTCCTCCACAGTACTGAGGTTACAGGCTCTTGTTACCGTGCCCAGTTTTTCTTGGGGATCTGGGGATCCAACTCCAGGCCTCACACTTGAGCAGCCGTCTCCGTCGCCTCCCTTCTCTGCCTCCAGAGGACAGGGTCTTACACTATAGCCCAGGCATGCCTGGAACTTGCTACATAGCCCAAACTGTTTCCTAATTCACTGAGATTAGCCTGACTTTGCCCACCTCGTGCTAAGGTTACAGGTATGACCACCTCACGTGGCTTTCCTGGTGGATTTTTAACATACCATTTGGTTGGACTGACATTCCTCATGTCCCCTTTCTTGGGGGAAAGACTCACTCTCAGGACTGGAGGGCAGAGGTGGAAGCACGGCACAGTGTGTGACTCTGGCCTGGCCCCTCCAACTAGCTCAGTTTGTTGTGGGAAGCTGCAGCCTTTACACAGCTGCTCTGCTTTCCCCGCTGATTGCTTGGGCTCCCGACTCCCAGGCCTTGAGAATGTGTGTAACTTTCCAGGAAGGAGTCCTGCTTCTTTTTATTTTTCTCTTTCTTCCTCCCCCCCCACTTATTTTCATGTTTTTTGTTTGTTTTTTATTTTGATTTTGTTTTTTCGAGACAGGGTTTCTCTGTAGCTTGCTCTATAGACCAGACTGGCCTCGTACTCACAGAGATTCACCTGCCTCTGTCTTCTGAGTAGTAGGATTACAGGCGTGTACCACCACTGCCTGGCTGGAGTCCTTCTTCTTCTTCTTCTTCTTCTTCTTCTTCTTCTTCTTCTTCTTCTTCTTCTTCTCCTTCTCCTTCTCCTTCTCCTTCTCCTCCGCCTCCTCCTCCCCCTCCCCCTCCTCCTCTTTTCTTTTTTTTTTTTTTTTTTTTCAAGATAGGGTTTCTCTGTGTTGCTTTGGAGTCTGTCCTGGAACTAGCTGTCATAGACCAGGCTGGTCTCGAACTCACAGAGATCTGCCTGCCTCTGCCTCTCGAGTGCTGGGATTAAAGGCATGTGCCACCACCGCCTGGCTCGAGTCCTGCTTCTTTAAGACACCCACACAGCCAGGTTTGCAAGGGCCAACTTGGGGTTGTGCCCACTCACCTAGGCTCTTGAGGCTTTCTGTGGATTCCAGTATATTTGTGCTATTTTCCATTATGAATTCCTCTTCTCTTGTCTTCCTGTGTATTTAAAGTTCTCACATCAGGCTAAAGGGTGTCAGTATTCCAGAAAGTACTGATGCAGCTACCATAAATGCAGCTCCCACCATCACATGAGTTCAAACACTGGGGACAAGCCTTTATTCTGTGACCTCAGGATTCTGCCTTCTGATTCTGAACCCTGATTAGATCAATGTGGCTGCTCGGGGTGAAAAGAAGCTGTAATGATATTTCATTTGTATTTTAATAAATAAAGCTTGCCTGAAGATCAGAGAGTAAAATAGCCCCACTGGTCAGTCTTACAGATCAGCCAGTGGTGACACACACCTTTAATCCCAGTAGCCATACTAGTTGCCATAGAAACCAGGCTATAGTGGTACACACCTTTAATCCCAGCACCAGAGAGGAGTATAAAACAGGATGAGATGGGCTGGAGAGATGGCTCAGTGGTTAAGAGCACTGACTGCTCTTCCCAAGGACCCGGGTTCAATTCCCAGCACCCACATGGCAGCTCACAACTGTCTGAAGATCCAGTTCCAGGGGATCTGACACCTTCACACCAATGCACATAAAATAAAGTTAAATAAACCATAAAAATTTAAATAATAAAAAAAGAAAAAGAAAACAGGAGGAGACAGCTCTCAGCTCATTCTCATCCTGAGATTCCTGGAGGCAGGATCACCATTTCAGACTCAGATAGAGGTAAGAGTCAGTAGCTGGCTGTTTTACTTTTCTGACCTTCAGGTTGAACCCCAAAGTCTGCCTCTGGGCTTTTATTAATTGTGCTACATTAGAAGCAGGCACCGGTAAGACGGTGGAGCAGCAACGCGGTGCACGGTGCAGTAGGTGTACAGGCTACCAGCTGACTTTGGGTCCAGTCTCCGGAGCGGTGGTGACCACTGAGCGAAGAGCATGTTTGTGTAGTTGCTCAAGATGCGGAATATCAGTCTTCAGCAGGAGCTCCCACCAGGACTTATGGCAGGAAATCGCTGACCGCCTGGGCCTGGAGCTAGGCAAGGTGGTGATTAAGAAATTCAGCAACCAGGAGACCTGTGTGGAAATTGGAGAAAGTGTACGTGGGGAGGATGTCCACATGGTTCAGAGTGGGTGTGGTGAGATAAATGACAATCTAATGGAACTTTTGATCATGACTAATGCTTGCAAGATTGCTTCAGCCAGCTGGGTTACTGCAGTCATCCCATGTTTCCCTTATCCCGCCAGGATAAGAAGGATAAGAGCCAGGCTCCCATCTCAGCTGAGCTTGTTGCAAATACTCTGTCGCAGGAGCGGATCATATTATCACCATGGATCTACATGCACCTCAGATTCAGGGCTCTTTTGATAGCCCAGCAGACAATTTATATGCAGAGCCAGCTGTCTTAAAGTGGAAAAGAGAGAATATACCTGAGTGGAGAAACTGTACTATTGTTTCACCTGATGCTGGTGGAGCCGAGAGAGTGACCTCCTTTGCAGAACGACTGGACGTGGATTTTGCCTTGATTCACAAGGAGCGGAAGAAGGTCAGCGAAGTGGACCGCATGGTGCTGGTCGGAGACATGACGGATCGGGTGGCTATTCTTGTCGATGACATGCTGACACTTGGGGTACAACCTGTCATGCCGCTGACAAACTTTTCTCAGCTGGAGCTACAAGGGTTCATGCTATCCTGACTCATGGAATCTTTTCTGGCCCAGCCATTTCTCACATCAACAACGCATGCTTTGGAGCAGTAGTAGTCACCAATACCATACCTCAGGAGAAGAAGATGAACACTGCTCCAAAATCCAGGTGATTGACATCTCCATGATCCCTGCAGAAGCCATCAGAAGAACCCACAATGGAGAGTCTGTCGCCTACCTGTTCAGCCATGTTCCTTATAATAGAATAACTTCGGAAGCATTTTGAAAATAAAATCAACCCCACCTATCATATTTCTTGGTATTTGAGATCAGCAGAAGACTCTTTGCTTAAAATAAAGGCTCTATTTTTTTATATTTTTCATTGATATTTATTGAGCTCTACATTTTTCTCTGTTCCCCTCCTTGCCTCTCCCCTCCCCCCTTTAACCCTCCCCCAAGGTCCCTATGCTCCCAATTTACTCAGGAGATCTTGTCTTTTTCTACTTTCTACTTCCCATGTAGATTAGATCTATGTAAGTCTCTCTTAGTGTCCTCATTGTTGTCTAAGTTCTCTGGGATTGTGGTTTGTAGGCTGGTTTTCTTTGCTTTATGTTTAAAAACCACCTATGAGTGAGTACATGTGATAATTGTCTTTCTGTGTCTGGGTTACCTCACTCAAAATGATGTTTTCTAGCTCCATCCATTTTCCTGCAAAATTCAAGCTGTCATTTTTTTTTGCTGTGTAGTACTCCATTGTGTAAATGTACCACATTTTTCTTCTCCATTCTTCGATCGAGGGGCATTTAGGTTGTTTCCAGGTTCTGGCTATGACAAACAAAGCTACTATGAACATAGTTGAGCACATGTCCTTGTGGCACAATTGAGCATCCTTTGTATATATACCCAAAAGTGGTATTACTGGGTCTTGAGGAAGGTTGTTTCCTCATTTTCTCAGAAATTACCACACTGACATCCAAAGGGGTTGTACCAGCTTGCATTCCCACCAGCAATGCAGAAGTGTTCCCTTTCCCCCACAACCTCTCCAGCATAAGTTGTCATGTTGATTGGCCAGTAGCCAGGCAGGAAGTATAGGCGGGACAACCAGGGAGGAAGCAGAGGCGGGGCGATGAGAACAGGATAATTCTGGGAAGAGGAAGGACTCAGTTTGCAGTCATTCAGACACAGAGAATACCTCACTGATAAAAGGTACCAAGCCACATGGCTAACACAGACAAGAATTATGGGCTAAGATGTAAGAAATAAGAGTTAATAAGAAGCCTGAGGCCGGGCGGTGGTGGCACACGCCTTTAATCCCAGCACTCGGGAGGCAGAGGCAGGCAGATCTCTGAGTTCGAGGCCAGCCTGGTCTACAAGAGCTAGTTCCAGGACAGGCTCTAGAAACTACAGGGAAACCCTGTCTCGAAAAACCAAAAAAAAAAAAAAAATAATAATAATAAAATAAAAAAAAAGAAGCCTGAGCTAATAGGCCAACCAGTTTATAATTAATGTAGACTTCTGTGTGTTTCTTTGGGACCGAATGGCTGTGGGACCAGGCGGGACAGAAACCTCGCTCAACACTTTTTGATTAATTTAAGTATTTCATTTTTCATCTTTCTTGGATCCATTTGGTCTCTCAATTGAACAGGTTTCTGCTAAACGATTTGCTGTTATAGCTATTGTAGAAAACAAACTTAATAAAATGTCTGTTAATGTATGCAAAAAAGGAAGAAGCCATCACCAAGAGTTCTGGGCCACAAGCCACAAGCAGCAAGACCAATTTCTTATCTTTCATTTTAAAATTTATTTATTATGTGTACAATATTTTGGAGCGCTGGGATTAAAGGTCTGCACCACCATCCCATTTAAAATAAACTTTGATAAAAGTCTATTAGATAAAGTTTATTAGATTAAAAATTTATTTTAATCTAATACTAGATTAAGCAAATTTTAAAAGCCTATAATCGGCGTTGGGTGTGGTGCACACACATGTAGCTCCAGTTAATGGGGAGGCGGAGTCAGGAGGATTTTGAGGTCAACCTGACCTAAACAGTGAGACCCCATTTTCTCTCATTAAATTTCAGATGTTTCCCCATTATAGGGGCTTTGATAAGTGGGGCACCTGAAACTGGTGTGTTCTGGGTATAAACTGTGAGAGAACTTTGGGGGGGTGTGCTATCCAGTGCACCCCACCAGTCTGCGGGTGTGTGCTATCCAGTGCACCCCACCAGTTTGGGCCCATAGCTCCCCTGGAGTGGGTCTGCTTTTGAGAGTTCTGCTTGAGTGGCTGCTTCCAGCTGGCCCAGAGGCACAGCTAAAATGAGTGGGATCCCCAGGGTGGATGCTCTCTTGCTCTACCCTTTGCTGGCCACTAGGAGGCTCTAAAGTCATGTCTAGGAAGGTAGTCTGTCCCTAGGGTGCAAAACAAAACAAAGCAACCACCACGGAGGGGCTTAATCCCGGGTAGAAGGGGGGGGGGATATCAGCTGAATTGCCTGAGGGGTCTCCAATAGTGAGGAATTTCCCTTCGAGGCTGTCAACTGTGCGGGTGATAACTCAGGCCGTGATTCGCCTTGAGCAACTGGGAGGACACAGCAGGGTTGGTAGTGTCTGGCCTTGCTAGCTACCCTCCTGGCAAGGAATGGTTCGTCACCAGCCAGGGCAGGAGGCTGGAGACGACAGGCTTCATACCCAAGAGGATTTCAGAAGTTTCTTTTCTGATTACCAGCCAAGACCTACATGCCCCGTCTGGCCTCAGTTTCTTCCCCAGTGCAGTAATAACTGGGTTGAATCACCCTTCCAGCTTCCCAGTAAGGTGCAAACTGTGGTGCTGGCAGTGCAATCACGCTGCTCCCCTTTGTACAGCTCCTCGTGCTGTGGTGATCCCCAATCATAAAATTCTTTTCACTACTTCATAACTGCAATTTTGCTACTATTATGAATCTTAATGTAAATATCTGATATGCAGCCCTGTGGGGGTCGTGACCCACAGGTTGAGAACAATTGCACCAGAGTCTAGACTATGCAAATACATCTCTTCGTTTACACAGTGCTGGGATGAGCAAAACTGCTCTCCTCACGTCACGAAGACACCTAAGGCTCAGGGTCTGTGCTGGGAGGAAGCTAGTACTTCCGGAAAGGGTCTAGCTATGATTACATAGGCCCAGGCACCTTGGGCACAGGATCTGCTGTTTTGGGCTGTGTGAGCCCGAGTAAGGCTCTCACCCTTTCTGTGCACACAGAGATATCAATCATTGTGTGCTCAGTGCATATTCATCCGTGGCTTGGGTTTGAACCACACTGTCCTTTTCATCCCACAGCCCCGACGCCCCACCCCTATCCCTACCCACTTCCCTGTGGGTGAGACCTTGAGGCATCCGGAGATCTAATCTGGGACTAGGATTTCAGGACAAACTCAGGTTTCCCCCTAGAGGACCCTCACAGGGGGCTGCCCACAAAGCTGCCTGCTCCAGGCATTTTCTCTTGTCCCAGCCAGCAGCCTCTGCCACCCACCATGGCCTACGGGCAGCCAGTCTCTTCCTGTTTGCTCCGCACCAAAGGCTCTCAATCTCCTCAGCAAGGCCTGCTGGAGCCCACTTCTCTCTGCCCCTTAGGTGTGGTACACCTTCAGGGTTTCAAGAACTGCTATCTTCCCCAAGTGCCCCATGGGATTGAGCTATTCCTGGCAACTGCTGCCATGTTAGTTCTTCTGGGATCTTTTGGAATCTGCCGGGGATGCTTTGCTCTTTACCTTCCTTTCATCAGTAGATGCTATTAGTAGCATCCACACACCATCTCCGTGGAGTCACAGAGACAGACAGACAGACAGACAGACAGACAGACAGACAGACACACACACGCACACGCACACAGTTTCTCTGTGTAGCCCTGGCTGTCCTGAAACTTGCTCTGTATACCAGAAAAACCTCAAACTCAGCGAACCGCCTGCCCCTGCTTCCTGAGTGCTGGGATTAAAGGCGGGTTAGAGATAGAATTTGAATGCAGGAGTCTGCTCCACAATCCATATTGTTTACTGACTGTGTCTCTCCTCACATCTCCATCAGGCAACACCTTCCACTTCCCTGAGGACCTCATCCATACCAGGCTGGACTGTTCTGCTTTCCGGACCCAGAACCACATCAGCGTTAGGCAAATCTGTCTCACACCTCCTGTTAGTTGTTGACCACGCTATTTGGCTTTGTCCGGAAAATGAAGGTCACAGGACCCAGGAAGAGAATGGAATGCCTTGGTCTCTCTGAAACAAATCTGAGAAATGCCCTGGAATGTTATCGTTTATGTTCTCTTAAATGCTGGGCACGGAACACAGAGCCTCCTACAGGCTCAGCAGGTGCTCTATAACACCTCTGCCCCCTACCCACCATCTCCTGCTCACAGTTGAGGAAGATGTGCGTCTTCTTAGTCAGGCTCTGAGTCCCACTTAGTTCCTGGGACCACACCCTTTCAGACAATAAAGTCAGAGTACAGTAGAGTGCTGAGGGCTCTCTCAAACAGGCCCTCAGGCTCGGAGCATCGGAGGGACCAAGGTTCGGATTAATAGCTGTGGGACTCGCTAAGTATCTTCAGGTCACTCATGTGGCTACCCACAAGTCGCTGTAGTAATGGTTTAGATAAAAAAGCCCTGTTCTCTGAGGGACGGCAGCGTGCCAGAGGGGCAGCCAGGTCTCACCACCCGAGGTCTCTGTGGGTCCCAGGCAGGTGGGAGACCTTGGCGGGTCTGCAGGTCCTAGGTCCCAGAGGAGCCGTGGTGGGTGAGAGATGGATAGACGCCATGCAGAGAAAGTGGGTATAGTTTATTTAGTGGGTTGTGCAAGAAAAGGGGAGCAGGGAGTGGGGAAGAGAAGAGAGACTGGATAGAGAGTGCAGGTTGGAGGTGGAAGGAAGAACCAGGCAGGAAGTGGAAGGGGGGAGTAGGCGGGGCTTGTCTCTTAAAGGGACAGGACAAGTCAGTAGCTGGTTATAACAGCTGTTAAAAGCAAACAGTGAAGTGACTCTTACTCAAGCCCAACCCCTAGTGGAGGTTAGGTGCACAGTGGGTACATAAGAGATCAGCCAGCCAGGTACGTGGCTCGCTCTATTCTGAGCTTTCACAGTTGATATTATTACCACCTTTTTGTTTTTATGAGATAGTTTCAAAGTCAAAATATAGCTAAGGATGACCCTGAACATCTGATCCTACGGTCTCTGCCTCCTGAGTGGTGGGAATACAAGCATGGTTCACCATGTCTCCCATACTATGTGATGCTGATTGAGCCCAGGGCCTTGGGCATGTTAGGCAAACACTCTACCCAGTGAGTTACGCCCCCAGCAAAATATTACTCTTGAGCGATTATCACTACTAACATTAAGGAGGGTTCTGAGCCCATCTCTCAGCAAACTTCAACTTGAAGGAGCAAGCCAGGGGTCCTGGCAGCCCCACTTCAGGGGCCTTAGTGAACATATCATTTGATCAATCTCTCCTCATGCTGCCTTCTTCTCCTCTTTATTTTTCCGGGTTGTGAACTGAATTGAGGGCCTCGCCTGTTAGGCAGGCACTATTACTGAGCTATTGTCCCAGCCTTCAATCTGCCCTTTGAGTCTTTTTCTGGTTTGGTAGCACTTCAGATACTCAGCTGTGTGGTCATTAACCTGCATAGCACTGTCATGTGCAAGATGAGATAGTAATGACATAGGTCTAAGATCCTAAGGCCATGTGGCTGGTGCGGAAACCACCTAAAATGGCACTAGGCTCGGGAGCCAAAATTACCTGGGTTATGAATGGAGAAAACAAGTACATCCATACAATGGATAAATGCTCGCATTTACACAAAGCCATGAAATACCAACTCGTGCTACAATGCGAATGAACTGTGAAAACTCGCTAAGTGAAAGAAGCCACACATAAGAAGCAAGCGTTGTATATATCTCATTTATTGACATGCCCAGAATTGGCGAATCCATAAAGAAGGATTTAGTGGTTGCCTGGGACTATAGAGAATGGAGAGGACTGGAATGTGTTAGTTAGATTTGTGTGACTCTATCCCCTTACTCTGTGCTTGCCGGCCTGTGACATCACAACTTGGCCCAGTGTGTTTCTTCCCCACTGTTCCTCACTCTCTCATCACAGGCTGTTCTGACAAAACACCATGACCGAGGTAACTCAGGAAAGAGAGCCTTTGATTTGGCTTGTGGTTCAGGTTACTCACGATGGTGGAGTAAAGACTGTTTAGAGCTCTCATCTTGATCCACAACCACGAAGCAAAGAGAGACTGGGAAACTCACAAGTCTTTTGAAACTTCAAAGCCTGCCCCCCAGTGACACCCCTCCTCCAACACCACACCCCCTAATCCTTCCCAAACAGTTCTATCAACCAAGTATTCAAATCTATGAGCCTGCAGGGGCCATTCTCATTCAAACCACCACAGAGCCCTATAAACAGCGCAACCCCCGATCTTGAATTTGAACCTCCAAACTATAACTTTTTTTCTTTCTCACTTGACTGCCTCAGGTAGTCACACAAACCTAACTAATGCATCCCAGTTCTTCCCATTCTCTGTAGTCCCTATGGAGGTGGACTTTGAAGTTTCACAGATGCTTAAGCCACGTCCAGTGAAACAGTTCACTGCCTGTTTGGATTGAAGCACAGAATTCTCCAGCATCATGTCTGCTGCATGCCACCATGCTCCCTGCCATGATAACAGAATAACCTCTGAAACTGTAAGTTGCCACCTCAATTAAATGTTTTCCTTTATAAGAGTTGCCATGGTCATGGTGTCTCTGCACAGCAGCAGAGACCCTGACTGACACAGCCTGTATTTTAACATGGCGAATATACCATGTTGAGCAGGTTGTATGTTAGTTAGCAAAAAGGAAAGGGGACATAAATGGCAGGGCTGCTTCTAGCTGTGTGTCACCAGGCACGTTTCCTTCACTTCTCCTTTAAAATGTATTATTTCATTATTTTTGAATATTGATATATTAAACATTGTATGAGTATGATACTACCTCTGTTTAAAACAATTGTTATATTGACATTGCTTACTATATTGCAATGTACATCTCTACCTCTGATACTATTTATGTAATGACATTGTTTACTATATTGCAATGTACGTCTCTACCTCTGATATTATTTATGTAATGACATTGTTTACTATATTGCACTGTACATTTCTACCTCAGATATTATTTATGTAAGGACCCTGTTTACATTTGGAAATCATTGTCTTCATTTATTGCACAGTTGTCTATTCTATTAGTCATACAGTTACATAAGTGTTGAGAATTATATGTTGGTCATATTTATATTTAGGACAATCAGGTTTTTTAGACACATAGAGGTTGTATTTAGTATAGATAACATAATCTTCGACCTCTTTGAAGAGCTGTAGAACATGGCCTTTAATCTAACCTAGAGTTTTGTATTTATGAGACACAATCACTCCTGACAACAATGCTCTACTCCCGAGAGAACGTTGAGCACCAAAGACACTCCACTGGGAGTTTGTCTTCTACTTGGCAGAACTGGCCTTGGGGCAAAAAGAAGCCCATACCTCCATTACTGACTAAACTACGAAATATCCATAAGTGGATAAAACAAAATTGTCTTATCTTGCCAAGACAGGATAGGATTGTTCTACTAAAGGTTCCTTGCCGTTGTATAATGGTATGTCAGGTTTTTTCAGGCCTCAGCCAAAGTTGGTTGCCTCAACATTGCTATCAAGACTTCGTGTGGTTGCCCAGGTAGTCAATTGTCTCTGTCTTGTGTTGCACATTTTGGAAGTTTCTCGTTTGTGCTTCCTGGTTGCTTTGGTAATTTTACTCTCCTTCTCAGATCTTTGATGGGGTTGAAGATTAGATAATGGTAGCTACCTTCTAGATTATTTAGACTTCCCAAAGTAGAGTGATTAGAAAAATTTTTCGTTATATACTCCTCGCCTGATATTGTTTACTTCTTGTAATTTTATATGATCTGTTCCCATTGTATATAGTTGTATTTGGTTTCTAAATCTGTCTTATTTAGACAAAAGGGGGAGATGTTGGGGCAGCTGGCCCAATCCCTGCGTTCAGGGGCGTGGCTGCCCCAGCGGAGTAGCATTCCCCTTAAATAGGATCGGGGCGCCAGAAGGAGCCCCGTTTTGGTTCTCCCCTGCGTACCTTCTGCTCCACTGGACCCTTGTATCTGTAAGTTCCCTTATTTTCCCTTGTATTAAAACTGATTAATTATAAAGGACTATCGTGGTTATTTCCCTAAACCCTATAACCGCTGGTACCTTGCCGGTACACTGAGCAAGCCAGGAAAAGTAAGCCAGTAAGCAGAGTTGCTCCACAGTCTCTGCTACCTTGTCTGTCTCCAGGTTCGGGCCTTGACTTCCTGCCCTGCGCTGCATCAGTGCTGGGGAGTGACCTGGGAGTTATAAGATGAAAACTTTTCTTCAAGTTGTTTTTGATCAGTGTTTTATCACAGCAATAGAAAAGCAAACCAGGATGCCCCCCAAATTGGCTGCCCCCCCCCGGCCCCACTTATTCACCTGCTGAGGTACCAAGCAGATGTTCTCTGAAGATACTGTTGTCATCTATGTAGGTCCCTGAGCAGGAGTGAGATGCCACCAGGGAGCGAGGGTCTTATTCTTTCTTTGAGATTGTGTTACGTTTATTTTCTTTTGTTTGTTTGTATTTCAAGACAGGGTTTCTGTCCAGCCCTATCTGCCCTGGAACTCTGTAGACTAGGCTGGCCTTAAACTCAGAGCTCCACCTGCTTCTGTCTGTCACGTGCTGGGATTAAAGGCGTGCGCCACCACTGCCCAGCTATGGAATATGATTTCTGCCACAGATTTTCATCCATATACCCTGTCATTTTCCAGCTGCATTTTCTTTTCTTTTCTTTTTTCCCCAGAGACAGGGTTTCTCTGTGTAACAATCTTAGCTGTCTTAGAACTAGCTCTTGTAGATCAGGCTGGCCTCGAACTCAGAGACCCGCCTGCCTCTGCCTCCCCAGTGCTGGGATTAAAAGCATGCACCACCATTGCTCAGTTCCAGCTGCATTTTTGAAAGCATATCTGTATGCAGGTGCACAAATATACATACACACACAAAATAATAAATACACCCCAAAGATAATAAAAAGAATTATAGGAGCTATGGATGCAGCTCATTTGGTAGAGGGCTTACCTAGCATGCACAAGGCTCTGGGTTCCATATTCAGCACTGCATAAAACCAGGTTTGATGGTGCATGCCTGTAATCCCAACACTGAAGAAGTGGAGGCAGGAGGATCAAGTCAAGGTCATCATCTTCATACTGAATTTGAGGACAGCGTGCCAGTTAAGCTTAGGACTTCAGAAATAGCATACCAGACTCTAATCCACATCTGAAGACCCCAGTGGCCTTGTGCAGGCTTCTATTTTCGTCAACGCTCTCTGAGCTATACCTCCAGCCACTGGGCAAGCATTTTGCTTCTCTGAGCCATATAAGTGGGGAGAGTAACAGAGCCTCCCTGCTGGGTTTGAGGCTGCTTGGGTGGGGCCAGCTGAAGAATGAAATGGGGGGGGGGCGATGGGACAGGTGTACCACACTTAGTAGAGGAGATTCAGTGATGGTAGCTGCTTGTTTGGGTGATATGAGACCATCCTGCTGCAGCTAGGAAAGGCCTGGGTATTCATGCTCCAAAAGGCCTGCCTGGCTGTATTGATGAATCATTCTCAGACGGGCTGCAGATGTAGTTAATAAGTGAATAAGACCTTGCCTATACTAGGCACAGGGTCCCACAAAACTAATAACAATAAAAACAACCAAAATAAAAGAGGGGATCAGATTCTGCCGATAGGGGTCCTTGCTTGCCCCTTACCCACTCATACTTATACCAGCTTAGGCTAGTTCTGGGAGGGCTGCCCAGAGCCTGGAGAAGCCAGCCTCCCACAGGCACTGCAGAGTCCCTGGTACTGCACCAGGTCTTTTCTCTGTAACCTCTGTGAGTGCCTGGCAGCTGTAAATCTCTCAGTAGGGACTGCAGAGGCTCATCCTGGCAGCTTGAGCAGGCCAACTCCCTCACCCTCCTGGCTCTGCAGGACACAGCTCCTGATGAAGCCAGGGCAGGGTGCCAGGTCCAGGCGACTGCGGTATTCTGCTACTGATCTCAAGGCCATCTGAGGGGCCGGTTCCTCATTTGCCTCATCTGAGTCCCTTCCCATCTTGGCCCCTCTTTCTCCATCTAACAAACAAGAATCTTACATCTGGATCATCTTAAATGTAGCAGATGGGTCACAGGCACTGCCTCTAAAGCTGCTCACAGTGCACCCGGCTCGGTATTTACACAGTGGACTGGTCACTTCACCACAAACCCACCAGCTTAAGAATTTCTGCATTTCAGATGGGTGGTGGTGGTGCACGCCTTTAATCTCAGCACTCAGAAGAAAGAGGCAGGTAGATTTCTGAATTCGAAGCCAGCCTGGTCTACAGAGTGAGTTCCAGGACAGCCAGAGCTATTTGCAGAGAAACCTTGTCTTGGAAACACTCCCACTCCCCCCCCCCCAAAATACTGTGTTTCAAGAGCTACTCTCCTTTGACTGTTTTTTTTGTTGTTTCTGGCCCCCCAGGGCTTCAGCATGCTAAACAAATGGTCTATCATCTCCACATCCAAAGAGCTGCTGCTTTCTGCAAAAAGCAAACTGCAAAAACAGGATAAATGCAGCATGACTGTTTATTTGCTTGTTTGTGTTCCCCCACCCCGCAAGGCAGGGTTTCTCTGCTTAGCCTTGGTTGTCCTGCAACTCTGTCTGGGCCTAAAGGTGTGCACTACCACTGCCCAGGTTAAAAAACCTAAATTTTGCCAAGCAGTGGTGACACATACCTTTAATCCCAGCACTAGGGAGGCAGAAACAGGCAGATTTTTGTGAGTCTGAGGCCAGCCTGGTCTACAGAGTGAGTTCTAGGACAGCCAGGGCTATACAGAGAAACCCTGCCTCAAAAAAACAAAACAAAACAAAAAACAGCAAAACCCCCCTAAATTTTAATATACACTTGTCCCTGCAGAGGGAAGCCTGGAAGGGCCTTATGATGGACAGCTCCACGGCTTATCTCTGGAGAGCAGGACCTCATGGGGCCTCAGGAGTTCTCACTGCCTCTGGCAGACACTTTGTAGCATCCACACTAAGGGACACTTTGGGAGCCAGGAAAGGGGCTGGAGATTTAAACGCATACACACAGAGACAGAGACATGGGGACACGGGTCATCTTTGAAACAAGAATGCCAACAATGCCCCCTTTAGTGTGGTCCAGGACAGCTTATATAAGGATCCTTAACTGATAGCCACACCCCAGCCAAACCCACCAGAAACCACTCCCCTGCCATCAGGAACTCCTGAGGGTCCCCTGCTCAGAGCAGCTGCAAGCATAATAAATTGTTTACTCTGGCAGGCAAGGGGGTCACAGGAAATTCAGGGTCTGGGGGTCCACAGCTCCCAACACACTTCTGTAATGGGATCCTCCTTTTTAATAGGTTCATGTTTCTTCTGGAGATTCCTCTCCATTTAAAATACAATCCTAAATTGGGTATGGTGGCAGATGCCTGTGCTCCCAGCACCCAGGAGACTGAAGCAGGGGGATTTTGAGTTTGAGGCCAGCTCTGGATACACAGCAGGTTCCAGGTTACACTGGGAAATTCTGTTTCAAAGAAAGTAACATAAAAAGACAAAAAAAAGTGAAATAAGATGAAACATCTGTACAATACTACAAACATCTGTACAATACTACAAACATCTGTACAATACTACAAACATCTGTACAATACTACAAACACTTTCAAATTCTCTAGGCCGTGGGTCCTTTTGTAGAACATACAAGAGACCCAGAATAACCATGAAGACTCAGGCCCTGGAAGACTGACCCACAATTCATCAATAGCAGGAAGTCATGACTTGACACTTAGCCCTGGGCCCTTACAGGCAAGATAATAAACCCATGTAGGTTTATCCTCTGAAAGGGGTAAGTGGTAGTTCCTACACCTCAAAGAGTTACTTACTCTGGTAAAATGAAGTAAAAATAGTTGTTATTTATTAAAGAAAAGACTCAAAGTTGGAGGTGAGGGAGAAAAAGCAGGCACTCAGGGTCATGCTTGGCTACATATTGAGTCTGTGTAACCTGGGCCATGTGAGACCCTACTTCAAAAAACCAAAGAAAGAGAAAGTAAGGGAGAGAGAGTGAGTGACTTAGGGCTCTGCTTGGGTCCTCAGTGGAGGCTGTAGGCTTCATTTGCTACAGGCTACTTTTCTCCAAAGCTGGATCTCAGCGTAGACCCCTAGAAGGTCTCCCCAA